>NC_044031.1:277684013-277995731 GCF_901765095.1 Microcaecilia unicolor
TCCCTGAGGATTGTCCTAGGTCAGCTGGTCATGGTCTTCTTTCTAGTTGGGGACGTGGCAGAGATTTTCGTCAGTTCAGACCAGGCAGGGTAGCTACTGCTGAGAAGGCTCAGTTCTTCCAGAGATTTAAGTCCTTTCGAGGTGCCCAGTATGAAGGCAGAGATGCAGGTACATCCTTTCAGTCCCCTGTGCCTCCTTTCCAATGAAGGTCTCCAGGCCCAACCTAATTCCTGTGGGAGCTCGCTTAGCTCTGTTTTATCAGATTACCTCAGATAAATGGGTTCTCGAGGTTATTTGTGACAGGTACACCTTAAGAGTGCACGGCAACTGCCAGATGCTTTCCTGGAAGTCTCCCTGTCCTCATCTCAAGGTGGGAGTGATGAAAGATGCCCTAGAGAGGCTTCTCGAATTACAAGCAGTCTGTTCGGTTCCACCCTCGGAGATCAGGTTGCTATTCCATTTACTTTGTCTTCCCGAAGAAAGAAGAGTCCTTCTGACTGATTTTGGATCTCTAAGCGACCAACCGGCCACCCGATGTCTCCAGGTTTCATATGGAAACTCTGCTTGGTCATAGTTGCCATTCGGTCAGGAGAGTTTTTAACGGCTTTAGACTTAACAGAGGCCTATCTGCACATCCCGATTCAGCCATTCCACCAGCAGTTTCTTTGCTTTGCGGTTTTGGGAAAGCATTATCAGTTTCATGCTCTGCCTTTCAATCTTGCTACAGCTTCTCGTACCTTCACGAAGGTCGTGGTGGTGGTGGCAGCAGCTCTCAGTAAAGAGGGCATTCTAGTTCATCCTGGACGATTGGTTGATCAGAGCAAAGTTGAATCAGGAGAAATATGCAGTCCACGGCTAGTTTGTTCAATCACTTGGATGGGTGGTAAACTTCTCAAGAGTCGCTTAGTACTGTCTCAAACTCTCAACTATCTTGGAGTTTCCTTCAATACTCTGCAAGGGCGAGTGTTTCTTCCATAGAACAAAATTGTCGAACTTCAGGATCAGATTCATACTCTCCTGCCCAAACCGGTGCCGTGTGTGAAAGTTTATCTTCACATCCTAGGATCCATGGCAGTGACGATAGAGGTAGTTCCTTGGGCAAGCGCACACACGAGACCTTTATAGAAGTATCTCTTGTCCCTTTGGTCTCTGCAGATGAATTCTCTAAATGTCAGATTGCCGCTCAGAACTCTGGAGTGGGGGAGTCTCCGTTTGTGGCTTCAGCCACACAATCTGACCAAGGGAGTTCTTTGGATTCGCCTCATTGGATAATAGTAACAACCGATGCCAGCCTCGGGGCTGGGGGCTCACTGTATGGGGCATCTTGCTCAAAGCCTTTGGTCCCAGGAGGAAGCGTGCTGCTCGATCAAGCCGTTGAAAACAAGAGCAATTCATCTGGCCCTGGAGGCATTCCGTTATCTAGTCGAAAACAAGCCCGTGCGCGTTTTCTCTGACAATGCGACAGAAGTAGCTTATGTCAGTCGGCAAGGAGGGATGAGGAGTCATTCGCTGGAGCAGGAAGCGACTCTTCTCATGGTTTGGGTGAAACATCATCTCTTATAACTGTCGGCTTCTTGTGTGGCAGGGACAACGAATGTTCAGGCAGACTTTCTGTCGCCACAATCTAGGCCTGGGAGAATGGGATCTCACTGCGGCAGTGTTTCAAGCCATTCTCGATCACTGGGGTCTCCCAAGTCATGGACCTTATGGCAACAAATTTCAATTCCAAAGTGCCACAATTCTTCAGTCACAGGAAGGATCACAAAGCAGAGGGCATAGATGCTTTTCTTCAACTGTGGCCGTCGGCGCTTCTTTGTGTTTCCTCCATGGCCTCTTCTAGGACGTCTCATTCAAAGGATCATATACCTTCTAGTGGACGCTCCGTTTATGCTTCCAGGGTCCAGTAGTATATCCAGAACCGTCTTGATTTTGTCTTACGGCTTGGCTCTTGAAAGGGCACTGTTGGCGAAGATAATGTGATTGTCATGGTGCTTCATTCGCAACATCAATCAACTTCTCTGAATTATATTCGAACATGACGTATTTTCAAGTCTTGGTGTGCCAGTCTTGTCATTTCTCCGTTTTGAGCTTCGGTGTCACTTGCTTCTCTTAAGGTGCAAATTACAGCATTCTTGTTTCTGCAGTTGTATCAAAGAAAAACCTTAGCTGGTCATCCTGACGTTCATTTCCTTCAGGGAGCGGGTCTCATTCGCCCTCATAGACCCCTCTTTCCTGCTTGGGACCTTAATTTAGTTCCCTCAGTCCTTACTAGACCTCCTTTTGAGCCTTGAACAGCTTTCTTTCTTTCAGTGGAGGAATAGCCTATTGGTTAGTGCAGCAAACTTTGATCCTGGAGAACTGGGTTAAATTTCCACTGCAGTTTCTTGTGTCTCTGGGCAAGTCACTTAACCCTCCATTGCCCCAGATACAAATAAGTACCTGTATATACTGTGTAAACCGCTTTGAATGTAGTTGCAAAAACACAGACAGGCAGTATATCAAGTCCCATTCCCTTTCTTAAAGATTTGACACTCAATATGGCATTTTTGGTAGCTGTTGCCTTGGCTAGACGCATATCAGATTTGCAGGCGATTTCCTGTAGGTTTCCTTATTTTGGAGTTTTCTAAGGAACGGGTAGTTTCACACTCCGTTCCTTTCCTTCCTTCCTAAGGTCTTGTTGAGATTTCATTTGAACCAAACAGTGGTTTTGCCAGTACTGGGTTCTTCCTCTGGATCGCAAGACCAGTGTCGTTTGCGTAAACTGGATATCAGGAGAGTTCTTAAGCAATATTTGCAGTCTACGGAAGAATTTAGACCATCAGGTTGTTTTTTTTCGTGCTGATTGGGAGTTTCCGCAAAGGGTTGACGGCATCTAAATACACTATTTCTAGGTGGTCTATGGAGATGATTGCTTCTGCTTACCTTCTTTCCAGGAAACCTAGTCCTGAAGGAGTAAAAACACAGTGTACCAAGGGGCAAGCTGCGTCATGGGCTGAGCACTGCTTGGTGCCTCCTTTGGAAATATGTAAAGCGGCGACATGGTCTTCCTTGCATTCTTTTTCTAAGCATTACAGGCTTGATGTTCAGTGTTAGGATGTGGTTTTAGGCACGAGTATTCTTACAGTGAGATTATTAGGGCCCCTCCCATGAATGTACTGCTTTGTTTATCCAAAAGGTAACTAAACAGAGAAAAACTCACAGGGAGAACAAAGCGAGCAAAATGAGAGAGAGAAGCAGTCTGAACAGACAATTGTAGCTAATAAACCAGTTTGTTTATCCCATTGTCTGTTCAGCCTGCTTCCTTCCCATCAGTCACTTTCTGGGTTGGTCTGGAGGGATGCTAAGGAAGAAGAAATTAGATCTTACCTTCTAATTTGCTTTCCTTTAGTCCCTCCCAATTGGCCCAGATCCCTCCCTATGCTGTGACCTTTTTTAATTGTACTATGTTTGGTTCTTTGAGGTCAACATAAATTGCAGGGTTTTTTAGGTTCCATGTTGAGGTGCTTTGAAAGTTTGTGATTTTTTTTGAGTATTCTCAAAGATACTTGCCATTAACCTTGAACACTTCCTGTGAGGTGTGTATATTTACTAAGAGTGGCAGTTTGAGTTCACTGGTTACACAGAAGTTGCACTGTCTTGTTTCTCTCCTTTGTAAAGTTAATACTGAAGCTGCTTCTAGCTAGCCAGGGCTCTTATTGGCTCTCACTAGAGTCGTCGTTCTCAGTCTCCACCTGCTGGAATGTATGCACAACCCATCAGTCACCTTCTGGGCTGGTCCGGAGGTACTAAAGGAAAGCAAATTAGCCGGTAAGATCTGATTTCTCCTTCTCTACTGACCATGCCAGAAAAATGAATGTGTGCCCTCTTACCAGCAAATGAGAGACTTGCAACTACTGAGTGATACCATAGTATAAACACCTGTGCAGCCCAGAGCCCACCAGTATTTGTCTCCTCAGCAGGTGGTAGGTGAGCACCTGTGCAACCCTTGTCAAGTCTGGCCTGGTTTGGGTGCTTCCTCTTGGCCCCATATGTTTACAAAAAAAATGATGATAATAATTTGGTTTAAATTAAAAAAAAAAAAAAAAGGAAGCAGAGAGTTGTTGTGAGGGGCCTGGTTTCCCTGCTTAGTGGGCTGTGCACACTGTTCACGTCTAATTTCCTCCCTGCCCCCCCCCCCCCCAAAAAAAAAAACTATCTCCTGGAGTTGCCCTATGCCTCAGCCCTCTCTCCCCACTAGGAGGGGTTCCTTGAGTTCTGCCCAAGAGCTGAAGGAAACAGCTGCCAAAACAAAAAAAAAAGAGAGGAGACAAGAGTGCACTGTATTCTTACTGAAAAGGTGCTCAGGGAGAACCTTCATTCAGGTTTTCTTTCCCTAATGGCTTACTGCTCATTTTGGGGGTGGAGATATCTTTTGTTCAACTGTGGGAAACTTTCTGTTGGGCACCACAGGGACTGTTGAGCCAAGATGGCAGGTTCAGAGACACTTCTGCTTTCTCTCAGCACAGCATGTGGGGGCTGCACTAATTAGCCTTTGTCGCATTACACTTTTAGTGCTGCCATTTTCAGTGTTGCAGGGTCTCTGGTGGCTACAGAAGTGTAGACAAGCCTGGCAGAGTTACCCCAGTAGGATTCAGAGTGGAACATGCTGGCAGGAAGCACTGCGTTTTTTAGTGTCTTAGCCCTTTCAGATGAACTGCCAGTGCTGCATAGGCAAGATTCTGATGAGGTTACTTCTGCTTTTTCCCCCAGAGTTTGTAGTATTGCTGCACCAAGCCTTTAGGTTTGCCAGTCCCCTCTATAGCGAACCTCTGCCAGAGACAAGGAGTGGCCCTCTGGGCCAAGAGACAGCTCTTTTCAGGATGATTTGGTTTCAGGGTTCTTTGACACCCTTGTATGAAATTTTAGACAAGGAAACCGATTGGGAGGATGACATGAGAGCTCAGAGGTTCCTCTGAATGATGACAATACTGTAGTTTGCATTTTCCGTAAACCAGACCTTCCCTCCTTGATTACTGAAGTTTTCGGTGGCTTCATTTGTCAGATGAGGAGCCTACAGTAACTAGAAAAGGAGATTCACTTTTGAAAGGGATCCGGGGGCCTGTGAGAGAATTCACGTATAATCTCAAACAAATGGAAGCCAAATGGCATTCCCCTGATGTGGCTTTAAGAATTGGCAGAGCCATGACTCATCTTTATCAACTTCTTTTAATGGAATTGGAGAGTTTCAGTTTTCCAAAGGTGAATGTGTTAACTACTGTTGCCAAGAAGACAGAAATGCCTGTTGAAGGTGATGTGGCGGTAAAGAATCCTCTGGATCAAAGAATGGAAGCCCTTCTGAAGAGATCTTTTGAGATCTCTGCTCTGGCGTTGCAAGTAGCCATCTGTGGAGGTTATGTGGTTCAAGCCTGTTTTCGCTGGGCAGGGAGACGTCTGGATTCTCTGGGGGAAACCATGGCACAGGTTTGAGGGTATCAGACCTGAAATTAGGTACCACCTTTTTGGTGGGTACTGTGTATGACTTGGTTAGGACTTAAGCAAATAATTTGGCCTTAGTAGTGGAGAGACATTTCCTCTGGCTAAGAAATTGGTCATCAGATGTGGCTTCAAAGGTACATCTGAGTCAGCTGCCTTTTAGGAGTAATTACATTTTACTGAAGATTTGGAAAAGCCAAAGTTTCTAGACTCCTTGAGGATAGTTGTCACTTGGGGGACTTGCTCTACAACCAGGAGGCGTTTTAGAGATGCGAGGAGATTCCATTTGAGCAGATTGAATGGGACCCAGCAAGGTAGGTTTTGGAGAAGAAGCTCTTCCTTTGTCTTTTCAAGGGGCATCTGGAGCCTCCCAATGAAAGTGTTTGGGCCTATCCTCTGATCATTTTCATAGGGGGAGTGTTGCAGCTGTTTCATCGGAGATGGGCCCAGATTACCTCAGAGCAGTGGGTCCTAGATGTTCTCGGGCTAAGTCTATGTTCTGTAATTCTCTTCCTCTTAATGCTTTTTTTTTTTTTTTTTTTGCCCTGCAAGTCCCCCCTTAAAGTCTTAACTGCATGTTAATTTAGAAAGGTTTTTTGTTCCACAAGAAGAGAGGTTCTGGCATGTATTTGATGTACTCTTATCAGTGTTTCTCAAGTCCAGTCCTGGAGTACCCCTTGCTAGTCAGACTTTCAGGAAATCCACAATAAATATGCATGAGAGATTTGCATATAATAGAGGCATTGTATGCAAATCAAGTTCATGAATATTCATTGTGGATATCCTGAAAACCTGACTGGCAAGGGGTGCTCCAGGACTGGACTTGGGAAACACTGGAAAAGGAATCTTAATCAGCTGATTCTGGATTTGAAGAGGGTCGACAGGGATCTGAAGGCTTTCTTTTTTCACATGGAAACGTGATTGATATAGTGGTAGTCCAGGGGGAGTTCTGGACATCTCTGGACTTGTCAGAGGTGTATTTGCACATTCCTATTCATCCAGATCACCAGAGGTTCTTACATTTTTTTTTGGTTCTCAGTCACTACCAGTTCAAGGCTCTCCCATTGTCTAGCCATGGCACTGAATACCTTCTCAAAACTAACATAGTAACATAGTAGATGACGGCAGAAAAAGACCTGCACGGTCCATCCAGTCTGCCCAACAAGATAAACTCATATGTGCTACTTTTTGTGTATACCTTACCTTGATTTGTACCTGTCCTTTTCAGGGCACAGACCGTATGTCTGCCCAGCACTATCCCTGCCTCCCAACCACCAGCCCCGCCTCCCACCACCGGTTCTGGCACAGACCGTATAAGTCTGCCCAGCACCATCCCCGCCTCCCACCACTGGCTCTGCCATCCAATTTCGGCTAAGCTCCTTAGGATCCATTCCTTCTGAACACCCCTACCTGGACAATTGGCTGACTTGAGCAAAGACCTTCAAAGAGTATGCAGAGTGGAGGAGTGGTCTAGTGGTTAGAGCACCGGTCTTGCAATCCAGAGGTGGCCAGTTCAAATCCCACTGCTGCTGCTTGTGATCTTAACCCTCCATACGCCACTGCATGGGCTTAGCCCTGCCCCTGTATTTAGGATTGCTGGATCACCTCCCTACTTCTAATTTCTTATAGGGAAACAGGCTAGGCCAGTTGTAATTGTGTAGGACTGAAAAACTGACATGCTCAATTTGCATATCCTCAAAACCCCACTACTACTATGTTTACTACAACTTGTAACACTCTCCTTCAAGACTTTGTAATTCTATTTACTATGTAAGCCGCATTGAACCTGCTATGTGTGCGAAAGCGCGGGGTACAAATGTAATTAATAATAATTGCCTCAGGTACAAACTTAGATTGTGAGCCCTCCTGGGACAGAGAAATATCCAGAGTACCTGAATGTAACTCACCTTGAGCTACTACTGAAAAAGGTGTGAGCAAAAGTCTGACTAAATAAATAAAAATGCAGGCCACTTTTTAAGTATCTCAACTTCTGCAACATCTTGGATAAATAGTGAATTTTGCCAAAAACCGTCTCAAGCTATCTCGGTTCCTAGAGTATCTGGGAATCTGGTTTGATGCACTATACACTCCAGTGGAAAGTGTTCCTCCTGGACAGCAGGATTCAGAAGCTAGTTTCACAAACCTGGGCTCTCCGTAGCTCCTGCAGACCCTCAGCCTGAGAGTGTTGCAAGTCCTGGGCTCGAGGGTGGCCTCTATTGAATTGGTTCCTTACGCAAGAACTCGCATGACCTCCTTCAGAACACATTGTTGTCAACTTGGTCATCTTAGGTGAACAACCTGTTCTGTGCATTGGTGGCTAGTAAGGTGTCAACTAGAGCAGGGGATGTTCCTTGACTCAAGTGACTAGTTACCACAGATGCCAGTCTTTGGGGCTGGGTGGCATATTGTTTGGGTCATATAATGCAAGGCCTCTGATCAAAGGAAGAAGTCCAGTGGTCAATCAGTTGGAAATGGGAGCCATCCAACTGGCTCTCCTAGCCTTTCAGGACCTAAGTCACAAAGCAGTCAGGATCTTGTCAGACAGTGCCGACAGCAGTGACATGTGAACCGTCAAGGGGATACCAGGAGTCCGTGGCTCAAGAAGTGGCAATTTTCATGGCCCGAGCAGAGCAAAATCTCTTGTAGCACATGTGGCAGGAGTTTCCAATGTAGAGGCAGACTTCCTTAGCAGAAATCTTCTAGATGAGCTTGTCAAGTATTACCGGTTGGATGTTTAAATGAAACAGAAAGCATCCTTTGGAGCGTCATTAGATCGGGAGTTGGCTGCTTTTGTACTTCCCACTCATTGGGAATGTTCTGGAGAGATAAGGAAGGAGAAATTAGATTTTAACCTAACCTTTTTTGAGTCTCTCCAGACCATTCCCAAACCCACCCAGATTTTGGGGATGCTTTTTTTGATGCTGCTTTGTACTTGCATGTACAACCTTTACTCAGATGTGTCCTCCTGGGGAGCTTAAACTCTGGAAGGCAAAGAACTTTTTTTTCCCTATGTGAGAACAGTTGAATTTCTGAGGGTGGTTTTCTAATTCCCTTGGGTTTAAGGATCTGTTCTTCTCTACCATGTTGCTTTGTCAATAGAAATATTGGCATGCTGTGAGCTGCACATGTGCTTATTATAACATCACTTGGTAGTTCTCAACCTTCCATCTGGTAGGAGAGCAAATACCCACCTGTCGGGAATAGTCTGGAGAGACTCGAACAAAAGTTAGTAGGTAAGATCTAATTTCTCCTTATACATGGAGTTTTGCAAACTTTCTCAGCAATGTGTTGTGTAACTGGACATCCTGTTTCTTAGAACTGTGGTGTTGATAGCATGAAGAATCTCACCTTGTTTCTTTATATGTGCCCACTGACATCAAAGCTGTTTTTCTTGGACAAACTAAATGGATAGTGATACCAATTATTCAAGTCTTAAACTCAATTTTAATTCCATGTTTTGTGTGCAAACAGAAGAATCACTGCAGGAGGTTGTCTTTGTGAAGTAGAATGGTTCCAGAATGCATTGAATTGAAAAGCATTCTAAATGTAGGGCAACCAAATTTTTACCTTCAAGTATTTAAATGTTTTGATAAAATTGCTTTGAAACCTACAGGAGAAGAAATTACTTGAGGACAGAATAGCAGAATTTACCACCAATCTGACTGAAGAGGAGGAGAAGTCTAAGAGCTTAGCCAAACTGAAGAATAAGCATGAGGCCATGATTACTGAAATGGAGGGTAAGAGAAACCACACAGTTAAAGTATCTGATGGATGCAGTACTTGTAGTTTTTGTCATTGCTGGTAAGCGCTTTCAAGTAAGTGACTGTTAGATAAGTAGTATCACACAGCACAGGCTATGGTTAGTGAGAAGGTGGTTGGATGGGGGTACAGTATATGTACACAGTAAAATTCTACATATACCAAGCAAAATCTCAGTTTAAAAATTTAAGAAGAAATTCAGACTTGGTTGTCTATGCCGTTGATAGGAAACATTGACCACAAAGTATTACAATTTAATTTCTAATCCAAAGGGCCTTTTAGAATTTCAAATTTTGCCAAATGCTTAATCTTAACCAAAATGCTTATTTTTGTGGAGGTGTGAGTGGAATTAAGTTGCATTAAATAAAACTGATGATCCTACTGTACTCTACAGTTTTATGGAAGTTAATATGCTAGGCAGCATTCATCTTGAAAATGAGAATTCGTATTTGGAAGAGTACTATATTTGTACTATGTAGTCAAAGTACAAGTGTCTATTCTCTGAGGACAAGCAAGGACAATCATGTGTGAGTGATGTCACCGATCGAGATACTTGCTTCTCAGCATTTTTTACTTCCAGAAGCTTTTGGCAGCTTCAACTGCACGTGTGCACCTTCTGCCCACTGTCCTCATGCGCAGGGCCAAGGCAGTCTTCTTTCTTCCATGGAGCAGAGGATTGTTTCCCCTCAGCTCGTGCCACCTTGAAAATGTTCAGTTTTAGTGAGTTCAGCCTTTCAGCTTCTCTGGAGTAGTTTTATTCCTCTTACCCTTTTTTAGTTTTTCCTAGTTTTTTTAGTTGCATTTTCTTTTTTTCATTTTTTTTTTTTATGTGGCTCCTTAATTCTTGAGCACTTGGACCAGGTCAAACTCCTTTTTTTTTTTTTTTTTTTTTTTTCCCCCCCCCCCCCTTCAAAATGTTTTTTTATTTTCCTTCAGCTGTCTTGACATGTCCCCCCCCAAAATCCCAGTGGTTGGTTTTAAGTGTTCAGATGCAACGAGAACATGTTCCTCACGGACACCCATTTGTTTGGCACCTTACCATAATCCTTCACTATATTCACAGCTATCAAGAAGCATTAAGTCGTGAGCAGCAGTGCAGAAGTGTGTTTGGTGCAGACAAGTCTGGTCCAGGGGTATCAGTCCCTGTGGCTTCTGGAGCTGAATTGGACACAAGTCACATTAGCATCAAGGTCATCTCCCCCAAGCCTCAACATTGAGCAATGGTAGCACCCACTGGCATCGGGCATCCTCCTTTCTGCCCTGAGTACATGCTAGAATTCAACGTCCTTGTCAGCGCTGAGGGACACCAATGTCTGGCAGAGGCCAAGAAACATTGGCATTGATCCCCATCAAAGGCACAGCATTGGGAACACGATCATCATTCTCAATATGTGAGAAGTGTCTCTATGCTTGGAAGGTGAGCAACCTTCTCAAGACCCCAGAGCAGATGTCAACCTCAATTGATTTTCCCCTATTCCTGCAAGAACATGACCGTACTGGCTG
The DNA here is from genome assembly GCF_901765095.1 of Microcaecilia unicolor. Lineage (NCBI taxonomy): Eukaryota > Metazoa > Chordata > Amphibia > Gymnophiona > Siphonopidae > Microcaecilia > Microcaecilia unicolor. Next base: position 277,694,748 of record NC_044031.1, read on the forward strand.
CAGCCTGATCTTTACTGATGCCTGACCTCGAGGGGGGAGCGGATCCAGGCCATGCTCCAGGAGATGGAGCACCTTCTTGACTGAGGTGAGGCTTGAGGTATCAAGGGCATGGGTGTCATCCCATCCTTGGAGGCCCATGGCCTGCCTGTTTGGGCAAAATGCATCAGAGGGCGTATTGAGACTCCACCAGTGGAGACAGTGTCATTGTCCAGCCCTGGAGTGGAAGCTTCCTCAGAGCACATGAGGACACCTGTTCCTCAGCATGTCTGGACAACAGCCTAGTTGACAGGCAGGCAGAGACTCAAGTTTCCTCACAGGAATATTTCAGAATCTGATTTGGACAGAAGCTGAGTATCTGAACATCATCCATAACTTATTTGAGGAAGGGCCTCTTGGTATCCTGTTAGACCCCTCCCCATGAAAGGAGAAAGGCTTCCCCTGAGGAGTTGTGTAGGAGATGGCAAGGTTTATCCCTTTTACTTTGGATGTTAATGGAAGAGCCCAGGGCCAAAGAAAGCTGTGATAGTGCTCATGCACAGGATCCTTCAGTCTGTAGAGATGAAGTAGTGGAAGATGCCCCCTCTCTGTGCAGCCCATTCATAAAAAGGCCGACTATAGAGTTCAGAAGGCGCCTCAATTAAGCTCCAGCTTCCTCACCATTCCATGGTGGTCAAATTCACTCCCAAAAGGGCTAAAAGCTCCAAGATTCACTCGAGTGCCACTGGGGAGGGAGGCTTGGACCTTAGAGTTCTTTGGGAGGAAGGAATTGCAGAATGCTATGCTATCCTGTATACATTCTTACCTGTTTTCCATGAGCATGTACTTGCAGAATTTAGTGTGCAGTGTAATGGACTTTGCAGACACTACCACCTTAGAAAGCAGCAGAGCTCTGCCAGCTAGTAGCATGCAACAGGAGTGTAGAAAGCACATGGCTTAAGCAACTTATGCTTCGATGTGGGGTCTAGGGCCTCTGCCATGGGTATTGGGATGCACAGACTCACCTGGCTATGTGCCTGAGATCAAGTCACTGTCTTGGCCCACTTTTAGGACAGCCTGTTCGTGGAGGTATTTGGAGAGAGGGCAAAGGTATACAGTCCTTCCACTCTTGTTCACCCCATACAGCTCAGAGCACTCATTGCCATCCTCTGGCAACAGAGATCTTAAGTCTTAACCAGCTCCCCAGTCAAAGCAGGGGATGGGCTTTTGACTGGCTCCACAAGAGCATAGCCACAGTAAAAGTAACTCTCCCAGATAACCTACTGATAGTAGAGAGGGAGGCTAGCTAACTCTTTTTTTTTTTTTTTTAAGGGAGAGGATTTTACTTTTAAGTACTTCCCGGTCCCTAAAAAGACAGGGATTTCGTCCAATCTTTGATCTAAGGGTCCTGAACCAAATATCTGGCAAAACAAAAAGTTAAGATTGGTTTCCCTAGGCACCCTCCTTCCCATGACTTAGGAAATTGATTGGCTATGCTCTCTGGATTTAAAGGATGCCTATACCCAAATTCATATACGTCCCAGTCAAAGGAAATATTTAAGATCTTGAGCAGGGAAATATTGTATTCACTATCAATATCACATTCTGCCTTTTGGCGTTGGCGGTTCCCTGAGTATTTAGTGTCTTGCAGTAGTTGCAGCATCACTAGGCAGACTGGGAGAACATGTTTCCCTACCTAGATGATTGGCTGGTAAAAAGTGCAACAAAGTAAAGCTCAAGAATTGATGCAAAGTACTTATTTGAGTGCTGGAGCTACTAGGATTTGTCATAAACTACCCAAAGCCTCATCTTCTTCCTGAGTATCAGTTGGAATTCATTGGAGCCTTGCTAGGCATAATTCAGGCTTGAGCATTTCTGGAACAGTGAGTGGAGACATGATCTCCATAGTATTGCAAGTTAGAGCCAGCATGTTTCAGCTCAGCGGACGTTGAGATTGTTAGGCCACATGGCCTCAACTGTGCACATCACACCCATGGCACACCTCCATTTGATTTCAGCCCAGTGGACTCAAGCCATGGTGAACCTAGCGGATGCTATCACTGTTGCCCCTTCTCTCGAAGTTTCTTTCCTTGGTAGATAATTAAAAGCAATTTGACCATAGGATTGCCGTTCCAAATTGCTCCAACTCACAAGAATGACAGATGCATCCAACTTGGGCTACGGAGCTCATGTAGATGGACTCCACACCCATAGAACAGTGGTTCTCCCAGGAGACTTAGCATTACATCAACCTCCTGGAAATACAGGCAATTTGAAACACCCTAAAAAGCTTAGAGATGGCTAATGCACCAAACTCTTCTCATCCAAGTGAACAATCAGGTTACAATATCTGGGCTAGGAAGTGGTCAGGGTGTAGCACTGGGCATGCAGCAAACTTCTGCTCAGTATGCGGCGGTGGCCAAAAAAAGCAAACCGGATGCTAGGAATTATTAGGAAGGGATGGTCTGGTCACCGTATCTCAAAAAAGACATAGCGGAGTTAGAAAAGGTTCAAAGAAGAACGACCAAAATGATAAAGGGGATGGAGTTCCTCTCGTACGAGAGGTTAGGGCTCTTCAGCTTGGAAAAGAGATTGATGAGGGGAGATATGATTGAGGTCTACAAAATCCTGAGTGGTGTAGAATTAAATCCATTTTTTACTCGTTGCAAAAGTACAAAGATTAGGGGACACAAAGTTACATGGAAATACTTTTAAAACAAATAGGAGGAAATATTTTTTCACTTAATGAATAGTTAAGCTCTGGAACTCTTTGCTGGAGGATGTAGTAACATCGGTTAGTGTATCTGGGTTTAAAAGAAGTTTGGACAAATTCCTAGAGTAAAAGTCCATAGTCTGCTATTGAGACATGGGAAGTAGCTGCTTGCCCCAGGATTGTTAGCATGGAATGTTGCTGCTAATTGGATTTCTGCCAGGTTCTCGCGACCTGGCTTTGCAACTGTTTGGAAAACAGGATACTGGGCTAGTTGGACCATTGGTCTGACCCAGTATGGCTACTGTTATGTTCTTATGCCCCTTATTGGCCAAGACAGATTTGGTTCCCTCTAATTCTGGTGTTAGCCTCCAGAGACCTGTGCCAGACTGGAGTATTGCTGATTCTTCTCAAAACAAGGGGTCCCTTCTGCAGCCCAGCCTTCAGTCCCAAGGTTCATCTCAGGGCAGTTGGTGCTGGCCATCATTTATGTGGAGAGTAAGCCCATCTCTGTATAGCCTTTAGTTCATTTCATTAGGGGTTTGCTGTTGCTAAAACCCTCCACAGTGTTGAGATTTCAATGTCATCCTTGCCTAGCTGATGAAAACTCCCTTCAAGGCACTCGAAGCTTGCCATCTGACTTGGAAGGGCATGTTTTTGGTGGTGGTCACTTTGTTCCACAGAGCCAGTGAGCTCTAGGCCCAAATAGTTGATCCACCTTACACAAGGTTAAGAACTTAAGGACACAAGCATTGCCATACTGGGACAGATGAGGCCAGCATCCTGTTTCCAGCAGTGGCCAATCCAGGTTACAAGTATTTGGCAAGATCCCAAAACAGTACAATACATTATATGCTGCTTATCCTAGAAATAAGCAGTGGATTTTCCCCATGTCCATCTTAATAATGGCTTATGGACTTTTGTTTTAGATTATCCAAATCTTTTATAAACCCTACTAAGCTAAGTGCATTTACCACATTTTCTGACAAATTCCAGAGTTCAATTACATGTTGAGTGAAGAAATAGATTTGTTTTAAATTTACTACTTTGTACCTTCATTGCGTGCCCCCTAGTCCTAGTATTTTTGGAAAGAGTAAATAAGCGATTCACGTCCACCCATTCCACGCCACTCATTATTATATTAGATCTCTTATAATATGTTCTCTCAGCTGTCTTTTCTCCAAGCTGAAGAGCCTTAGCCGCATTAGCCTTTCTTCATAGGGAAGTTGTCCCATTCCCTTTATCATTTTTGTTGCCCTTCTCTGTACCTTTTCTAATTCTATCTTTTTTGAGATGGTAGAATTGCACACAGTATTCGAGATGCAGTTGCACCATGGAGTGATAGAGTTAGCATAGCGTCCTCATTCTATTTGTTTTCTTAGCCACCACCGCACTCTCGTCAGAGGGTTTCAACTTATCTAAGAAGACACCTAGATCCCTTTCCTGGTCGACTCCTAATGTGGAACCTTATATCACATAGCTATAGTTCGGGTTCCTCACATGTCACTGCACTCGCTCACATTAAACATCTGCCATTTGTATGACCAGTCCTTGTAAGGTCCTCTTGTAATTTTTCACAATCCTCTTGCGATTTAACAACTTTGAATAACTTGTGTCATAACAGAATGGTCCTTCAAATGCATCCATCCCGTTCCTTCTTAAGGTAGTGTCAGAATTTCACTTGAAAGCAGTTTTTATTGAACAAACGAGCATAACAGTACACATTTAACAGGTGGTGTTCAGTGTATAACAATACAATCCCACCTTTCTCCCCATCTCACCCCTCCCAACCCACAGGAAGTCCATTAATGAAAAGGGAGCGCATGGAAATTAAACCCCCTATGGGATTAGTCTGTTTGCATATTGAAAATTTAAAGATGACTTACATGTAAGGGGCTAAAGCCTGTAAAGACCCCTCACCCCCTTCCTCTATATACACAGCCAAAGAGAGGTCCCCCCCCCCCCCCCTTCAACTAAGTGTGCCTCACAGGGTCTGGGCACTCATGACCCCTCCCCCCCCCCCCCCCCCCCCGAGGCTTAATACCATACTAATTAAGAATTCAATCCCCACACCCCCTTCAGATTGGCCCACATGTACAGGCGAAAACTTTGAACCAAAACTCACAGAATTTCACTTTAGTCAGTTCTGTCACCATTCTTCCCAAAACCTCATGCCCATCCCAGTGAAAGTGCATAGCACACTTTGGACTGAAGAGCCTTGGCTTTCTGTCTGGAGCAAACTAAAGCCCATAATGCGATTTAACAACTTTGAATAACTTTGTGTCACAAAGGAATAGTTCTTCACATGCATCCTAAGTTCCTTCCTAAGGTAGTGTCAGAATTTCACTTTAGTCAGTTATGTGATGAATCTGGTATATGTAATATGTAATGTTTGTGACGGACAGTACTGATATTTAACACATCAAGGGTACATAAGAGACTCTGCCTCCATGTTAGCCAATCAGGCATAAGAAACCAGCATAGAGAATTTTAAAGTAAGGAAGTACCATTTAAAATAGTATGAAAAAATAGTCTTGAGATACTTCATGATATGAAAATGGTATGGTTTTGTTTCAGACAAATTTGTAAGTCTGTATGCAGTTCCTTTGGAATTCCCAGTTTAAGAGCAGCCCATATTGATACTACTTCCAAAAGCACCACTTGTAGTTAAGGTTTCAATTTATATGTGTTGGTAAATAAGTTTATTTGGATTTGGTTATGTGTGTTCAGTTGTAGCTCAAGGTGAGATATATTCAGGTGTACAGTAGGTGTATCCCAGTCAGTGGAGGGTTCACAATCTAAGGGTCTGATGCAGAAAGCTACCATGGGTTGTACACATTGAGCAATGCAGAGAGGGATTGAGCTTGTGTTAACTTGCACAGAATACATGATTGCACATGGCATTAAAATGTATGATAATGGCACTTTATTATGCAGAGAAGGAAACCATTGCTCTCCTAGCACATGGAATGCAAGAAATGTATCACCAGGTCCAAGGCTGAGTAGCAGGGTTAGCGGAGAGGATTTTATGCTAGTTTGAGATTTAACTGCTGGTTTTGTATCTTGCAAGCCGCCTCAAGTTTCAAAGGCTGATGGGCGATAACAGATATGTGCATGTTTGAAGAAAAGTGAAAACATAAATATGAGCCTGGCAAAAATTTCCCACCCATAAATTTTTGCAAGGCTCATATTTATATGTAGGGTGTCTACCTTATTCAGAGTTTGGTATCATTCGGAGGTAAACCTTTTCCAGACAGCCCTTTGAACTGTTACTCACAAAAATGTTGAAAAGAACTGGACCAAGGTCTGATCACTGCAGCACACTCGCACCTGTCCTCAGAGTAAATGCCATTTACTACTACCCTTTCACCCCCTACTCAAATCAGTTTCTAACTTGGTTGATCACTTTTGGATCCATAACAAGACTCTCCATTTATAAGCCATCTATGAAAAACTGTCAAAAACCTGTCAGAAATTGATCAAATTTGACATTACCTCTAGTAAAAGCATGTTCAGATTGTGTAAACCATTGGATTTCAGAAACTGCATTCTGAGAACAAGCAGGACATGTGGGTAATGCCATCGGATGGAACCCTGGTGCAGAGACTGCCCAGCGTAATATCTGCTTAAAAGGGTTTTGGCAGTGTCCCACCACACATGCGTGCAGGTGCTTTCCTGCCTGACTGGTGGGCAAGGGTGCATTAGTCTTTCTGTGGAGCAGGGAGGTCATGCTGGTGATCTGAGAAATAACATCTTTCTTTTTTGTTTTTTCTCCGAGGAGGGTATTTTCTCCTAGTTCTTCCCTTAACCTTAGTTTCCCCCTAGCCCTTTTGGCCAGTTTGTTTTATGTTTATTTTTTTAAGCTCTAGAGGCCCTCTTAGGCCTGAGCATCAACTGGGTAACATTGAGATTTTTGTGTGCAGCTGAGCTGCTTCGCCCTCACCACTGAGCCATTTGATTTTGCATTGGTAGTTTTTCCCTTCATGTCCAAAAAAGTTCCCAGTGGCTTTTAACACTGTGCCCACTGCAACATGGTCAGCTTGGGGTCTAATCCCCATAGTTGGTGCCTGAGCCCAGAACACAAAGCCTTTGTGTTCGTTGTTTGCGTATTGCATTCCTGTCAGTGCCTCAGAGACAGGAGTAGCCTTCTGGAGGTCTTGCTCCCCAGGCAGAACCCCAGGCAAGAAAAACTCTGGCTACTAAATAAGTGTTAGACATAATAAATATTTATTCAAATTGTCAGAGGCCAATCAGTAATTATTGAAATATTAACAAACTCCCAATACAGTATAATATTTTGCAAATAAAAACAGTTTTTCCCTGGGAGCTGTCAATATGTCCACCTGCTAGTGGACACACTGAGGCTCGCCATCCTCAGTTTTGTTTCCTCTTAAATATTTGTTCTTCCTTTCTTCATTATCTTAATTATAATTACCCTTCCTACCTAATGAATATGCATCTTTCCAGAATATTCTGTTTCCTGTTATGATGAATCCAGTTTCCAGCATGTTCCATGAAATTCTATCATTTATTCCTTCATTATATTGACAGGGCCTGTCATGCACATAAGCATAAGTTTTCATTAGATAATGGGTATAGTTACCATGTTATTGCCCCCACCCTCTTGCTAAGGCTACAGTTTTACCCACACCCACTTACTTCTTTTGATTGTTTATCTGGATACTGCAGATGTCCTTAGTCATAGGAGTCTGTGGCTGTTCGTTTGCTGACCAGCAACCTATCACAAGTTAGCATAGGCCAAATGTCAAACCACAGCCTTAGGTATTTTTCAGAAAAAGCACATTTATAGCTCTCTTGCAACTCTTAAGTCTGCTCCTAGCTCAAGAAAAGCAAAATAGCTATATTAAAATAAAAACTAGAAATGTGTATGGTTTGCACCTTTTCATGGCCTCTATGATATACAGTATACAGAAAAGAACCCAGAAAGCTAGAGGTACAGTACAAACTTTTTGGCGCTATGTCCAGTCCATTGGCATCAGTCCTGATGGCTTCTAGAGCTGTATCTGAAACTGTGAGTTCATAGACATCAAGAAGGTCTCCACCCATCTCGTCTGGGATCAGTCAACATCAGATCCAACACAGAGGAGGCCTATGAAATTTGACTTCATCATTACCGAGGTATCCCAATGCCAAGCATTGGTCCCCCTTGATGCATGGTGCCAGGAGCTCTGAGGCATTGGCGTTGGACCCGAGAGGACTGCTCCCCCTCTATAGTTCTGGTGCCGACATGGCAGTCTTCATACAGCTGGGACAATGCTTCCAATTCAACACCAGCAAATGTGAAGGTGGTCTCTATTCTGACTGTAGCCCAGCCATTACTGATGCCTGCAGTTGATGAATGGTTCCAGGCTATTTCCGGAGCGGAGCCAGCAAGCTTGTTGCAGCAGCAAAGTGCACAGACATCGAAGGCGCTTGTGCCAGCCATAGCAATGACTGTCCTTTCTGGAGGCCCGTGACCCGCCTGTTGCTGTTGACACCGGTTCTATGCCAGGTGTCAGGGCCAACTCCAAGCGGTACATTGATGCTTTTGACTTCAGGGGAGAAAGCTGCTCTGGAGTCACACAGCAGACCTGTACCTCAGCGACTGTATTGGGACCTGGACATCTTTCCAGTCGATCAAGATAGGTGCAGACTCAGATCTCCCACGAGGAGTATTTTGCTGATTATGAAACAGTCTGTCCATGGGAGTCTGAGGAGCCAGAGTACCTCTCGGAGAAGTCCTATGGCATACCATCAGACCCCTCCCCTCCTGAAAAACTCTACTTCACAGGTTTTGTCAGGGAAGATGAGCTCAGGGCAGAGTTGTTTTCCATCCTGGACTGACTACTCATCTAAAGAAATTTGTAGCTGTACCTCTACATAGTTCTCCAAGATTCATAGATGACGAATTGGGAGATCCCTCTATATAGGTGGTTCCTAAGAAGGTTAATTCTATTTACAGAATACAGATGGCTTCCAGATTTGAGAAGACCCAGTTGCCCCACCACTCTGTAGTGGTCGAATCTGTTTGGACCTGTTGGTGCTGGACCTCAGAACCAAAAACCCAATACCTCACCCAGACAAATTCCCCAATTGATTTCTTAGGACCACTAGCCTGATAAGTACTAAAAATCAACAGTAAACAAAAGAAGCTTCTCAAGTTAATATGAAAAGTAAGGAATTAGCAGCAGCAAATAAAAAGTAGGGTAATAAGGGAACATAAAAGGGATTTGCCATTGAAATGAATGCCTTTTGCTCAGTAAGTTGAGACAAACTGAAGAAGACTGTCAGCATTCCATCCTGCCTTTCAGACCAGGTGCTTATATAGAGTTTCTTAGCCCAAAGCACAAAGAACTGGTTTTTCCAAGAATACTTCATCTAGGATATGTCATTTGTTAGTCATATTTGCCAAAAGATACATTTTAAAAAAATCACATTTCCTTAAGATACACTTACAGTCCTTTTGTTAAACACATCCTCAGTAAAAGAATCCTTATCTCACTTCAAAGGGTCAGGATCCAGTTCTCACAGAGTCCCTACCCTCACAGTGTCTTTTCCTTCACTTGCCTTAAGGCTATAAGAATTCTGTCCCTCTTCCTCCCCAATGTCCACATCCTTGCTCCCTTCAAATGGTAATTAGTTCTCAACAGATGGAAACCTGTTGCATCCAAGTAATCTCCAAATGGTGTTTTTGAATTCACCCATTGAAAACAGTGAATTGCATGGCTCATTGTCTTTCAATTACCTGACCAGAAGAGGGAAGGAAGGGGGGTGCTTGTGGGCACCAAATGGCCTGGGTTTTTTTTTTTGTTGTTTTTTTGTAATCCACAGAAGAAAAAATGTCTCCACACTTCACCATCTGTAGATTATGGTTATTCTTTATATTAAGCATTTCCAGCACTGGAACTGCATGGTGTAGGCTTTCATCATTGCACCCCACAAGCAAATCCATTCTCAAGAGCCAGAAGGCTCCCAGATTTGAGAAGGCCCAGTTGCCTCACCACTCTGTGGTGGTCAAATCCACTTTCAAGAGCCAGAAGTTAAGGGACTCATGCCTAGGCTTCCCCAGGCAGTAAGGTTCAGATACTGAAATATTATTTGGGGGGGGGGATTTATCGGTCCTCAATGCTTGCTTGCTTCCTGCATTCAGGCTTACCAGCCCTACACAAGCCTCTATTTGAAGTCCTTGGTGCAGTGTACTTCACTTTGTGTACACTGCAGAGCAGGCTGCAGAGCTTTGCCAGCAGATCAAAAAGCAGGCGTGTACAAAGCATTTGGCCAGAGGTACATTTGACACTTTTGATGTCTAGACTCTTTCCACCTAGGGTGAGGGAATGCATAGACTCTGGCTGCATGTCTCACTTAGCATGGGAAATGAACAGCAGGATCTGAGAGAGAATCTGAGGACAAGGTTGCGGAGGTCACTGACCTCATAATGGTTCCTTTCTTGGCTGCCTCCACCTCTTGGAGGTTTTCAGTTAGACCCTGAAGAACATACCACTCTGATGCATAGGTTCACTCTTTCCCATCCACTGGGACTTCCATCCTGACAGCAGCACTTCCAGAAGCTGCAGCCTGCTCGTCAAAGGAAGAAATGAGCTTTTGACTGGCTCCACGAGAGCATGGCCACAATCAAAGTACTAGTCCCAGATAACCACCTGGTAGGAGGAAGGTTAAATATTTACCAAGAAAGGTGGCCCCTTGTAACATTGGTCTCCATAGTGCTGCAAGTTAGAGCATGTTTCAGCTCACCAGATGTTGAGATTTGTTAGGCTACATGGTCTCAAATGTGCACATCACACCCATGGCACACTTCCATTTGATGCCAACCCAGTGGACCCAAGCCATAATGAACCTAGCTTGACAGACAGCCAAATTGCTGACCGTGAAAGCATCTTAACATCAGCTGTCAGCATCAGGAACTCTGCCCTTCTAAAGACATCCTGTTTACACCCAACCTTTCACCAGTATATTCAGGGATTGATTATATAGAACTAGCTTCTAAAGGCCAAGGCAGTCAAACCTGTTCCACCAGGGGGAAGGGATTCTCTTTCAAGTACTTCCTCGTGCCTGAAAAAACAGGGGAGGGATTTTGTCCAACTCCAGACCGGATAACCCTGAACAAGTATCTGGTCGATGTTCATGATTTCCCTGGACAACCTTCGTCACATGATTCTGAATGATTGGCTGTGCTCTCTAAAGGATGCTTATATACAAATTTAGATACTTTGGGAGTATCTCAGATTTCGAGTAGGGAAACACCACTACCAGTAGTGTATCCTGCCATTTGGCCTCGTATGTGCTTCCAGAGTGTTCACAGAATATCTTGCTGTAGTCACAGCGTTGCTATGCAGACTGGGGGTCAGGTGTTTCCCTATCTGGATGATTGATCAGGAGCACAGCAATGAAATGTGCTAAATCAATGCAGTGAACTATTCAGGTGTTGAAGCTTTTGGGGTTTATCGTCAACTACCCCAAGTCCCATTTACACGTGGTACAACAATTGGAGTACATAGCTTTCTAAACATAGTGCAGTAAAGGGTGACTGCACTCACCATAATAACATCCATTTCACAGCAGCCAGCAGGTCACAGCTCAGCACGTGTTGAGGTTACTGGCATCTTGGTCACCCCAGAGTTAGTTGTCTACTCTGAACGATTTGGTCCAATATGACACTGTGACTACCACTGCAAATTTCTCCCCCTAAGAATATACTGACCACAGATGCATCCATTCTGGGGTAGGGAATACATGTAGATAGGCTTACCTAGGGGAGTTGCTCCACTCAAGAGGCCAAGTTTTAGATCAACAATCTGGAGCGCTTTCAAAGATCAGCTGATGAACCAAAATTCGCTATTTCAATCACATTGCCATGCAGTTATATCTTCATTTTTCATTTGTAGACTTTATAATGTTGTATAGATGAAACCCTTGTAATATCAAGAGAATCCACTACTAAAAGGTTCTTTGAATTTTCTGCTGTTCTACACATTGATGTCTAAATTAGTCGCCTTGCTCCTACCTTGCAGTTGCTGCAAGCATGGCATTTTTTTTATATCATTTTGATTGCATAAGAAGCTGCTTTCAATTGAACAAGGGTATGACAGTAAGAACTTCTCATACTTCAGATTCACACATTTCAGTACTGTTTATATTCTTTAGACCAGAAATAGTAGTCTGAGTGAGTTTATCAATTTATAGGAATTAAAATTATCAGAATTTAGTATCCGACCTATATTGAGCTACTGCTTGTTTTCCTTACTGTATGTTCTCTCCCATTCCTAAGAACGCCTGCGGCGGGAGGAGAAGGGAAGGCAAGAACTGGAAAAAACTCGGCGGAAGCTAGAAGGAGACTCTACAGATCTCCATGACCAGATTGCTGAGCTACAGGCTCAGATTGCTGAGCTCAAAATGCAGCTTGCCAAGAAGGAGGAAGAGCTGCAGATTGCCTTGGCACGGTAAGATCAAGTATGCACAATCTGTGCACTATCCAGTGCCTTGTAAGGCTTCACAAATTTATTTTTCACATTTATCAGATTGCCGGTTCTATATTTAGCATGTTTAAGCTTTTACTTCAGATTCACTAATTTCAATTTACTGTGACAAGAGGTTTGAATATTTAAGCAGTCAAGATATTTTGGTTTCTTAATACTGATTAATTTTTGAATATCTGATTTTTTTTTCCCCCCCTGTGAGCACTCCATACATTCACTGTGAAACTCCTACTTTATATTTAAACAATTTTATTGTTATTAATGACAAACAATATAACAATTGAACAAATATTCCACATTATCTCTCACTCTCCCATCACAGATATCGATATGTACTTATAACAGATTCAATGACTTCCTGTCTTAATACTCCCCTTGTCGAGGAATCGCATAATGTCTACAAAAACAATCTATACTTTCTAGAAACACGATTCCATAGATAAACAACAATAAGGTACCTACTACATAATCCTCCTTCCCTCCCCAAACCCCCTCCCCGACTGTAACTTCCCCCCTCCCTCCCCACCCTAGCCCTCCCTTCCCCCCCCCATCCCCCCAGCCACCCCCCCCCCCCCCCCCCCTCTTCCCCTACTCAGCCTGGAAGAGCTTTATCGAATCAGTAATAGGAAGTTCACTTTGCATTAAGAAGCAGGCTCCGGCCTCTTGGGCTTAGAATACGTAAGTAAGGGCCCCAAAGAGCCAAAAATGCGATCCTCTTTTTCTGTGAGAATTTAATCTCATTAGCCTCCCAGGAAATCAGCTGATGCAACTGATTCCTCCAGTGCCAGTAAGCCGGAGGGTCTTTGACCGTCCAGTATTGTAGTATGCATTTCCTTGCTAACAAACACATCTTGCGAATTAACAATACTTCAAAGCGGTTCTGTCCTCTAAAGGACTCTGGCAGATCTAAAATTAATTGTTCAACTGTTCCCCGGGTACTGACACCCAGTCTCCTTTCCCAAAAGCCTTTAACCTGAGTCCAAAATCTTTTCACTCTAGGGCAACTCCAATGAAACTCCTACTTTAATGTATTTCAAATTGTTCATTTTTCACATTTTGCTGTCTAAAAAAGTGAGTATTTTTACATTATGCGAGATGATCTGAGATGTAGTAATTGCAAACAGTGCTAGAATTCCCCTTTTAAGCATTAGATAAATCATTTCAAGTTATGTAAATCACGCACACTTTCTCATCTTGAGATTCTTCATTGCGTCCTGTATAAAAAAAAGTTGCTTTTAACTGGGATTCTCCATAGGCAGCAGAGAAATGCAGCCAGATGTCTTCCACCATTGTCAAGGTGCCTGGAACCAACCTCCAGCTAATGTTAGTTTGTTTTTGTTTTTTCTTTTTTTTTGGGGGGGGGGGGGGTTCTTTTTTTCAGTGAGATTATGCAGGCGTTCCCATGTTGACTTGAATAGCCTGTTGGCTTTCAGGTGTGCTACAGCTGTGAGGAAGGGAGTTTTACTGTGTGGTATAAAGTGTTTTCTTTTGTTATCTTATTTCCCTTCTCTGTGCCTATTGGGGGGGGGGAATAAAGAGGGAGGGGAAGTGTCTGCAATTCCCTACTAGCTACAGAAGAACCTCTGTTACAGGTAAGCAATTTTGGTTTCTTAGACAAGCAGGGCAAATGCAGGTACACTTTAGGGTGAATCCACAGCTGAGAAGCAAACAGTTGAAATGATGATGGCCCACAGAAAAGGGATGGGGCGAAGGAAAATATCTTGCAAAATGGATCTGCAGAGAAGCATGGCCAAAATATCCTGGGCTGCAGACTGATCTTAATCTTTTGCAAAAGTATGAATGGAAGCTCAAGTAGTTGCTTTTCAGGTATTCTGTATAGATTAGCTTCTGCTGTTTTTTTCTATAGCAATTAGCTGTTTAGGAGCCCATCAACTATGTACCCAGGTGGTTGTAATTTAAAAAATTTTAAAGTGTAATGTGCATCCCAAGATGAGAGTTCCTTGAAATTGGACTGCTGGGGTTAAAGGTCACACATTGTGATGTTCCTGTGTGGCTCAAGTGGTAGAGTAGAACTCGGAATGCAAAGTTTGCAATTCCAAAGTATGCAACAGTGGGGGGGGGGGGGGACTGGCAAGATGGGATTTGGAATGAAATTCAGAAGATACCCTTGGAAGGAACTTGGGGGTGAGTACATGGTATTACTTGTGGAAAAACCAAGTGGAAGAGGGATAGTGGACCTGGGCTTGTAAAATATTCTCCTGGCGGAAGTGATAACTCTAAGAAAAAAATCATTTTCCAAGACCCAACTCTTGAGAGCAGCAAGACCTAGGAGTTCAAAGGGTGAATTCTTAGTGAGGTTTATGTTGAGGTCCCAATCGGTTAATGGTGGTTTAAGAGGTAGTGGTATATTGAAGAGACCTTTCATAAATTTAGATACAGTAGAATGGAGAGAGAGATTTCCTGTTGATGGGTGCACATATGTTTAGATGTAGTATGGGGGTCACGTGATAGCATTGACCTGAACGGACGGCTCGGCTCCTCACCCCTCATCTACTAAACCTACCTAAATGCAATAACTTGCACAGGAAAGTGCCCTAAAAGCACAATTAGAGTTTTAAGGAAATGGAGACTGCTGGAAGGGAAGCAGGGTTTTTTTTCTCCCCCTCTGAGGGATGCCCATCAAGACACCGAGGCCTGGTCGGGAGAAAGTCAGCACACAAGAAAATGGCGGACTCTCCGCCTCTGTCTAAATCGCCAGCTCACCCCCCCCCCCCCCCCCCCCCCGCCCCACGCCTGGGCCTGCAGGATGATAACATACAAGTGTCCATGCGGCACTTGTCCCAGATGCTGGACGACAAGTTGACTAAGCTACACGAAGGAATGGAGGAGATCAAAGACAGTATTGCGGGCCAAGTGGCGCAGCTTCAACAGGCGGAAGACCGCATCGCCTACCAAGAGGATCATGTGGCGGTGGCGGAGACTCGTATTAGTGAACTGGAGGCCCGAGTACGAACCCTCGCAAACAGGGTCGAAGACCAAGAAATCCGGGGTAGACAGAAGAATCTCCGCCTGATTGGATTACCTGAGTCGATCCCAGAATCTGGGCTGAAGGAGCTCCTGGAGCAATGGCTGCCGAAAACACTGGGGCTCCCCGCAGAGGGTAGGCCCAGTCCATGTGGAGCGGGCTCACAGAGTTGGAGTTGCTGGGAGGCCCCGGGAAGAGCTCACCCAGTAATTGTAAGATTTTTGAATTATGCAGTTAAGGCAAAATTATTGGAACTGTACAAAAAACTGCATGTATTGGAGTGTAAAGGCAGAAAGTTGCTGCTCTTCCAGGACTTCTTGCTGAGGGTAACGGAACAGAGAAAGCTTTTAGCGCCTTACTGCTCACAATTATTTCCGAAAGGTATTCGTTTTGCTTTCCAGTATGCAGCCAAAGTGAAGATCACTTATGAGAACCATACTGTGAGCCTGACTAAGGTGGAGGAACTAAAGGCATTTCTGGAGAAGATTCCTGAAGCATAGAGGCATGCTCTGTGGTGCAGGGATGATGTTTGAGGAGGTATCTTGAGGGGCTGCAGCTCTTTTGCAACAGACTGCGAGGACAAACTGGCGGAGTTTAGCGCTATGAAGAACTGTTTTTGTGGAAAGGCTTTCTCCTTCATACATGTCTCTGCATGTGTAGTTGATCGGGCGCTCAGGTTTCTTGAGTGTGAAAAGCCCAGAGCGAAGGCGTTACCTCTTAGGAAAAGACACAAAGTTACTTGCTGGGTAACTTATGTTCAAGTGATGGTTTTATATTTTTGATATGCTAGTTTTGAGTATTACAGGTGGCTTAGGCCGCGGGAAGTTTACTGTGTGAGGTGGGTGGGGGAGGGGGCAGGCAGGAAGTTTTTGGTGTTTCTAGGGAGTGTCAGGGGCGGAAGGTAGGGGCCACTGAGGGAGGGGTATGTGTGAGGAGTGTGTAAGGAGCAGTGCCCGGAGGTAGGTATGCATGTGGGGAAGACGAGAGTAGTGGAGGGGGCAGACAATGCGAGGACGGAGGGAGGGGAATTTGAATTTGATTGGCGAGTCGGGGGTCGGGAATAGGAGGGGGGGTGAGCGTTGGGGCTGGGGTGTGTGTGGCTTTGGGTGGGTTTGGGAGCGGCAATGATGGATCCTCCTTCAGTAAAGTAGTCTAAAGCAATCCTTTTCCTTTAAATAGGTTGTGATAAGGGGCTGAGATATCTAGATGTCCTATTTATTAGTAAAACGTTCTGATGAACTATTTAACACCAATTATGAATCAGGGAGTTGAGGGTTGGCCTTAATCAATGGGACTCTGACTTTCTTGGTTTGCCAGAATAGCTACCATAAAAATGAATATACTGCCTAGACTACTTTGTTTCAAACTCTCCTGGTATTGATCCCTAAGCAGTTTCTTGCCTCTCAACGAAATAGGCTACTGCAGTTTATTTGAAATAATAGGGAGTACTCAACTCCCTAAGACCTTGTCTTAATTGGATCAGAAAAAGAAAGTGGGACTGCGAGTGTCACATCTCACCTTGTGCTATAGAGCTGCACAGATCAAATCTACTGTGGAGTGGTAAAACCACAAATTATGGGTTAAAATTGAACAGCAGATGGTTGGATGATTGAAGCAGGGTTAGTTGCTGTGGTTTCATTGGATATTGAGCCCTCCCTTTGGGGGTTTGTCCAGCTGTCTAGCACACATTTCACCACTGAAACATGGATAGTAGAAGGCACTTCAACTCCCCAGGTTCTCTTATTGCTTTTATGTTTCAATATTTTTTATTGATGACAACATAATAAATAAACAGTAAATGGAGAACACTCCAATAGCACACAACACTATGAACAGCATGAGTTTCCCCATTCCACTTAGTCATCAAATACAAAAGTTTTGAAATATACCCCACCCCTGCCCCTCCCCCCTCCAGAAGAAATACAGCAAACCCTATCCCAGCACCATAAACCCCGTACTAGATCCCCCTCCTACACTAACACAATTCTTCATCCAAGGCTTTGACTCTGATAGCACCCAGGCCTAGATGAACTCTATACTCCCCCCCCCCCCCCCCCCCCCCCAAGAAGTAGGTCAATTCCAGCAACATAACAGTAACACTGGTTTCTGGAAGTTTTCCAGAGCTGAGAGATTTACACCTACCTTACTGTTTAACAAGAAGACTGAGTCCTCGAGGCCCCAAATTTTGCAAATATGGATTCCAAACTTGCAAAAAGGTCTTTCTACGCTTAGAGGATTCCCTTGGTTCCCTCGCCTCCCAACTTGCCAAAAGATGCACCTGATTCCTCCAGTGCCAATACTCTGGAGGCTCCGAGGATGTCCGGTACCGCAGAATGACTTTCTTAGCCACTAGACACAACTTGCGGCTTTAAAAAACTGGCATTCCAGGACAGGGGAAAAAAGCTCCAGGTACATCCAACAAAAATTTTCACTGATCCACTTAGTTCATGATCTAACAAGCAGGCTAAAAACCCTCTCACCCTTGTCTTATTTCTTTTAATACTTTCTGCCCCTAGAGTGGGGTCATCTGTATTCAGTAGGGTGGAAGACTTTGTTTGGACCTAGGATCAAGTGGATGAAGGGAGACTTTGAGTAGTTATCAGACCTACCAGCTTTTTCAGCATATTTTTTCATATAACCAATTGGTACACTTTTTCTTCAAGGGAGTTTAAGACTAAGTGGTTTCTGAGGAAACCACTTTGGAAGGTGTATGTAAGGATTTCTTAAGTACTAATCATTTAATATCTGCTCTTTAGTGACACCTTTGAAATGGTTTCCCCTGTACCAACTACCTGCAATCAGAAGTGGGATGGAGTTGGTGTCAAATATGAGGAAGCTGATTGAGTTGTAATGGATATTGCCTCGATACATAAGTCTACTGCTGTTCTGGAGAACTGTACAAAAGTTCTGTATTGATGGTACT
This sequence comes from Microcaecilia unicolor, assembly GCF_901765095.1. Lineage (NCBI taxonomy): Eukaryota > Metazoa > Chordata > Amphibia > Gymnophiona > Siphonopidae > Microcaecilia > Microcaecilia unicolor. The sequence goes on from NC_044031.1 coordinate 277,712,837, forward strand.
TGACAGCTATCTGTCCTGATCACATTTGCCATGCCCTTTCCACTTTGTTGGCGGAGGTGTGGTGAACGTGGGACTTTGGGACTTATCAAAATGGAACCCTTTTGGAAAATACCAGCTAGACTGCAGCATTGGCTGGAAAATGTGATTCCCTGGGACCTTGCAGTTGTTCTTAATAAGCCATCCTTAAGGTTTTGCAAAGGCCAACAGTTATTGGCTAAGCAGTATTTTAATGCAGCCAGGTTAACTGTGGCAAGGAATTGGAAGAAGCAGTCTCACAAGGCTGTGTATTAGGCTGCGTTTATATGCTATTCACCTTTTACCAAAATATCATAAAAATATCATAGAAGAAGTTTAAAGGAATCAGAGTTGTCATTTTTATTCTTACTCACCAGCACAGCTTCAGATATCAGTTTGACAGTCATGGAAAAATATCACATTTACAGAATCTGTTGGAAGTTATGGAAAAATATCACATTTACAGAATCTAATATCAATAGCTTAGGTAATAATAATAAGCAATCAGACTAATTTGATAAAGAACAGTTGTAAGGAGGAGAAAGAAAATGAGAGAGAAATCAAAGCATGCTTTCTTAGAGAGAGAGAGAGACCACTAACAGGAAATATCATGGATCCTGAAGTGAAATAAAATATAAAGAGAAGAAGATAGTACTCTGTTATAAAGAAATAGTTCTTACCCAAAGCAAGCTGAAATAAAGAAAGGAAAATAATATATATTTCCTTGAGAATAGCCAATTAGCAATGGTGCCCTGAACCAGGACAGAAAACTCTCTTGCAAAAAGGCTTATTCTGAAGATGTCTTTGTCTGCAGGTATTCTTATAGTAAAAATGATGTCGTCACCTCTCCCTCTCCCTCTCCTACACCAATCAAAGGTTGCATAGGTGTCCTGCCAACACGCTATTGGTACATTTGACCTTATCTTGTAACTGAAGAAAGATGTGTGTATTGAAGACACTGGACTGCCATGGAAACGAAAGCTTATCACAGCTTGTGATGAGCCAGGAAGTCTGCATTCCTTGCATATGGCTATCAGCTGAGACCAACAGCCAGATACAGAAAAGAGAGGGGGATGGGAGGCAGTACAGCACAGCTAAAGTAGGACAGCTGTCTATTAAATAGCCTAATATGTTAATGGTATACATGCAAGATGGAATTTCTTGTTGCTGGTCAATGGCATACTTTGGTTAAATGGGGGGGGGGGGGGGGGGAGAACTTAGAACCACTTTTTAACTTGCTTTGTTTAATGTGTAGTTATTGGAAAGAGTAACTTGAGGATAGGGTATTAGAATCCAGAAATCTCCATGGTGCCTGTTCTGGACTTTTTGATAAGCCTTGCATTGGGACTGTGGATGAGGGGAAGATGGAGTTGGGTATTGAGTGGGGTTAAGGGAACTGTTAAACACTTTTAAAAAAAAACTCAGGTATGTTTTTGTCTGTTAACTGACCTTTTGAATTACTAAGTTTCCTATACTTCGCTTAAGTACCAGATTTGTGTCAATAAAGAAAGCGTTGAAAAGCAAAAATAAAAAACTAATGGTTTGACTCAACCCCAACATTGGGACTCCTGAGCATCTACATTTGTATTTTGTTTTTAACTCTCAGCTGGATATCACCTTAACTGTATCTGCGTTTGCCCTGCCTGTCTATGGAGAAAGTTAATTTTGCTATGTCCTTACACACTGCTCTTTTTTTTTCCCCTTACTGATGTCACTATGTTCCCTTTTCTCCACCACTAGTAATGTGTACAGGTAGGGCACATTCCATATACAGCCTAGACTAAAACATCCCATAGTGAGTTCTACAGCAACCTGTGGTACTCTCTCTTTGGAGCTGTGAAGTTTTAGAACATGTTTGCACTGCATTTCCTGTATAACACTGCTTGCAATCAGTAATAATTATCAATTAAGTGAGTAAGAGTACTTAATGTAGAAGGTAAAAGTGAATCCTGGGGAAGATGCCTTTGCTTATTGAACTGAAAACTGCTAAAAGAAAATTGAAAAGCTTTTTGGCAAGTTCTGGTTTTTGGTCTTACATTCTGAGGTGTTTATAATCTTGCTGTTTGACATTTGTACTATTGCCAGAATACATCAGGTTGATGTCAAAGCCAGAACTGGCCTAAACTTGGATCATGTTCTCAATCTGCCAGTTAGATGATGTAAGTTGGTATTCAGAAGTCTGAGGAATAAAATAACCAGAGACCATTTTGATTTCAGCAGTTTAAAAATTAAATCAGGATCACTTTAGAAATTGGTTAGTTTTCCTATTTGTATGGTAAATGTCATCCTACTTATATCTTAATTGAGCTTTAAAGAGAGTATTGATCCTTCAGGGTATCTGTGTATGCATGTATTACAGTACATATGTAACTATGATATATTAGTAACAGTAACAATGGTTACAGATACTACAATTCAAAGAAATGAGTCTATAATATCAGTATTTGAATTGTGTGCTATGTTGTTTTGTTATGGACAGAGTGGAGGAGGAAGCTGCACAGAAAAACATGGCTCTCAAAAAGATTCGTGAATTGGAGTCTCAGATCAGTGAGCTACAGGAGGACTTGGAGTCTGAACGTGCTGCTCGAAACAAGGCTGAAAAACAGAAACGAGATCTAGGCGAGGAACTGGAGGCTCTGAAAACCAGAATTGGAGGACACTTTGGACTCTACCGCTGCTCAGCAAGAGCTTAGGTACAAACAATGCGCATCACATTGCTGACAGGAACTTTGATAATTGGGCCAAATTCTAAAAAATATCCACATGACTCATAAGTATATTTCTCAGCTGAACAGTTAGGTGATCTAAGCCTTAACATACCTAATTCGTTCTGGCTTACTTTTTAGGTCTGTCATCAGGTATCCCTTTACACACTTTAAAGTATTTAGAATTATCCTTTTAACTGTTAACGCCATGGTCATTGTCAGGTGGAAGTTACCAAATTAGTGGAATCTTTTGCTGTGCAGAAATTTGTGTTCTGTTGCACCAGTTTGGACAAGTAATATTCACTGTTCAAATGCCCTCTTAAGGCATTTCTCTCCCATAAACCATGCTCAGTTGCTACGCATGCCTGGGATCAGGAGGAGTTTCCATATCAAGTCTTAAAATTTGCAACAAGAAAATGTGAAAGTAGCTGTTGAATTTAGTTTCCGTATAAATGCCTTGGTAGAATTGTTTGTTTTGACTGAGCTCAGCAGGCTTATTAAACAATGACAGGTTTGTAGAGGAAGAATCTGGGAGTTCTTTACCCTGTTCTCCAGAGTGTTTACTGTCTCATTATCACTGTATTCTGTAGACTTGCCAACCATGTAGCTCCTAGCCAGTTTGAACTAGTAACCAACTAACATACATAGTAACATAGCAGATAAAAACCTGTATGGTCTATCCAGACTTCTCAACAAGATATTCCATTGCTATAAGGTAGTGTTTCCCAAGTCCAGTCCTGGAGTACCCCTTGCCAGTCAGATTTTCAGGATATTGACAATGAATATGCATGAATGGTTTGCATACTGCCCACATTATTTGCAAATCTTTCATGCATATTCATTGTGGATATCCTGAAAACCTGACTTGGCAATGGGTACTCCAGGACTGGACTTGAAACTCTACTTTAAAAAGCAGTGGTTCCCAAACCTGGTCCTGGAGACAACCCAACCAGTCAGGTTTTCAGGATATCCACAACGTTTGCATATAGATCTTTCTCATAAATATTCATTGTGCATGTCCTGAAAACCTGACTGGTTGGGTTGCCTCCAGGACCAGGTTTGGAAACCACTGTTATAAGGTATGGTTGTCAGGGCACAGATCGTAGAAGTCTGTGTGGCACTGGCCTTGTTCTCCAATTTCTGAAGTGGTAGTCGAAGCCCCACTCCAACCAATCCAAAACAGTGCAGCCACGATCAGGGCACAGACCATAGAAGTCTGCCCAGCACTGGCTTTGCTTCCCAATTACTGGTGTTGCTGTCTAGTCACCGCTAAGCTTGTTTGGTTCCATGCCTTCTATACAGGATACCTTTGTGTTTATCCCACACTTTTTTTTTTTTTTTTAACTCTGTGACTGTTTGCATCTCCTCCACCTCCCACAGGAGGGCATTGCAGTTCTCAGAGGACAAGCAGGCTGTAATAGTCTCACAAGTGGGGTAGATGATCCGCGTCACCCAGGAACCGGCATAATAGCTGAAAATATTTCTAGAGCCTTGAGGAGCGTGCACCACGCTCCCCCATGCATGTGCAGAACACCTTCCTGCCCGCAGTGTCCCCGCGCCTTTAGTTCTTTCTTTTCCACATTTTTCCCAGGGTTTTTTTTTTTCATTTTCGCTAGCTTTTCTTTTTTTGCCTTACAAAATTTAAAACAAAAAATTTCTTTCAATCCTGTATTGGTTTACTTATTTTTTCCCGCTTTGTTTCCTTTATTTTCATCGCGGGTCCTCTTTAGGCCTGCTCGGACGGGTCTCACATTTTTGTGCCCCCTTTTTTGTTAGCACTATCGCAACCTTTGATTTCGCCGAGGCCATTTTCTCTTCCATGTCATCGAAGACCCCCAGTGGCAATGTCCTATATCAACAAGCATGGAGGAACAAGATCATACCCTCCTGTGTTGGTAAACTGTCAGGATGTGGAACTTGGCCATTTCTCACACAATGACTGAGCCACTGAACCAAGGGGAGGACACCTCACTGGCAGATGAGCTGAGTCATGCCCTTTGATTGCCCAATACTTGGATAAAGATGGGGCTCAAATTGCATTTCAAGACTGGAGTACCCCTTCAAGATCTTTTGCCACTTCTCAAAACAAGATACCTCAGTTCTGTTCCAGGATAGTGACAAATGTTAAATTAGCTTCAGATGCCTTCCTTCTGGATTGGGGAGATGGTCTGCTCTACAGTACCCCGATAGTCGGAACTCTCCTGACACTCTGATGGGAGAGGGGAACTGTGGTTCTCTTCTGGAACTTTTTGTAAGGCGACCATAAAACTGGGGAAATCATGTCACTAATCACACAAGCTCAAGGGACTTTGCACCCCATTAAATCGTTTGTCCTCACAACTTGGATGTTGAGAGGATGATGGTAGCTTCTTTGAGCTTGCCTGACAGTGTGTCACAGGGACAGATTTCTCTTGTAAGGTCTTATAAGTGGAGCAGGTTTGCTTTCTGGTTTGACGGAAGGGCCCGAGACCCATTTTTCTTGAACAACCATGTTTAAGAACCAACTCTCTTAGGGTAAAGCTTAGTGCACTCAGAGCTTATCACCAGCACTCAGAGCTTATCACCAGCATGTAGAAGGAAAGCCCATCTCTGTACAGCTTTTTAGTTAGATTCGTGTCAGGCATGTTTCTATTGAAGCTTCCCATCAGTCCTCCTGCAGTGTCATGGTACTTCAGTATGTTATTAACTGATCTGATGAAAACACTCTCTGATCTGCTTGATAGCTGTGAATTAAACTCCCTGACCTGGAAGGTTGTGGTGAGCTCCAGGCTCTAATACTGATTCATCTTGCACTAAACACTTTTAACAAGGTGGTTATGCACACGCGTATTAAGTTTCTTCCTAATTTAGTCAGATTTATATCCTAACCAGTCTTATTCTGCCAACTTTCTTCCCCCAGACCACAGAAGTGAAAAGTACATTGCACACAGATTGCAAGAGAACTTTGGCTACCTATTTGGAGCAGACTAAAACCCTTAAAATCCACCCAATTTGTTTCCTTTGACCCAAATAGGGTACAGGTTTCCATCAATAAATGCATACTACACTTTCAAAAGAAAACAATTATACAAAATTATTTTCTGTATAACCCTGTCAAAACTTGACTACTTTCAGTAAAATTTGGGATAGATCATGAATACATTTTCAGTAAGCCTACTCATGCCAACCACTTCTCCTAAACAATGCCACTTTACTACCTGGTGGATAAACTGTTGCGATGTGTTCAGTGCGAACTGATCAGGCCCTGCTTCTTCCTGATTGGCGATGATGAGACCCTTTCTCACAATTTCTTCAAAACATTTTTTTTGTTTGTTTTGTTACATTTGTACCCCGCGCTTTCCCACTCATGGCAGGCTCAATGTGGCTTACATGGGGCAATGGAGGGTTAAGTGACTTGCCCAGAGTCACAAGGAGCTGCCTGTGCCTGAAGTGGGAATCAAACTCAGTTCCTCAGGACCAAAGTCCACCACCCTAACCACTAGGCCACTCCTCCACTCTATTCTGCACTTAATCCTCTTGCACCAAGAACCATAACCTTTCTCCAGATACAAATTTTTAATAAAGTTCAAATCCTGACCAGAAACCATGGTAACTGTGTGTTTAAAGAAAAATGGCATCTGCATGTTTCATGATTATAATTGCTAGGTGGTGGCGACGTTTAGCTAAGGTGGCTAGCATGAGTGTAGGCTTATTGCAGATTTATTAAGGTGATGTATCCCAAATTTTATTGAAATCGGAGTTTTGATAGTTATGCAGAAAACAAGCGTGGTATAACTGTTTGAAATGGTGTAATTGGCTAGCAGACTACTACATTTCATTCACTTATGCCCAGGCAGATTTGACCTCTTGAGGGTCATGTCACAGCTCACTGTGTCAGAGCCATTGCAGCACTGGTAATCCACTTGATATCAGCCTCCATGGAGATTTGCAGAGCTGTGACATGGGCATCTATTCATAAATTCAGAGCCCTCTGGAAAAGGACTACCAACACAACAGTAAGTTTAGCCAGTCTTCTAGAATCATTTTGGAGAATACTAATTCATCCCTCCCAGACCCATTTTCTTTTCTATTCCAGGCTGCCTTTCAAAAGGAAGAAATGGATATAAACATATTTTTGGTGGCAGCTAGATTTTTGTATGACTGTTAGTTCCTTTCTGTTGAAAGTTCAAGGTTAGGTTTATTTTGATAACCCACTTAGGGCAGCCTCTAGTTACTGAATCTTATTCTCTGAGGACATGGTAGCCTACTTGTCCTTGGGGGGGGGGGGGGGGCATTGGTCAGGATGAGACAGTTACCTGTAGTAGGTGTTTTCCATAGACAGCAGGATGCAAGTCCTGACATACCTGCCCACTTCCCCATGGAGTTGTATTCCACTCAAGCTGGATAACTAGGCTCTGGTGGCCCCATGACAGCAGCAGGTGGGAGTGGTGCACATATACAGTAAAGCAACTAGTACATACTAAGCTGGAGGTGCTTTCTTGTGCGAGCTCTGTCAATAAGGTCATCTGTGCAGTGAGGGCTTGTATCCTGCTGTCCATAGAGAATACCTGCTACAGGTAAGTCACTTTGGTTTTGGCATGTCTGCTAGGTCTAAATTAAGGACATTTGGCCAAATTAAAATTGCTTGGAGGAGCCCGAACATAGTAGCTGTGATCTGCCTTTCTGCCACTGTATAAAACATTGTTGAACACGTTTTCTTTTTTTTTTTTTTTTTTTTTTCAGGACAAAACGTGAGCAAGAAGTAACCCATCTGAAGAGAACATTAGAGGATGATGCAAAATTACATGAAGTACAGATTCAGGAAATGAGACAGAAGCAAGCACAGGCTGTGGAAGAGCTGTCTGAGCAACTCGAGCAAACCAAGCGGGTATTTTATATAGGATCATGGTCTGCTTACTACTGAAATATTCAGATAAACAGGAACAAGCTTAGGAAAATACTAGGCAGGTATAGAAAAAGTACAGAAGTCTTATACTTTTATAGCTAGTGTACATTTAAAGAAAAAAGCTATATCATTTGTTCCCAGTAATGGGAATAGTACCTGTTAAGAGGCCTGACTGAAGCACAATAAACCAGGAAACCCTTGATAACTTGATTTACTAATCTGCTCTGGCTGTTAACATGACAATTAATGTTTGCTAACAATTACATCACCTTAGTTGTTAATATAGAACAGGTTGCAGAATGGAGAGGGACTACACCTTACAGTTAATAGGGCACAGTTACTACCTGAAAAGATGTAGCTAACTGCAGTACAGTAACACGTGGTAAAAACTTTTTTCTTCAGACAGGCAGGATTGATGCAGTCACACTGTTGTCCTCAGGATAGATCCAAGCTGTGGTTTCTCTCCCTGAGAGCCCAGATTGGAAAACCTGGAAGGCTTTCCTGGGCCCGCAAGGGGATACCCAGGCTGACACTTCTGCCCCCATGAGTCATTTTGTTCTTTATGGAACTGACTGGATAAGAGGTATACGCCACCACCACCAAAAAAAAAGCTACAAAACAAATTACTTAACAATGGAAAAGAAAAAAGGTGGCACATGTCCTCCCCATTAACCAGTTACCCAGTGTGCCTATCCAAAGCACTCATAGGCAGAAAAGGTACTAGAACTGCTAATCTTTCTATGCAGTGGTCTTTAAGCACCTGCCTATTATATTATATTGGGACCTATGCCTAGAGGAAGATAACACCAAGAGTCCACAGCCCTCCTAGGTTTGAGAAAAAAAATGGGGGCTGCCCACTTGAGTGTGAATGTGGAATGACTGCAGCATTACCTGAGCAAAAGAATAACATGATAATATTTATATCTTCAACATTCAAAAGGTTAGGTGCTGTACTAGAAAAAGCACATCCCTGCAGGCCCATGCAATACAGCTAATACGAGTTCAGTAATGAAATAGAGGCTTCTGCCCCTACATACTTCCAGATCTCCCATCCCCCCTCAAAAAAAGGTGGTTTATGTGCCATATTTGGTATTGAGATCTTAAACTATTCCTGTGCAAAAAGTAGTCTGAACACTTCCCTCCATTCTTTCCTGCATGAAGAAGCGAGATTGCCTGTGCTCACTGCATCACAGATGCTTATGTACACATCCCAATCCATTCAATTCGCAGAAAATACCATCAGTTCCTTCTGTACACCAAACATTATCAATAGTAAGTCCTTCCTTTCAGTCTTTCATTGGCCCTCGATGTTTTCACTAAATACCCCAAGGTAGTTGCTCACTTGCACAGCCTGAGTACCTAGTCTTTCCATACTTTGACTTGCTTGTGGGCAACTTCCTCAGAAAATGTGACTCTGGTCCACAGACTAAACAATACATATTCAATGCTCTTAACTTACAGATAAAATTCCATTCATAGAAGGTACTCTGATATAGCTCAGTCAAAAACATTTCTGCCACCACACAAATTATAAACAGTGTTTCATGTCAAAAACTGAAAGTCTCATCAGTCCTAGCCAGAGCCTAGGCCATATGGTCCCTGCTATCCCTGTCCAAAAATAAGAGCCACGATAGGTTCCCAGCCTCTCTACCAAACCAGCAAGATTTAGGACTTTGGTATCTGATTTTGAATGTCTGAATTTTATGCAACTGGAAATCAGTTATGTGGAATTTCTGTTTGGTAAGGAAGAGATGGGGATGATGTGGATGGGCCATATGGCCTTTATCTGCCATCATTTTCTGTTTCTAGGCTCAGCAGAATTCTTCAATCTCATGAGTGGTCTATGGAGCAGTAAACCCTGCAGAACAGTTCTTACAGCTTATCCTCCACATCTCAGTGTTGTAAAGATATGCCTATGTACTTCTGGGCCCAGTGGGTCATGACCCCAAGTGCAGCATGCACAACCACATTTGGGAAGCCCTGCTGTAAAGCATGTTTCAAGCCTGGGAAACATCTCAAATAGACATCTTTGCTAGCACCAGAAACCACCTGTCATTTGTATTTAGTGTACAGTGCAATGTATGTTTGGTTCTATAAAAATGATTAGTAGTAGTAGTTGGCACAATTGATTTCACAACTTAGGTTCTCTGCTGAAAGGAATGTTTATCCATATGGAATGCATACCTATGGTCCTTTCCACCAGAGCGAACAGTCTGGTACTTAACATGTGATAAAATGGAGTTGACAGCATGGATTGTGTAGCATATCTAAATGCAAGTTGGTGGGTAGAGGGGAAATAGCCTAAGGAGGGTGTGAGTCTGTAATAAACGGAAGGAGTTAGATAAAAATTTGTGTGCGGAATTGTAAGAGCCAGGACTCATGCTAAAGGTTTCAGGCAGTCTGACAGTTGATACCATTTGTTGCTATAACTGCTAGGGAGGCTGAGCCAATGGTGTTAAAGCTTCATGTTCTGTTATGTATGTGGAGCAGTATTATGCTTATTGTTTTTCTTAGTCATTTTGCTTTCTAAGGATGATAGGGGAAGAGAATTTTATCTACTAATTAGGGAGAAACTTGTTAATTGTTGAAAAAGTGTTGCTGTTTCTGCTGAAATTAATAGATGGCAGCTAAAACAGTGATGGGAGCATGCTTCGGGGCCATTTTGGCAGAGTTGTCAGGTGAAGTGCTGCACTTCCTCATGACTCTTTAGGAACCTCCACACTAGAACCTTTTTTCCATTGCTCAGGGTGTATGTAAGGGGAAAAAAACCAGCACAGCTTTTAATATTTGGAGTAATTACAGGTTCTACCAGTTCACATCCTGACCAGGCTGCCCTTTAGTACAGTGAATTTTCTATGGGCATTTTAATGCAGCAATCCTTACTACATTGAGTAATAGCTTGGAAAAATACTGAGTAAACTGCAGTGCTAAATATAAACAAACGCAACTTATACTGGCCCCAGAGTTCGTCTAGGAAGTAGAATAGGAAAGCCTTGGTCTCCTTGTGGAAGAAGTGTACCAATGATAATCTGCATAAATTTTCCTATAAATCCCTAGACTGAGTTCTAGAAAGTAAGAAGAACAAGGAAGCAATTTTGTGTTCAAAAATGTTTGACAGATTATTAAAAACAATTTTTCTACACTTGATATAGTTGAAAAGTAATCTGGAAAAGGCTAAGCAAGCCCTTGAAAGTGAACGTAATGAGCTGGCCAATGAAGTGAAAGCCCTCTTGCAGGGCAAAGGGGACTCGGAACACAAGCGGAAAAAAGTAGAAGGCTGTCTGCAAGAAGTCCAGGTCAAATTCACAGAGGGCGAGAGAGTCCGATCAGAGCTGGCAGAGAGAGCCAACAGGATGCAGGTAAGGGTTACAAAGTGTTTTGTATGAGACAAATTGGTTGAGGCATAGTTGAAATGCTTGCTTATTATTTGGGGTCCCCAGATAATAGTTGATAGAATCAAATGCTTATTTATTATTTGGGGTGCCCAGATAAAGCTTAAATGTTGGCCAACAAAAAATTGGCCTTGTTTTATATTGTAGTAACTATTTGTTTATGATTCTAAACAGTTACCATTTTACTAATTATTGTATTACTAGTAAAAAAGCCCCCCGTTTCTGATGCAAATGAAACGGGGGCTAGCAATGTGGGAGTGTGTGTGTCCCTGCCCTCTGGCCTCTCTCCCCTCCCCCCTCTGAGTCCTTCACTGTTACAGAGCCAGCGATTTGATTTCGTGCTCTGCTGTTTTCCTTCACTGACTGTGTTACAGAGAGGGCGGGGCAGACACTCATAGGGAAACCGGATATCTCGCCCCCTTCACACTTCCGGCTGGAGGCTTCATAGAACGTTGGTGTTGCCTTTTATATAGAGAGATGTAAGCCACATTGAATCTAAGTTCCCCTTGGGCTAATGCAGGATAAAAATGTCATAAGTACACGAACACCTTTCAGAGTTCTCAGAGTCCTGGTGAAAGTTTAGGCTTAGCTTTATGCCTTTCATTGATACTCAAAATGAGTTCATGTATAGTAAGTATTTGCAAGCCCTTTGGAGATTGGAATCTAAGGGCCTCTTTTATGAAACCACGCTGGCAGTTCCCGTACAGCAATGCCGACAAAGCCCATTCAAATGAATGGACTTTGTCAGCATTACCTCACTGGGGACCACTAGCACAGTTTGATAAGAGGCCCAAAGTTTGTACCTGAAGCAGTGGAGGGTGAAGTGATTTGCCCAGAGTTACAAGGGCTATATTGGTAGCATTTGAACACTAGCTTCTCTGGTTCTGAGCCTGCTACTCAAGATGCTCAAGGAGAATCTTAAGGGATAAGATCAAGTGGGTACCTCTAATTGTAGAAGCTACTATCAAATTGCTTTTCCCTGGATTTTTTTTTATGGCTTTTATCCAAAGCTATCAGTTGGATCTGGAAGACCAGTAAGATATGTTTGGGTCACTATTTTTGACACTTTTTTACTTGTTTCTTGTACAGGTAGAGCTGGATAATGTCACCGGTATGCTGTCTCAAGCAGATAGCAAGTCAATCAAGCTAGCCAAGGATTTTTCTACACTGGAGTCACAACTGCAAGATACCCAAGTTAGTATAACATCTGTGTGACTGGACTGTGAGTAGCACTTTCAATCTAACAGGGCTGTTCATGAGCTCACCACTCAGTGACTTCCAGCAGTATATCTGCCATCACTCTATATAAAATTTGTAAGCACTGTAAGGCTTAGACTGCTTGACTTTGACTCTTACTACAGCTAATATAATGATCTTTAGCCCTACACTCTGAGCTGCTAATCACAAGTGAAATGGAAGCAAGACTTTTTTTTAAATTTTCTGATGAGTTTATTTTAGTTATCACAAATTTCTGGGAATCCCTTGTACTGTACCAGCATATTTGCAAGAGCAGTATCTCAAGTGGTATTTATTTCTGGATAACTACATAAGAACATAAGAGTAGCCATACTGGGTCAGACTAATGGTCCATCTAGCCCAGTATCCTGTTTTCCAAACAGTGGCCAAGCCAGGTCACAAGTACCTGACAGAAACCCAAATCATGGCAACATTCCATGCTATAATTTCAGGGCAAGCAGTTGCTTCCCCATGTCCGTCTCAAGATCGAGTCTGATAAAAGGGTGTGTTAAAGGGTCCTGTAAGTTTCTTGTCCCAAAAACAGAACAATTCATAATAGATGAACTCTGGATAGTAATTCCTTGTTCTTTTTATGTCATATCTTATCTTTCTGCTTCTAACTACTTTATAAACCATGCAGAAATTACAAATTGGCCTGAGGTACTTAAAATGTTATACACAATACATTTCAGAAATAGGTTAGTAAATACTGTATTTATTTAAAAGAATTTATATACTGCAATACCTGAAACCATTCATCCAGTGCAGTTTACAAACAAAATACAGAAATCTCAAATGCATAACAGGACCATGCGCCCTGCATGGCATTACCTTTGGGCAATGATAAACTTTAAATCAAAGTGTGTACTAAAAAGCAGCATTTCAGTTACCTGATTGTGTAGTAGGAATGTATCATGAGTGGAAATTTAAAATCTTGATTTGAGACAATTATCAGATAGTTTACAAGTCAAAATGCTTGTAAAATTTTAGATCATGAGACTAATTTAATTTGGTGAAACTAGCTACAGTGGAGGCTTCAGAGAATACTTTAAACTTGAAGCACCTTCTCTGCTAACCAAGCTCTCCTGTACATAGGAACTGTTGCAGGAAGAGACACGACAAAAGCTGAGTCTGAGCACCAAGCTCAAGCAAGCAGAAGATGAGAAAAACAGCTTACGAGAGCAACTAGAAGAGGAGGAAGAGGCCAAGGGGAATCTGGTGAAACAGATCTCCACACTTCAGTCACAGGTATGAAATTGGTATGTAACTTGCACAGGACTAAGCCCATATAAGATGTACATGGAGATTTTGGACGAGATTTAGGACCTTCATAACTTGCAGCTTATTCTCTTGTCAAGCTGTTCAAACACTGATATTTGCTGTCCCACTGCACTCAGTACTGCTGTGCAGGATTCCCTGCTATTCAGTACTGCACTGCCCAGTGCAACTCCGTGACAGCCCCATTTGATGCCATTGGTACCTAAACAGCAGATCTCAAGAAATCTCTTACTTAGAGATAAGAGGAGTTAAGTTTTATCCCAGCTCAGTGTGTTCCAAAATGGAAGATTTTAACAGTGGTGCGTGTAGAAATCTTGGAACTTTTGAGACTTAATCTGTTTACAGTTTCAAAAGACTAGTATGACAGATTGTCTTGCTCTGTGTTCAGGTGGCTGATATGAAGAAAAAGATGGATGATGGGCTGGGGTCACTGGAGACAGTTGAAGAAGCAAAGAAGAAACTTCAGAAGGATCTGGAAAGCACGAGTCAGCATTATGAGGAGAAAGCAGCAGCCTATGACAAACTGGAAAAGACCAAGACACGCCTCCAGCAGGAGCTAGATGATCTCACAGTGGACCTAGATCACCAGCGACAAATTGTTTCCAACCTAGAGAAAAAGCAGAAGAAATTTGATCAGGTAACCTGCTCATAATGTGGTTCACTCCCTAAGAGTAAAGTACATTGTTAATCTTTATTAGTGCATCAATATGTTCTCAAAGCAACTGAAAATGTATTTTGTTTGAGAATGCAGTAAGAATCAGTCTAAACTTAGTACCGGGAGCCGTTGGGTCCAGATTGTGCATTAAGTGAAGCATAATAGAAAAATGGACTGGTGAATTATTTGTAGCCAAATATTTACAAAATATACTGATACCTAATATACTTTATTAAACAAATATTGAATAGCAGTGGCTCCATTTTCAAATACTTGACCACTGATTCATATATTCAGGTGCGGTCTCCCTAAAGTTTCCTGAGTCTTCCAATTTCTGGTTGGTAGCACTGTGTTAATTACTGCACATTAATTACCAGTGTTGGGAGCCAAACCTTCATGCGTTGTTGGACTGTGCACTAATGAAGCTCCACCATGTATTTAAAAACTTTGTATAGTGCTGTGATGGCACAAGGTTATATAGAGCATTTTTACAGGAATAAAAAGTTAACAAATAGCCAGTCACATCTATGAACATAGTAGCCTCTTTAATAGTGCAAACCTCATTAGTTCTGGGACTAGTCATATACACCTAAATGCTTATTTTCTGTTACTACTTTGCTGCTGTTCAGTCATTATTTTACTCCAGGGGTTCCCAAACCTGATCGTGGAGGCACCCCAGCCAGTCAGATTTTCAGGATACCCGCAATGAATATTCATGAGAGAGATTTGCATGCCATGGAAGCAAAATATGCAAATCTCCCTCATGAATATTCATTGTGGTTATCCTAAAAACCTGACTAGCTGGGGTGCCTCCAGGACCAGGTTTGGGAACCACTGCTTTACTCTGCCATTAGCTCTGCCATCCCCTCTGTCTTTAATACTATTTCAGATACATAGATTGTATTGCCTCTATTCCTTTAAGCAGCAGGCCAGGTGACATATAGACCTTCTCACTAATTTTGTTTTCTCTTTCCCCTCCCTTGACAATCTACAAACCTACCCACATTTATTTCCCAAGGAAACCTCTCCGTTCTTTTGCCTGTATGCTGCTCACATTTTCCAACCAAAACATTCACTTCAGATGTTATGCATGACTAAATTGAGTGTATATGAATGATGATTTCCATATGAGTCAGACCAGTGATCCATCAAGCCCAGCCTCTTCTCTAGCAGTGACCAATCTAGTATCTTGGAAGTAACTTGCAGATTTTAATGAGTCATCCATTTTCTGTTGGTCAGTCCCAAGAATAAAATCTGATGACTCATATCTACATGTTCTCCAGAAACTTGTTAAAACCATTGGGGTACTAGGTACCTTATAGCCATATACTGGTTTATTTGACTAATATTATGAAGCCTTATTTCTTACCATTATCTTTCATCCTTGATTCTGCAAGTATTTGGAGTTTTTCCTCCTATTTTAGTACCTGCTTTCTCCTCCCCCCCACCACCACCACCACCACCACCACGCACACTGTACCTGATTTGATTATTATACTGACAGGCAGTAAGGCTGTTTCTGGGACACTTCATACATATCCAAGAAAACAGGAGGAGCCTCCATGGAAAATCAAAGCAAAACAGCAAAAGTAGAGGCTGACAAATGTGCAAACCAATAGGGAGATAATATCAAGAAGCAGTGTATTCAGAATATTCATATCAAGGACCCAACACGGTCCGTGTTTTGGCGCCAAAGCGCCTGGCTCAGGGGTCACAAACAACTCTCTCTGAGAAGAAGCTGATTGGCTTAAATAAATCCTTAATGTATAAACATGATTATAAAAATAAGTTAATTCACAGAGAGAACAACGAAACAGCCAACCGATCAGCAAGCAACACTTTGTGAGATGGTAAAATTTTACCTTCTGTTTTATAGTGTCATACAGTTGATTGAATTTGAGGTGTTTTGTCTTTTATTAGCTATGTACTCTTTTGTACTGTTTATGGAGTAGTGTGTTCTTTACATTATAAAGCATTCATTAATATAAAACTTCTTTCTTCGAGGACAAGCAGGGTAGCAAGTCCATTGCAACACGAGTGATGGAACCTGATGGGAAACACTACTCCAGCTTAGTTTCTAGAAATGTTTGAGTAGGTTCATAGTACGTGCACCACTTCCCACTTCAGCTCAGCAGGAAAAAAACAAAGACAGATTGATCGGACATGTCACTGGAGCTCATGTCGGATATAGTGACTTTTCCTGTTAGCACTTCAGTTAAATTTTTCAGATTGTTCTAAATTACCCTTTTTCACTTTACATCAATATAGGCCTTGTCTAGGCCTCAGACTACCATTCAGGGCATTTTTCATAGGCACTTGATTTTGTATTTGCACTTTTTCTGATCATGTCCTCAAAACAGAGCCTCTAGTAGTTGCACCCACTTCAGAAGAACTATTCCCATGTTGGATGCTCATAACTGGTATCTCAGCAATGTTTGTGACCTGACCCTAATACCCCCTTGTTAGTGTTCAGATGCTCAAAAGAGGGCCATGTGGCCATGAGAAGCAGTGCATGTCCCTAGCTTCAAAGCTTAGATGTTGAGAACATAATTTTGACTTGCCTGAACCTACTGGACAGCTTGTTAAGTCCTTTTGGTGACCAGGCGAGATTCTACTAGGTTGTACAACTTTAAACATAAAGGGTTGCCATTTGATATGACATCTGGATCCTTTTTTTTTTTTTCCTGTCTCACAGCTGTTTGACTATCCTTCATCTTTTAGTCAGGTTTAAAAATCAACTCTGGATACCCCTTAGTGCAACAGGCCCATATCACTAAGATAAACCCATCTCTCTACTGCCTTTAAGTCCCTTTATGCATGGCTTGCTTCTGTTTAAGCCTCCTATCAAGTCTCCTGCTTTATAATGAGATCTCAAAGTTGTATTAACACATCTTATAAAGGCTCCTTTTGAGCCACTCAGCTCCTGTTTTGTGGCAGTCACCTCAGCTCACATAGTACTGAGCTCCAGCCTCTAGTAACTGATCTGCCTTACACAAAGTTTAACAGAGTAGTTCTGCATACTCATCCAAAGGTCCTAAAGGTAATGTCTGAGTTCTGTCCTGCCAGTATTGTTCCCAGGTCTCGCCCACTGCGCTTGATTGCAAGAGAGCCTTGGCCATCTGAAGCAGACTAAAGACCTTGGAAAATCCATTCAGCTTTTTGTTTGGTGGCTGATGGCACACACAGAGCCGGTCTTAGCAAGTGCGGGGCCCTGTGCAGACCAATTTGGTGGGGCCCTATCCTAGCTCCGCCCCCACCCTGGCTCCACCCCATTGATAAGATTATTCCATTTTTAGAAATTTTTTTTTCTTTATTAAATTTCAAATAAAGACAAATGAAGCTAAACTTGTACAAAAAACTGATTGAAATAATAAGCACAATGCTATCATCATGAAACCTCCCCTCCCCAGAAATTATTCAGTTCAAGTCCACTACAATTAGTAGTTCCAATTCTCATAACAAAGGAGAAAATAAGGAAAAATATTAAGAAAAGATCCAGCACAGTGCTACAGTGTACAAGGTATGCCAGGAATGCTTTATCTGCCTATGGCTGGAGAGAGGTTGAGTGACTCGATGCGGTCCCGGGTCGGAGTGGAGGCACGCTGAGCGGGGCCCCCTTAGGCGCGGGGCCCTATGCGGCCGCCTTGGTCGCCTCTGCCTAAGACCGGCCCTGGGCACACATACACTTGCTAATTGGCTATCAGGCTGCATTTCCTTCACTTGTTGAGGGTCATGCCATAGATAAGGCAGCATTGGTAGTCCATGGAAGCTGACCTTGAATGGATGAGATTTGCAGATCTGCGACAGACACATGTTTGTACATTCATGTCCCACTGCTGTTGGAAGCAGGACTATCAATGCAACAGTAGCTGTGGGGATTAGAATGCAATTCCAGCCCTCAAGGCTCTTTGTGTTCAGTTCCAGGCTGCTTCCTTTCTTAAAAGAAGCCTTCAGGTTTTTTGTTTGGCCACCAAAAACTGTTTACTTGTTGCAATGCCATAAGCTGTATTTACTATAGTTAGGGAGTCCCATGTGAGAAGCCAAGTTACTTGCTTGTACTAGGTGTTCTCTGGACAGGAGGATACAAGTCCTTATATATCCTCCCACCTTATGTTGTTAACTTTAAAAATGGACTGAAGCAGTCCCATACAACAACAGCAAGCAGAAGGTAGCTAGCCCACATACATGGTGAGCCTACTCAAAAGCTTGTAGAAATTCTAAGCTGGAGTAATGTTTCACTGAGGACAGACAGAATAGAAATATTCTTACTGATGGGTGACATCCTGATGGAGCCCAGTGTAGCAAATGATGCCCAGCATTTTTCCAGAAGCATTTAGAAGCAGCCTACCATTCATGCATGTGTATTCCTGTTTGTCATGTCAAGCAGGATCAGCTCAGTTCTAGTTTATTTTTCCATCATGCAGTATGGATATGCATTTGGTTTGTTCCTTACGGCTCACATCAAAACGTATTCTTCACAATTTGCAATATCCTTGATTTTCATTCATGGATAACTGGTTAGCAAGGGGCCAGTATGCCTCCATTCTCCCCTTATTTTTCTTTTGGCTTTTGGCACTTTCAAATTTTTTTTTTCTTTTCTGTGCCTCCTTAAGCCTGGGGCACCTGGTCCTTTTTCCCCCCATCAAGCAGATGGATTTCACTTTGGCTATTACCAGATAAGTCCTAGAAAATGCCCAGTGGTTTTAAAGTGCTCGAGATGTAGCAGGATCAAGGACACCCATAGCTAGTGCCTGCAGTGCCTAGGGCCCGATCATAATGTCTCTCGTAAATTCTGTTCTCCAAGGACAAGCAGGCTGCTTGCTCTCACATGAGGGTCGACGTGCATGGCAGCCCAGGAATCGGCAAAAACTTTTGCAAGCAAAATAGACACTTTCCAGAGAGTTCCGTCGTGTGGGCAGCACAAACATCGCATGCGCGAAAGTGCCTCCTTAGTTCTTTTTTTCTCCACGGTTAGGTGCGGCAGTGTTTCTCTGCACTCCGTCAGGCCCAGGAAGAGAACTACTCTTCGCAACTGACTTTCACTTTATTTTCGCTTTTATTTTCTTTTTTAAAAGTATTAAAAAAAAAAAGTAGTAGTTTTCCTGTAGTCTTATTTTTTTGTCCACCTTTAAAGTTTCCTTTCTTTTTGACGCAGCTGGCATGGTCAGGTTTTTCCCTTTTTTGTGCTTTTTCTTTCTTGGCACAATCGCATCGTTTGATTTTGCCAAAGCCGTATTTTCTTCCATGTCATCGAAGACACCTAACGGCTTCAAACGTTGTACTCTATGCAACTGGACCATCTCAGGTACAGATACCCACGCCTGTTGTATCCAGTGCCTTGGGCCCGACCATAGCCAAGCCGCTTGTAGTTTGTGTCTTCGTATGAAGAAATGGACCCAAGCGTCTCGAGAGCTCCTTTGACATTGGGGAGAGAGGTAATGGCTGCTAAGAGAACTCACGCTGGGAGCAGTGAGGTGTCGAGTGGGTCGAGGCCTCCTGTTATGCAGGCCCCCCCCCCCCCCCCCCCGGGACTGACGTTCGTCGGACCCAGCCCCGAGGAGACATGAGGATTCCACGTCCTCATCTGTACCAAGGAATCTCGATGACTGGCGTCGAGCGAAGGCTAAGAAGCACCGTCATCGTTCTCCTTCAATGCACGGTACCAAGAGCTCCGGGGTGTCGAGAGAGTCGGCATCCCAGACGCGTCGGCACCAAGAGGACCGCTCCCCCTCGGTACAGGAGGTGCCAATGCTTCGGTCTCTTGGCAGCCCGGTACCTGCTCCCAAGCCTCCACGGATTCTGACACCGCCTGTTCCACCAGCCCCGCAGCCTTCTCCGATGGCTTCTCTTCACAAGCGTATCTGGGCGTTGTTTCCAGAACTTCTGGAAGGCTTACTGCGACAATCAGCTTCGGTGTCAGGGGTGCTTGCGCCTTCTGTGCCATCTGCTGCAGCAGTGTCTGGCCCTTCTCTTGTGGTGAGGTCTCCGACTGCGGTGCTGCCTGCGGCATCGGCGTCAGCTGCCACCCAGGTCGACTCTCCTTCGACGTTGGTGGAGGGAGCTTCACTGTAGTCGGATCGGGCGTTTGACTTCTCGACATCGCCACAGAAGACATCATTCCTTGGTGTCGAGGCAGGTCTAGTATCGGAGTACCTTGACACAGGTTGTATCCAACACTGAGCAGGAGCACTCGTGGGAATCAGAGGAAGATCCCAAGTACTTATCTTCTGATGAGTCCTTTGGGATTCCTTCTGACCCTTCCCCTCCGCTGGAAAGAAGACTATCTCCACCCGAGAGTCTGTCTTTTTCCTCCTTTGTCCGGGAAATGGCTACGGCTATTCACTTCCCTAAAAATGAAAAAGCGCACTCAACTTTCTCGAGAGGCCCAAAGAGAAAAGCTTTTTGGGTCCGGTACCTCGGCGTCGACATCGGTACAGTCTACATCGAGGGCAGCGTTGGCATCGGGAGACCAGGTACAGGCTGCCAAGAGACCGATGCACGCTGGGAGCAGTGATGCATCGAGCGGGTCTCCACCTGCCTCGGTGCCTCCTGCTTTGCAGACCCCCCCGGGACCAACCTCTATCGGACCCAGCCCCGAGGAAGCGTGTGGATTCCACGTCTTCCTCTCCGGTACCGAGGAGTCTCGATGACGGGCGTCGAGTGAAGGCCAAGAAGCACCATCATCATTCTTCTTCTCAACACAGTACCGCGAGCTCCGGGTCATCGAGGCATTCGGTACCAGAGAAGCGTCGGTGCCGAGAGGATCGCTCTCCCTCTGTTATGGAGGTATCGACGCACAGGTCGTCTGGCAGCCCGGTACTGGCTCCTCAGCCTCTGCAGATTCTGCCTCTGACACCGGCACCGCAGCCTTCCCCGACAGCTTCTGTAGATGAGCGAATCAAGGCTATTTTTCCAGATTTCATGGAAGCGGTGCTGAACCATTTGCGCCCGGCACCAGAGGTATCGGTACCGACAGTGCCGGAAGCTCCTGCAGCACCGTGCCTTTTGCCGGTGGTGAGGTCTCATTTTCCGGTACCGCCTCCGGTATCGGATCGGTTGCCTCCCGGGTCGACTCTCCATTGCCTTCAGTGGAGGAAGCTTCATCGGAGTCTCCTAGGGAATCGACTTCTCAACACCGTCATCGAGGTCACCGCACCTCTATGTCGAGACGGGCTCGGATCCGGGCTGCTCTTTCTGAGTTGTTAGCCCCATCCGATGATGGCTCATCTGATGAAGATGAGGGTCATGGAGTTTTCTCTGCCGAGGATTCTCTAGGTCTTCCATCTGATTCGACCCCCTCACCTCAGAGACAGCTCTCCCCTCCGGAGAGCCTGTCTTTTTCATCTTTTGTGCGGGGAAATGTCTGAGGCCATTCCCTTCCCTTTGGAGACTGTGGATGAGCCCAGGGCCAAGATGCTCGAGGTCCTGGATTATCCATCTCCACCTACGTCTTCTACCACAGCTCCTTTTCATGATACACTCAGGGAAGTGCTGATGAGGAACTGGGAGAAGCCTCTTTCTTGTCCAACTATTCCCAAAAAGGCTGAATCCCAGTATTGGATCCACGGGAACCCAGTTTCGTACGGCCTCAGTTGCCTCTTGACTTTGCGGTGGTGGATTCTGCTCTCAGAAGAGCTAAGAGTATTAGGAACTTTGCCTCGGTGCCCCTGTCAATGCTCCTCAGGGGTCAGTTGATTCAGAACTTTGTTGAGCACAGTATCCAAAAGTCTGAGCCACCTTCAGCGAATTGAAAATACAGGGCATCCCTCGTGAGCCATCTCTAATCAGACAGGATAAAGCAAAACAAACTTGATTTGTGTTTAAACAAAGATGTGCAAACCGGGCTGAGTTCCCAACGGTGGGTTACAACCGCCACAGATTTGCCTGCCATAATGTTCTCAAGACCTCCACCTTATGGGCAAAGTTCAGGACCTTCAGCATAACTTCCCAAGCCCTCAAGCTCTTCGGCCCCCAAACACCATGCAGTGAGCCCACTCAAGCTGAAACGGGCCATGCTGATTCCCCAGCTGTAATGTGCAGTGTATCCAGCCTTCCAGAAATTGTTACAGTTCCCTATCTGCAATACGCTCCGGCACACCTAGCAAGCACAAATTGTGCCAAGACGGATTCCCCCCCCCCCCCCCCCCAAACTTTCCAGTTTCTCTTGGCACTCGCAACTTGTCTTCCATCTCTCCAGTCCGCCTGTGCATATCCTCTACTTCCAGGTCGAGGCATTCATGCACGTTATCTATTTTATAAAAAAATTGCTACAGACTTCCGGTGACGTCATGACAGCGAGAGGTTGAAGGGAAAATCTCTCCGGCTCCTATCTTCCCCCTAGAGCCTTAAAAAAGCACACAACGCTGACTCCAACTCTCCAAAGACAGCGTATTAAAGAGCCCAAGGTCTGGTGGTTACCTTTTTTGCGTTTCCTGATATCGATATGGCGGCGAAAACCGCCCCAAAAGACAGACTCCGCGGCAGGGTTGGAGAAGAAAAAATGGCGCCGCCCGCCCGGACCGTCGGTCTCATCTGCATGGATAGCCGAAATCACTGCAGAAATGAAGGCAGTGATGGAAGATCTTCTAGACCGCCGGCTGGCCCCTATCGATGCCAAGCTTGAACGAGTGCAGACTCAGCTCACGGAACTGTCGAAAGACTGTGTAACGTTCCAATCGCGAGTCTCTGAGGTGGAAGATCGTGTCGCGGTGGTCGAAGGAGCGCAAAATCAGATGCAGGACCAGCTGCGGGCATTGGAACACAAAGTGGAGGATCTAGAAAATAGATCTAGAAGGAATAATATTCGCCTGGTGGGACTCCCGGAGAGCATCCCGGAACGGGGCCTGGAGACCTTTTTGGCCAGCTGGATGAATAAAGAACTACAACTCCCAGAAGCGCTGGGGCCACTTCGCATCGAGAGAGCCCATCGACTAGGACAGAAGGGCACAGGAGCTGGTAGACCACGAGTAGTCATCTTAAGATTCCTGGACTATGCCCAAAAACAAGAAATTCTGCAGCGGCTCAGAGCAGGGAACTCTCTGGTATTCGAAGGAGTGACAATTAGATGTTTTCAGGACTATTCCGCTGGTGTAGCAGCAAAACGGCGCCAGTTTTCGGAGATTTGCTCTAAGCTGTTCCAGAAGAAAATACGGTTTGCGCTGCAGTACCCGGCAAAACTGCATGTCACCCATAATGGAACCACCAAGGTATATGAAACAGCAACTGCTGCCCAAGAATTTTTAAAGCAACTGGAAATGGGCACGCCTGAGGACCGTTGAGAAAGGAGCGGAGTTGTCAGTAGACGATGACAGACCAGAACGTGGATTAACTGTGCGATGGAGAGTTGGTATATATACGTGTTCCCTAGGGCGCACGAACTGAGCCACAGTGGCTGCGTTGTGTGAGATAAAACTGTGTGGAGCCTGGCTACGGGCTATGTTTAAAGGTTAAAATTACATGGTTCAGAAGGTCAAAAGGCTTTTGTTAGCATAGAAATGCTAAGTAGTAGTAGTAACAGTTAGGTTCTTTTAAGATTTTGACTGGGGAATGTTTGGATTCTGTAAGGGGTTTCTGGGGGGAAGAGGGAGGGACGTAGGAAGTAATGGTCCCAGTTAGTGGGTCCGGATTTAAGGGTTTAGGAAGGGGTGGGGTGGGAGAACCTGGGATAGGGAGGGGGGAGAGGGTTGGAGCGGGGGGGAGGGGGGTAGGCATGGAACCTGGCTTTCGAGAGAGGGGAGTGACCGCGGAGAGACAGGATCCACTGTATATTTGGCAGGCTGGGAGACAGATACGTTGGCTGGAGTTCTTGATGGATGGGGACTGGCAGAGGACGCAGGCTCAGGGTGCTCGACAACAAGTAGCTGGAAGAGACCGAAGTGGGAGAGGGCAGCGGCTGGGATGCCCCCTCTCACAACTATCGCAGTTTTTTGAAATACATATCATTCTCTTTACATTAGAGGTATGGTAAAAATCGTAACCTGGAATGTAGGTGGAATAAATTCACCTATAAAACGATCCAAGATTTTACAGCAACTAAACAGACAACACATAGACATTGCCTTGCTGCAGGAGACGCATTTGTCGCAGACAGAACATGCCAAACTCAGTACATGGTGGGTAGATAAGTGTGTAGCGGCGCATGCGCAGGGAAAAAAAGGTGGGGTGGCCATTCTGCTTCGCAAAGGCGTAGCTACAGCGATACGCCCACTTTCAGTGGACGCCTTGGGAAGATATGTTATATTGGAGGCCATGGTGGGTAAACAAAAAGTGCTCATTTGCAATATTTATGCTCCTAACAACTATGACAAAAAATGTTTCCAAACGGTAATTAACTTTCTCCTTGAGCAACCACATACAGAACTCGTAGTAGGGGGAGATTTTAATGCAGTCTGGGATCCCTCATTGGATAAATCAGTGCCAGGCAATACCACGACCTACTGCAATAATAAAGGCCTGCTGAAGATGAGCCAGCTGCTAGACTTGACAGATGTCTGGAGGGTGCTTCACCCGGGAATGAGGGATTACACGCATCTATCACGGGCTCACTCGACACAATCTCGCATTGATTATGTCCTTGTTTCCAGTCAGATGTTTGGGGAAATTACAAAGGCAGAGATAGGGCCCTACAATGGTGTCTGATCATGCATGGGTTTATGTGGAGTGGCAACCACGAGGCCAGGTCCGAAAAGACAGTAGGTGGCAATTCCCCATAGAGTTTTACACAGATCCCATCTTAAAGGGGCGTTTACAGGCTAGCTGGGCGGATTACGTGGCACAGAATCATGAGCATCAGAAAGACCCGGTCTTGTTCTGGGAAGCGGCTAAAGCCGTGCTTCGGGGGGAAATTATTAGTCATGTACACTATGTCCGGATCACCAGAGACCGACAGATATTGCGGCTGAGTAAACAGCTTTGCCGGGCGAGGATACGGTTTGGGGAAACACATGCGACAGATAAGCAACAGGTACTGGATTTACAATCAGCACTGAATGAACTCTTACACGGGCGCGCGCGCAAATCGCACATTTACTATCGGTACATGCTCTATAAACATGGGAACAAAGCAGGCAAATTGCTGGCCAAGCTCCTTAAACAAAAAGGGGGAACTAGACATATTTTGGCCCTTCGAGGGAAGGGGGGAGGCCTTAAAACCGCAGACCGGGATATCTGCAATATTTTTCAGACCTTCTATAAAAATCTCTACGCCCCCCCCAGAAGAAGGAGGCCTAGTAAGCCAGATGTATCTAACTAACCTCAATCTCCCTAGGCTTACCCAACGAGAGCGAGACCGGCTTAATCAACCATTTACAGAGGAGGAGGTGACTATGGTCATAACTCAGAGCCCTTTGTTGAAGGCCCCAGGACCGGACGGTCTACAGGCTGAATTTTATAAAATGATGGGAGAGGGCATCGTTCCAGATTTATCCAAATTTTTAAATCAAATGATAGACTTGAAAGCAATGCCACCCGACCTGAACAAGGCACACAAAATAGTCCTGCCTAAACCAGGGAGAGACCCATTGGAACCGGCATCATACCGCCCCATATCTTTGCTGAATTATGACACCAAGCTGATGGCAAAGATTTTGGCAAATAGATTGGCCAGACTACTGCCCCGTTTGATACATGAGAGTCAAGTGGGCTTCGTGGGGGGACGGGCTGTAAGCAAAAATCTGAGGGCGATTTTAGCATCGCTAGAGCATGGGGAGCGCAAGGGCTTGGCGTCTCTGCTAATTAGCTTTGATGCCGAAAAAGCTTTCGATAAGGTACATTGGGCATTTCTCTTCGACACATTGGAAAGCTATGGCTTCTCAGGCAGATTTGTAGAAGCAATCCAAACCTTATACGCCAACCCAAGTGCCACGATGTGGGTGAATGGGGTAGCATCGCCAAGCTTTCCTATTCAGAGAGGGACCAGGCAGGGCTGCCCCCTATCTCCCCTCCTTTTTGTATTGGTGTTAGACCCCCTTATCCTAGACATTATGGAGAATCCCTTGATTAAAGGAGTGAGAATGGGCACACAGACATTTAAAATTGCAGCTTTCGCGGATGACCTCTTGGTTCACTTGACATCCCCGAAGGTGTCGTTAGAGACGCTGCTGGAGGCCTTTCAGGAATACGGAGACTATGCGGGTTTTAGGATCAACTTGGACAAATCTGAGGCGCTGGCATCCCCGGCAGTGGGCGGAGAGGATTGGGGGGATGAGTTTCCCCTACGCTGGGCAAACCGCTCTTTTAAATACCTTGGGATCAGACTTACAATGCATACAATAGAATTACATCGGTTAAACATCAAGGCCCTCTTAGATTATACTAGGGAAAAGCTGGATTCTTGGAGGGGTTTACCACTGTCTTTATTGGGCCGGGTTCACTTGATACAGATGGTGATTTTCCCACGTTGGCTATACGCCTTACAAACATTGCCCATACGTCTAACGAAGACAGATTTGAAATATATAAATCGTTTATGCAGCCAGTTTTGCTGGGCTGGTAAGAAAGCAAAGTTGCAGCAGGGCTTGCTGGTGGGGGGCTGGAAGCAGGGGGGTATAGGATTCCCAGACCTGTTCTTATATAACCAAGCCTGCCTATTACGACACGTGAGAGACTGGCTTTACTCAACACATTATCACACGCCTACATCGCTTGAACAGGCTTGCTTAGCACCACATGACATGATTGCACTATTCCACCTACCCCGTAATAAAATACCCCCACATCTCAGGAAAAGCATATTGCTCCACCCCCTCCGCCTGGCATGGCAGTGGTGGGTTGGACAATTAGGGGGACATCCGAATATTTCAGATCAAATTCCGATTGTGGGAAATGCAGCATTTGAAGCAGGAATAGGCAACCCGATATTTGTGGGCTGGGGGCAGCGAGGCATTAAGAACCTGGAGCATCTGCTACAGGAGAAGGGGGATTTATTACCATTTGCTGTCTTAAAAGAGAAGATAGGGTCTGATTGGGGGAATCATTTTGCTTACCTACAAATTCAGCACTATATGCAGACAATGCCTCAGGATGCTTTGAGAGGTCGCTTAGGAGACAAGATGCAGGAGTTCTTTATGGACCTGGCGTCGGAAAGACATGCAATATCTGATCTATATGGGGCCCTGGCCCGTAAGAGGCTGGTACAACAATATGAGAAAATTAAAGTTAAATGGGAACAGGACCTTGGGACTTCACTGGCGTCCTGGGATGTAGCGGCCTCACTGAATGGGATTAGACAGCTAGTCACGGACGAAAGATTGAGAGAATGTGGGTACAGAGTCATACTAAGGGGATACATGACCAAAGCACAGCTGGCCCATATGCAGAGGTCGGAGAGCGCTAACTGTTCTAAATGTGCTGGGGGACCATGCCCTTTGGCAATGCCGTTTTACCATGCCCTTTGGCAATGTCCTAAGGTGCGGACATTTTGGCAACGTGTTCGTGGATTTTTGATACAACTAGGTGTTAAAGTCCAGGGTACTGAGAGGCAATTTTTGCTAGATCAGCCCAGGGCTTTTGCCCCCACTAATGCGCCGGCGACTCTTCTATGTAGGAAACTGAGTTTGGTGGCTCGCAAATGTATTATGCAGTACTGGACTTCTCCGGAGGCACCCGCCTACTGGCACTGGAGAAACCAGGTCCACCTCCTGGCCTCGTGGGAAGCCCGAGAGTCCAAAACATCAGTTAAACGTAGAAGGCAGTTCCTTCAGATTTGGTCTCCTTATTTACAATTGCTGAGCCCACGTGGGAGAAGTCTGCTCGTTAACTCCAGCTAACAACTACAGGGTCTGTTAGAGTCTACTGCGGTTACTCCCGTCTCAGTCGTGCCTACCTAGGAATGGGTGGAGAGGGTGGGGGGTGGAAGGGGGGAGGGAGGGGGGGATTTGGGGTATATTAAGTTCAAAGTTTGTAACCCATGGAGTGCAGAACCACGGTGTAAGCTGGGTGATAGATAATGTTCCTACTGCTCTGAGAAAGCGCTGTAAACTTGATCTGCTCTAAATCTCTGCATTATAGCCCGGTGCGCTATAGCTGCTAACAGGCACCTAATTCTGTATGACAGTTCTTCTTAAGAATCGCATCCAGCTATTACACCAGTCGCTTGAGCGTAGCAGTAGAGATTAGCAGCATGGAGTGCTCATATAGTGGGCTTGTATAGAAGGCGGGGATATAGGTACGGGGCTATCAGAGACAAGGCCCTTTGCCCTTGCACTGTATTGTTTTGATTTGCATTGAAGAGTTTGCTGCAGATTCTTTATGTATTGCAAAATGTTCACTTCTATGTTCACTTTGTAAAATTAATAAACAGATTTAAATATAAAAAAATTGCTACAGTTTCTGGTCTGTCAGCCTCTACTGCCACCTTGACTTCAGAGATAATCTCCGCTGTCCACTCCAAGCTCACGGAGTGACTGAGTTGGGTCCAAGGCCACCGCCATCTTGGTCTCAGAAGGTCGACCCAGTATTCACTCTTAGTTGCGTTTTCACAGCCATGTCCACCAAAACTACTGGAGCAAGTGCCAAAAGGTAAACAGACTGTCCCACAATCAAGTATGGTCTACAGATACTAAGCGTATAAGCAGTCAAAGAAGAGGGGTAGAGGATCAGTGCTTAACAGCATTCTCCCAGACTCATGGTTTCACCAGAAGTGCTTACACTTACTTTTAAAGCACATAGGATTGGACTACCAGACTATGTACTTTTACCATTCCATATTCCCCTATATAACTGCTCCGCTTTATAAACTATCACTGTCGTCGTCTTCCAAACCCAAAACAAGCTCAGTTAGAATCAACCCACCATCATGCCTTTTATTTCCGGGCACCTTTTCACTTGAATTCTCTCCCTCTTTTTATATGTTCAGAAGTCTTTCAACAGTTTCAAGAAAGCCTTAACCTGGCTATTTGAGCAGGCATTTAATTTAATGGATTAAAGGGGGTTGAGAGTTTACTGTACTATCTCCATGGTTTGTTCCTGTTCCCTTGTTTAATCTAACTTCTCCCCTTCTTGACTATCCCCCTCCTTCCCTTAGTCTCCCCTTTTGTATTTGTCTATTGTCTACCAGTGAGCTTATTTACTGATGAATGCTGTACTCTGTCCTACCTACACATTATAGTTCCTTTCAACTTTTCTTTTTTGTTTCTGTGTTAGATTTTAAACTGCCCAGTTCTGCAAGTTAGCTTGGGTGGTATACTAAGTTTTAATAAACTAAAGGGCAAGGAAGGATTTTTTGTTGTGGTCATCGATTCTGAGAGACTCGATGCCATGCATTGGATAGAGGCTAAGAACTGTTGACATTGATCCCTCTCGAGGCGCAGCGTTTATGCACTGAGGCATCGAAGACACTGATGTTCTCAAAGTGCTTCTGATAGGAGGCCCACGCACTCTCCTGGAAGCCAAATGGGGTGTTACAGCTCTGTCGAGCCAAGACCAGGTCACCGATACTGCCCTACTGACTTGAAAGGATGTGACCAATCTGGATGAGTCCCATCCTTCATCGATGGCAGCCTTGAGAAGTACTCAAGGCCATGATCCAGAAATGGGTGGAGTACCTATTTGCTCAGCAAGAGGTCGTGGCATTGAGAGCATTGATGCTGCCTCCCCAGGAGCTCCAGCTTATTCTGGAGGCCTGTGCACTTTGACCCCGAGGCCTCAAAGGATTCGGAGCTAGTGTGCACTGAATCTGTGAGGGGGAGAGCAGTCTTAGGAATTGGGGATCCCTGGATCTTCAACACCCTTGCCCCAGGCCTGACCAAGGTGTCAGTTCGAGGCAGGCAGAGACTCGGACATCTCCGGGGAGTAATTCTGAGTCTGGTTGTGACTGCTCTTGAATGTCTAAGGTGCCAGAGGTCCTCTTGGAGAAAGGATCCGTTGGTCTCGCTGTCACTCATACCCTCCACAGAAAAGGAGTTACCTAAGATGCTCTCCTCTTTAGACTTTGTGTGGGAGATGGGTAAGTTCATTCTATATGATTTAGAGACTGAGGATGAGCTCAGGGCCGAGATTAGGCATCTTAGTTGGATAATCCCCCAAAGGGGACTGTTATGCCTGTGCACAGAATCCTTAAACTTGTGGAGATGAAGATGTGGGAGACCACCCTCTCTGTACAGCAAGTAAATAAGGTTGACTGTATACAGAGTCCAGAAGGCTTTGAGATTCCATGGTGGTCAAATCGTTCACAAAAGAGCCAAGAGCTCGAGTACTCACTTCTTGGTGCTCCCATGAAGGAAAGCTGACTTTGGAACCTCTTTGGGAAGATTCTTTCAGAATGCTATGCTAGCTTCACTTAGCTTCTTACTAGTTCTTAATGAGTATATGCATGTGGAACATTATGCACATTGTGGTGGGGTTTATAGAAGCTTTCCCTCGGGGAGGAGGCTGATGAACTGTCAGCTTGTAGCCAGAGTGCTGAAAGTACATGGTCCAAATAGCCTATGATGCTTTTGCTATGGCATCCAGAGCTTCCACCATGGGTATTGAGTTTTGCAGACTCACCTGGTTTCATGGCTCAGGAGAAGCTGACAGATGTTCCATTCAGGGGGGGGCAACCTTTTTGGTGAAAAGGCAGAAGAGGTAGCAGACCTCAAACACTGTGAAACCATAGTCGTTATCACAACCCACTCCTAACACAGCCTCCACATCCAGTATTTTAGTGGAGGAACAACCAAGGACCACATGTTCTGTGTAAATTTCCTTCCCCTCTTGACTTCCCTTGCTCCCATCCACAGCAGCAGAGGGTCCAAAAGACCTAGCCGGCTCCTCAACGCAAGGGGTGAGCTTTTCTTTGGCTCAGGAGATCATAGCTTCAAGTCCCACACGATTCAATGGACACCTAACTTCCCAATGAACTCAAGCCACAGGGAGCCTTCAGGATGTAATCACTGTCACAACTTCTCTGACGGAACCTCTGTCTTGTCCAAATTGCTGTGAATTAGCCAAAGACTACCACTCCAAATTCCTCAGCCCCAAAAGACACTACAAACCTTCAAACCTCTCATGAGGTGGCTCATGTAAGTAAGATCCACACTCAAGGTCAGTGGTCTGTTCAGAGATGAAACATCAAATCAATCCTCCTAGAGCTAAGAGCTATCTAGAACGCTGTAAAGGCTTTTAGAGGTCTGCTGTCAAACCAAATTTTTTTAATCCAAACAGTTAGATTGCAATGTACTGTCAACAAGCAGGGAGACACAAGGCCTGTGTTGAGAAGCAGTCAGGGATGTGGAGATTGGCCATCTCCACTGGATGATGCTCAGAGCCACTTACCTGGCAGGAAAAAACTGGCAGACAGATCATGCAAGTACGAGTGGTATCTAAACATGGGTGTTGCATGGAAGTCCTTTCAAGAGTGAGGCATTTGATAGACCTTTTTGCCACACATATCAACAAAATCTCTTCGTTGTGCTCCAGACTAGGATTACATGGCAGACTACATAGTAGGGGTGACGTGATACAGACGTTCAAATATTTAAAAGATATTAATCTGCAAATGAACCTTTTCCGGAGACGGGAAGGCAATAGAACTAGAGGACATGAATTGAGGTTGAAGGGGGGCAGACTCAGGACTAATGTCAGGAACTATTTTTTCACAGAGAGGGTGGTGGATACATGGGATGCACTCCCGCGAGGTGGTGGAGATGAAAACGGTAATGGAATTCAAACATGGTGGGATAACACAAAGGAATCCTGTTTAGAAGGAATGGTTCCATGGAATCTTAGCAGAGATTGGATGGCGACACCGGTAATAGGAAACGGGAGCTGGGCAGACTTCTACGGTCTACGTCCGATCATGACTAAATAGATAGGGATGGGCTGGAGTGTAAATTTTAAGGGGGCTTCGACGGTACTTCAGAACTTAGTACAAGAACAGTACTGGCAGACTTCTACGGGTCTGTGCCCTGAAAAGGGCAAGGACAAATCAAACTGGGGTATATATTAAAGGGAGTATACCATGTAAAGTGAGTTTATCTTGTTGGGCAGACTGGATGGACAGTACAGGTCTTTATCTGCTGTCATTTACTATGTTATTAGCATCAGATGCTTTTCTCCTGCACTAGGGAAAGGGCCTTCTGTATGCATATTCCTCCACCACCTCACATAGCTAAAACTCTCCTGAAACTCAAGCGGGATCAGGGAGCCATGATTCTCATTGCACCATACTGGCCAGAAACCATTTTGATGTAGGAGCTAATGTAGGCAGGAGCAAGTAGGAATCACTCCTGCCCCCACTAGCCACCAAGAACACATTAGGCCCAGGAGGGGGGTTCTTTTTGTTTGAGGTGATGGGAGGGAGTAAGTACTGATCAGGGTCTGGGATGGGGCTAGTGTTGGTTTCGGCCAAAACCGAAAATTCTAGTTTTGGCCAGGCTCCATTTCAGGGCATGGAAGTGGATTTACTAATACCAGTTGCTGTAGCTAGTACTATGCATGAATTAAGCATCATTTGGAAAGGAAAATTAATGTGGGTTGGGTGGTTGGTTGACCCTGGAGTTTCTTCCTTCTCTGTGCTTTCAAACTAGGATTGACTGGGATCTGGTACTCAGAAAAATCCAGTGTTAGTTGCAATGGGGGGTTATATTTATCCCCTCCTGGTCACATAGTCTGGTCACTGCAGTGGCAGACCTTGGCCAGAAGCCTTTCACATAGGCTCTCTGTGTCCTAGAGTCAATCAGGTGTTGCTTTTGCATATTTGTCTCATCCCCAGCCACCCCCGTCTTCTGGCTGTGAGTTTGTCAACATAGTATCCCAGCCTCGACAGGCTGAGGAAACAGAAGAGACAAGCCCTGAGCTGGGGAATGACTATAGATCTCTGGTAGTGCTCAGCCCTTCTGTTAAGCTGCAAGCCCTGATTGTAATTTTTAATTAAATCATTTTATTAACTTAAACACATAATTTGTCAAAGCTTCATAGGAATGAAGGGACTTTTCAGTAAAGATTTGTATTACAGTTGGGAAGTGATCCACCCCTTCTTTTGTGTCTGTCAGATGCTGGCAGAAGAGAAGACTATCTCCTCTAAGTATGCAGAAGAACGAGACCGTGCAGAGGCAGAGGCGCGTGAGAAGGAGACCAAGACCCTGTCCTTGGCTCGAGCTCTTGAAGAAGCCATGGAGCAGAAAGCTGAGCTGGAGAGGCTGAACAAGCAGCTGCGCACTGAAATGGAGGATCTAGTGAGCTCCAAGGATGATGTCGGAAAAAGTGTAAGTATCTCTGTTTTAAACTGATTTGAAAATGCCATAAAATAACTGAGGCTATGTTAGTAAATTGCTAGTTTGACTGTTTTAATCATTTGAACAACCTTGGCATTTTTGTTTCTGTAGAAAACTTAAGAAGTAATCAAGCCCATTGAAAGCAATAGAGCAGAAACAAACTGTAATATAACAGACTGAAAGCAATGGTATAATATTTAAACAATATAGATAATAGGTAGTGGAAGCAATCAAGTTAAATGCAGACCTAGGTTGAACTTAACTATAAAAAGGGTAAAGTAGCACTTTGTTTACCTGAGGAAAAATACTTCTAGTGATCAACAGTCTAAATAGAATGATGTTCATTAGGGTTACATCCTGCTTTTAATTCAAAATTGAATCAATCTTCATAACAAGTGAAAATCTTGCTATGACTTCTTTAAAAGTCAGATTGGATAGAATTCTGCACTGGTTTACCTGTGTATAATATGTTTTTGTTAAATTGCTTACCAAGGCTCAAATCTAGTTACCAACCCTAAAGGTGGTGGTTTGCAAGTCTAGTTTTTCAGAATGTACTTAGTATAGTTAAGGTGTCTCTATTGGGAGGGGGGTGAATGATAGTATGCATGTAAGGTACACTATAAATCCTGCATATAAGAAATATATTTTTCTATGCCCAGCCTCAATAGTTTTATTCTTGTTCCAATGAAATCATTGCTGCTCTGCAGAGTTTTAATAAAACCGTCTTTTGTGCTCGTGAAGGAGTGGAGGCATAGTAGATAAAAGCCTGGACAAAATCTTGCTATTGAAGGTCACTTTGTTTAGTGTCTTTATTAAATATGGGCTCATTCAGCGAAAAAGTTGTAAGGAGTAGGGTAGTATTTTTCCTTGTTCTGTTGTCCCATGTTACTTATATCATTTACATCTAGCACTATGTGATTAAAACTGACTTGATAAATTGCAACTCATTTTTCAATTTTGCTAGAATCAATGCAGCTTCAACTTTAAATAGTAAATCCTTCTGGCCAAAATGCAGAAACTCTAGTTAGCTGGCCCTTCAAGATTTGGTTTGTTTAAACATGCTGTGGAAGCAACTTGACCATTGAATTTTTATTGCATAATCAGAGTCTCTTTTGCATAATGACAGGTTCATGAGCTGGAAAAATCCAAACGGACCCTTGAGCAACAAGTAGAGGAGATGAAGACTCAGCTGGAAGAGCTGGAAGATGAACTGCAGGCCACAGAAGATGCCAAGTTGCGACTGGAAGTGACCTTGCAGGCACTGAAAGCTCAATTTGAGCGGGACCTCCAAGGCCGAGATGAGATGAGTGAGGACAAGAAAAAGCAACTCATGAGACAGGTATGATAGCTTCTCTCAATATTCAGCCATTTGTCCAATTGCTGAAAATACTAGGCAACTCAGATACATTATCCATATAACTATCTCCAGCTACAGAAACAGAAGGAATAAACAGTTAAGAGCTGTATAGCAACTGAATAGTGTTACTCTATGGATAACGTTTGGCCTCATTCCAATTTGAACCACATGCCTTTAGCCATACAGAAAATTTGCCAAAGTGATAGGAGTTTTTAAAACTAAAGTACTTATGCAGTCTGCAACCACTGCTCTTCATAAGTATTTTTTTGTTCAGAAAAAGTATGCTTTTGTTCCTGATCATGCTCACTTGCTTGAACTACACTTGCTGTGAGAAAATAGCCAGATGAATTTTACTGAAATTTTAGAAGGTAGCATGTGTAGAGTATTGAGACCTCATCTGACAAATGACAAATTGGGGAGATTGCTGCTGGGGTACTGCTTTAGCGTGAAGCAAACTTTAGTCATCCCATAGCATTAAAGCCATGCTATTGGTGAGATGGGGTAGATGAAGATGTCTAAAGGGGGAATCAAACAGCAGGGACAGAGACTAGGAGGACCAGACAGGTAAGACTGTCAGTTGCTAGGATAACAGGTTAGAGGAGATGAAGGGCAAGTATAGAATGCAGAGATGGGAACCGGAACGAGGGATGGGCAGAGACAAATCTAAAGCAGCTGGTCACGTGAAGCAGTGAAAGTAGAATGAGACGGACAGAGGCAAGGGTAGTGAACTAAGTAATGGAAATAAGAGAACTGGTGTGACAGGGTGAGACCAATACAACATGAAAATACATGGAAACATATCCAGACTTCAGTACTGACCAGCTTTTGTACAAGAAGTTGAGTAGAAGCAGCCTAACTGAATTTGGTAGCTATAGGGGATTAATAGAAGGTACTTAATGGTTTTTTTTAATCAAAAATTTGAGAAAACTGTAGACTAAACACTGGCAGCTAGCGAAACAAATGGGAAGGTCATGTAATAAGTAAATTAGTGTAGAACAGATGTAAGGCAAGATAAGCACTCAATATGGACTTGATGGACTGCAAAAGAGACTGCCATGTTGTCACAGTGTAAAATGTCCACAAAACACACATATACATAGATGTAATCTCTGTAGTTGAATATGTCCTTTTGAGTATAGTGTGGTGTTCTCAGGATCTTTTGAATAAGCATGCCACCCAGTTGATTTTAATGACCACTCAGATAATTTAACAGAAAACTTTTTATTTTTGTTTGCATTTTGATATACCACCAATTATTTATAAGAAACACAATGTGCAGTACCCTCCCCACCCAGGTACTCCTTCATGCCTCCCGGCTGCCAAATATCTCTGGCACGGAAGACACTGGTTGTACACTTCTACCTGTTTATCTTCTCTAGCGTATCCATTCTTAATAGTACCATAAGCAGTATCTCAAAGGTGAATGCTTTTTGTAAAGCAAAAATATGTTAAAACTTAATTTTTCCTCATATATAGCACATTTAATGTGATATATTTTTTGAAGTTAAAATGATCAGAGTGAATATTAGAAGTATGAGCAGCATTAAGAAGAAACTGATAGCAGTCATTGGGTGCTGTGTAAGAATGGCAGTCCTTTTCAGCAGGTCTGTAATATACGTGGTATATAACCAAGGACGTTAATTGTACAGCGCTGCGTAACCCTAGTAGCGCTTTAGAAATGTTAAGTAGTAGTAGTAGTTCAGTAGTTTGTACATATTTGTAAAATTGAGCAATTGGTATATATAATGACAAAATATGCAGTTTTAAGAGTTTGTGGAGAGAATGCCTAGTTGTGGGAAAGCCAGCATAAGCAGAATGGTATTCCACACTAGGTAAAGAAGAGATTACATGGCCCGGTCATTTCTTTTTTTATTGCTCTTTTTAAGGTTGGATGCATACAGGATGAATTTATCAACAGTACTCTTGGATAGCTGACATAGTACATGTATAAGCTTTGGTGATTTGGTATCTTGTTTGTATGCTAGGTTAAAGATATGGAGGCAGAGCTAGAGGATGAGAGGAAGCAGCGCTCAATGGCTGTTGCTGCCAGAAAGAAATTGGAGATGGATTTGAAAGATCTGATGGGACAAATTGAATTGGCTAACAAGAACCGGGAGGAAGCCCTTAAGCAGTTACGCAAATTACAGGTATGTTACTCTGCTCAGTGTACACACAAATTCCACAGTTACCACAAAAGCTACCAAAAAGAAGAGAAAATAGCTAGCCACAATGTCCAGGAAGGCAAAAAGTTTTATTCTTTGAACAAGAATTGCTGACACACCAACCCAGCACGGTCTGTGTTTCGACAAACATAGTCTTCGTCCAGGGTTCTTGCAAGCCAGCAACATACAAATGGTCACACTCAAAATATCTGAAGAGAGAGAATGAAAAACTCACGGCGGCACAGTGCTCCGCGTTCTCATAGTCCTCAGCAGTAGCCCCAGACCCAGTGTCCTTTGGGCCTGCCAGCAGTAACAGAACTTGCAACCTGCTCCCCAGGCAAAAGCAGGGGCAAGCTTTTGACTGGCTCTAGGAGAGAATAGCCACCATATCCATTCGGACGACCTGCTGGTAGGAGGGAAGGTAAACATTTTTTCCAAGACAGATGACCCCTTGTAATCTCCAACCGGTGGCTTCTTCAGATAGTCTGAGGGGGATAGTCTCTCAATTGGCAATTAACACCTCTTTCCCTTCCCTCCCACATGGTCTGGCATATTTCCTTCCTGAGCCTGCCCTACGGCGTTGCAATCCTATGACTCTTGGTAGCGTCAGCAATCAAAGCAGCCATGCCTCCTACCAGTCTTGGAAGCTTTCCCTCTGCAGAGCCCTGCCAAAGCTTCCAGGGCTGGAAGGAGGTGAGGCTTCTTTGATCATTGACACTGCCAAAAGTCAGAGGATTGTAGCGCCAGGGGCAGGCAAAGGAAGGAAAAATGCCTGACCATGAGAGGAGGAAGGGAGAGAGAGATACCAGAGTGGGGGAGGGGGTGCTTACTGGCCAAGTATATAGACCCTAGCAATACTTAAGCCAGGAATGGGTGGGGGCCTGGGACCCCAAGGGCCCCATGTAGCTATGCTCCTGGTGTGGATATTGAAAGGGTGGTAGTGGATTCACTGAACCTGCCTATCAATGTGTCTCCAAGTCCTGCTGGTGTCAATGAGATTTCACTAGAAGGTCCTAGTAGTGGAAGCCTTTTTCTGTCTGGTGTGAGGGCAAGGCCCTGTTTTCCTGTGTTACACCAAAAAAAATGTTTTAATACCTTCTACACTTTAGTCTGATCTCAAGACTAGCTTTATTAGGGTTCATCTTAGCGCTGTTGGCATATAACACCAAATAGAACCTAAATTCATTTATTTATTTAAATTGCATTTGTATCCCACATTTTCCCACCTATTTGCGGGCTCAGTGTGGCTTACAATACAATCTGTGTTCAGCCTTTAGTTGTATGTTTTTAGGCAGAGCTTGTTTCTGTTGAAGCTTTCATCAGGCCACCTGTGGTGTTATGGAACCTCAGCATCATTTTAACCCAGCTGATGAAATCTCCTTTAGAGCAATGAGATACCTGCCACCAGAAGTACCTGACTTGGAAGGTCCTATTTTTAATGGTGGTCACTTCAGCCAACAGGCCCTAATAGCTGATATATGAAGCTTTTCAACAATATTTGTCCTGCATACCCATCCTAAGGTAGTCAGAATTCCGCCTTGGTGATTATCAGTATTTTTTCCAAGACCTCATACCCATAAAGATGAGTGCCCTGCACACTTGGGACTTCAAGAGAACTTTGACCTGCTATTTGGAGAGGAGAAAAGCCCATAGACTGTCCCCCCAGCATTTTGTTTCTTTTTACCCAAACAGGATGGGGACTACCATCAGCAAATACAATTTTTCTAATTGGCTAGCAGACTGCATTTCCTTCACTAATGTCCAGGCTAGGTTGTCTCTAGAGGGTCATGTTACAGTCATAATTTTAGAGATGTAGCTGAGTCGATTTCTCATTACTGTTTGGAACAGGACTCCTGACACAACAATTATTTTGACCAGACAGTCCTTCAGAATCTATTTGGTGTCTAGAATCTAACTCCACCCTCCTTGGCCATTTCAGCTCCAGACTGCTTTAAAAAAAGTTATTCATTTATATTATTTATAAGAATGTTATGATGGGCCATAGCCTGTTGTAAGGACCTATGTTATCCCCCCCCCCCCCCCCCCCTTTTTTTTTTTTTTTTTTTTGTTAAAGGCAGCTTGTAGCTAGGGAGTTCAGGTGTAAGGTTATATTATCCTGCTTGTCCTGAGAGAAAATGAAGTTACCTGTACCAAGTGTTCTATGTTAACAGCAGGATACATAACCTTGGAGTTGTATTCTACAAGCTATAAACTTAACTATCTAGGTGTTGCTTAACAGTGGGAAGACCCACATGCACAGTACAATACTCAAAAGTTTGTTGTAAATAAACTGGAGAGCATTCTCACATGGCTTTGGATATCGTCACCCGATGTAAGGCTGTGTATCATGCTGTCCTCAACAAAATACCTGCTGCAAATAACTTCACTTTCTCTACTGCAGCCTGCTTTTTAAATCCTTTTTGCCTGCCTTATTGCTTTGCATCTAACTGGCCAGTACTTTGCTCTTTCATGTTTTCTTCATTTCAGTTCTTTTCCCATGTTTTTGAAAGATGTTCTAGCTGCTAATTTCTTTTGACATAACTTTTTAACCATGTGGACTAGTTGGTCACTCACCTTTAATATGCGGGGAAACACATGGTTTGGGCTTCCAAGATGGCATTTTTAAGCAATGTCTATGCCTGATAACTCTTAATCTTTGTAGCTGCTCCTTTTAGTTTTTTTTTTTTTTCCTAATTTTCCTGATCTCCCTTTTGAAAACTAAATACTAGGAAATATACCATGATTAATGTTCCAGTTAAGCCAAATTTGATTTATGATCACTGTCATGAAATGCCTAGGTACCCAAGGTCACTTAGAGGGTCTATCCCCAGCACAGCTCTGGTCCGGCTGCCCTTGCCACGTGTGCTGTATACTAGCACCCTCATCTCATCGACTGGGTCCCTACCACCTCTGGATGAGTCTCCTGCTCTGAAATTATCCCCGGTGATTTCTAGGTTACTGGAGGCCACAATCCCAGTCGTTCCACAGTTTCCAGAAAGCACTCACAGACCCAACACACAAATCACCAGGATTCTTAGTCCAGACAAGCAGAGGCAATAAACTAAAAATGTTTATCATGAAAAAAAAATTAGAACAGTGAACAGAAAAGGTGCAGTCAGCAAACAGTAACAGATAACTGAAATATGAATCAATTTTAACATTAAACATTTGTATACTATCTAAATAGTACCTAGGAGATCAGGACATATAGCTGCTCACAAGTTATCAAATATAACTTTCACAGAACCTCAGCAAAGAGATCCATCTCTTTTTTTTTTTTTTTTTTTTTTTTTTCTCCCTGGCTATGACTGGAGCAAAAGTCAGTACATTCTAGATGAAATTGAGCTCCTGGGCCAATTAGAGCCCAGAACAACAAGTTTTAAAATAGCTGCAGATTACCTCTTATCTGTGTTAACTAAAGAAGGAACGTCGGTTCTCTTTAACAGCTTTAAACATAAACATGCACCAGCTGCTGGCCTAACTAGAGAAATACACTTCAAGAAATAATACAAGTTACAGGCTTAAAACCCACTGTTTTGTCACTAATCACTACTACCAAGTGGCCCCAGCACTGTCACCTCTTGGACCAAATCTTGTGTTCCACTAACAACTAGGTCTAAAATAGCTCCTCTTCTCAGTTCCTGAGCCAGCTATTGCATGAAGCAGTCATTGATTTCATGTTAGGTTTATTTTTAACAGCTTAGCAAAATACAACAGACAGAGTTTATTTCTAAAACAAAAATGTGTAAAATGTTCCTCCTGAAATAAGTAGGATTATTAATGTTTTCATGTTAAGTATCAGAACCATATCTCAGTGGGGATTGTAGGTCCCGTAACAATGCCAGTAAGATTTTCTCATGTCCTATAAAAAGGAAGTGTATTTTACTGTCTTGCAAAAATGTTACCAGTTGGTACTGTGTTTTCCCTAAAATGTCCTTGTAGTGGTAGGCTAAATTGCTGATCCATCCATTCTTCCGCAGGCTCAGATGAAAGATTATCAGCGAGAGCTGGATGATACCCGTGCCTCCCGAGAGGATATCTTGGCTCAAGCCAAAGAGAATGAGAAGAAACTGAAAAGCATGGAAGCTGAGATGATCCATATGCAGGAGGTAACGTGTCCAGACAGGTCATGTACCATAAGCAGTACCTTATACAAATCGGTACAATATTTTACCAACATGAATAAAATGTTTTCTGCATTTTGTAAAAGTTGTCTGAGAAATTATGACAGCAGTTACCTAGTGGTTCTCAAGCTGATCCAGGAATACTCCTTAGCCAATCTGATTTTCAGCACATCAGTGAATGAGAGATTTGCATTCAGCGGAGGGTAGTGCATACAAATCCATCACATTGTTATCCCAAGTCATACTGGCTAGCGGAGTACTGGAACAGTTTGAGAATCTGTAACTTAGATTATTAGTTCTTTGCAAATTCAAAATTTCCTATCATCAGAATGTGAATTTTCTCCCCCAGGAACTTGCTGCAGCAGAGCGTGCCAAACGCCAGGCCCAGCAGGAGAGAGACGAACTGGCTGATGAGATAGCTAATAGCAGTGGCAAAGGGTAGGTGTCTTGATAACACTATAGATGTCAAATAAGGACCAAATGGCCCACCGAGTATACCTAAAGTTTTTTTTGTTTAACTGGTTTTGATCAATAGATTTGTATTCTCTAGCTTTATTCTGAAAAAAAAAAAAACAGGTATTTAAGCAGACGTCCACAAGCAACAATATTGCTAAGTGGACTATAGAGAGAGAGAGAGAGAAATAAGGCTACTACACATTTATGTAATGCAGAGCAGGGTTTAAAGGACTAATGGTGAGAGGCACCTCATAATACCAAATTTCTAAATTGAGGAAGTGATGTCACACGCCAAAATGGATATGTGAGCCAAGAGCTCTGTCCAGCCAGCCTACAAAATCAGCCCTTCTCAAATTGAAGAGTTAGGGTGCAAAAGCAGATATGAGCTAGAGGTGAGAGTAGGTGGAGAATAAAGTGGAGGGCTTGGAAAATAGGCTGTCAAAATAACCTGTGAATGAAGAGGGGGGACCCCTGGCATACACAATGTAGGGAGGTGGCTGAAAAAATCAGCAAAGCTATTTGCAGCATGGGGAAACACCTCCAACTAGACACTGAAGTGAAGCTAGATCAAGCTCACCAAGCTCTGCAAAAACTGAGCACATATACCATGAGAGATAGTTGTCTGTGTGTGTGACTGTACAATTAAGGCAATAACAGTATCACAGATGTGGATGAAGAGCATGTTTGGCTGGAGGAGCCATCAAGTAGCCATCTACATGGACCTTGCCTTCAGTGCAGGAGAGAATTTAGAGAACATTTTGTTATGTGTTCCCTCTGAGGACTGAGTTGATGTGAGCAGAAATTTTCCATTATATTACCTTGTGAGCGCTTAGATACATACACAGACATGCACACATACCTAAACACTGCAGGGAAGTTGGAAAGAATTCCATGAGCCATACTCTGCATGCTTTCCCTACTTGTTTCAACTGTAGTTTATAGCTCTTCTGCATTTTACTTGGATACTAGATGTTTATCACAGCATAAAAGGGACACTGGTCCCTTGTATGAGCACCATTCTTAAAAATAAAAAGGGGGGGGGGCAGTAGGGGCACTTTTGAACACAGCAGGGAAGACCCCTTGTTGCCTCCCCTAGTACCTCCGTTACTGATGGTATTATACACACTGTATACACTCCAGAGAATTATGTTCCAAAAAAATCAAAATAATTCACGGCAAAATACAACATATTGAGTAGAATAGTAGTGTTGAAAACAAACCACCAGATCAGTATAATATCCAGACGCCAACTCCTGGCCTATATTGCGCAGTCCCCTCCGGCATTGTGCTTCCCCCTACAAACTTGGTACACTATGCGACAGAAGTTCTT
The DNA here is from genome assembly GCF_901765095.1 of Microcaecilia unicolor. NCBI lineage: Eukaryota > Metazoa > Chordata > Amphibia > Gymnophiona > Siphonopidae > Microcaecilia > Microcaecilia unicolor. Next base: position 277,755,625 of record NC_044031.1, read on the forward strand.
CCCCAGGAGATTATATTTTCGGCAGATGACAGTAAGAACCGCACCAGGTTTCCCTCTGGGGATGGAGGATAATGTATACAGAATATGGGAAAGGAAGGGCCTTAGCTCTCTGGGTCAAATCTGGGAAGAGGGGATGATGGTGTCGTTTGCTGACCTTCAGGAGGAGTTTGGCTTCCCACCACATCACCTGTTTCATTATAATCGGATACCAGATTATATTTACCGACGAGCCAAGGAGGAGTTGACTCTAGAGGACACAGCTTTGGAGGGTGCTATAAGGGATGTGTGTCTCGCATATATGCTGCTCTGATGTCATACCATACACCTATATTGCGCTACATTCAGCACTGGGAGAGAGACCTGAAGACTAGCTATGAGCTCAAGCGATGGGAGAGGGCTATGGGTTATATGTTAAAGGTCTCTGTCTCCAGCTCCCTGATTGAAAGCAGTTATAAAGTGCTATATCGTTGATATTACACACCCAACAGGTTAGCAAAAATGTATGGTCAGGGGACTGGTCAGTGTTGGAGGGGGTGTGCAGAGATGGATGATATGTTTCATATATGGTGGACATGTCCCAAGATACAGGTTTATTGGTCAGAATTACTAGATATACTAACTCAAATCACGGGAGTGCGTTATCACACTAAAGCGGAGACTTGCCTTTTGCACTTTCGTCCTGTTGGAATCCAGCTGACAGTGCACCACCTGGCTTCGGTGTGGCTAGTGGCAGAGAAAATCATGTTGGCATCAGCTTGGAGGAGCCCCCTTCCGCCACCAGTGATAAAGGTCACTTATAAAATGGACTATTTATATCAAATGTCAAAAATGACTGCTATCCGAGCCGGACACATTACACAATTCTATAAACAATGGGACAAATATGTCACATGGAGATCCCAAGTTGGAATTGAACTAGACACTCCCATGCTGATAGTTCCACCGCTGTGACTGAAATACTTATGGACCCATGACCGATGGTCATCAGTTGGATTACAAGAACTGCTAACGGGGAGGGGGGGGATGGAATTCTTGAGGTCATTTGTTGATATTTAGTTGTTGCCTTAATTGTATGCTGTGTGATGATTATTTGAATTTAAAGCTTCAGTACAAATAATTGGGGGAAAAAATATTTCCATGTAACTTCCTTGAGTGTCCCCTAGTCTTTGTACTTTTTGGAACGAGTAAAAAATCGATCTATTTGTTCTATACCACTCAGGATTTTGTAGACCTCGATCATATCTCCCCTCATCCGTCTCTTTTCCAAGCTGAAGAGCCTTAACCTCTTTAGCCTTTCCTCATATGAGAGGAGTTCATCCCCTTTATCAGAGGGAGGACCAGTGGTATGTAGAATGAGATCCTGTGATGGTTGTCTTTTGTTATGCTGCTGCTTTAGGAAAGCAAAGGTGTAGCCTCTTACCAAAAGGTGCACAGATTAAAGGGAACAGTGTTCATTACTGGTGGATATTCCCTTTTTGGCTTCTCCTTCATGATCAATGGTGTCACCCAGCAGTCTAGCATACTAGTGGAGGTAGTGAGGGAAATGGCAGGAGGGTGGCCTAGAGAATGAATGGGCCACCCTAGCTGGGTCGGAAAACAAGCAGGTGTACGCAGCTGGTAGAAAGTAACCAAAGGTGGAAAGAAGCCAGAGGAGGTTGGGCAAGAAAGATGAGGCAACACAAGTAGATGGCAGAGGGCCAAACACAGCCAGAAGCAAAAACTGTTGTATTCAGCATTAATAAAGAGGTCCAACCAAAGTGAACTTAAAGCTGTGAGGTATAAGTCTTAAGAAGAGACAGGACAGAGTTGGACTTACGCAGAAGGGATGTTTGTGGGTGTTGAAGAGTGGGTTTTAAATGCAGAATTTGATGGAAAATTGTTTTTAAACTTGAGGAAAGGTAGACTTAAAGCTCCTGAGGTTACCTATTTAATTCAGAATTACTCTGCTCTCTTAGCTAAGGAGTTAAGTAATAGTTTTTCTTAGCCTATAAATACTGTTACAGTTCCATAGGCTCTCATTTAAGAGGTGCTATTTTACAGCTAGTATTTTATCAGTATAAAGCTCAGCTAATAGGCATAGGAAGCCTCAGTTTAGACTTTAATTCCCACCCACCCCTGGCCTAATCTGATTTATAGTTCCAGAACCTATTAGGAGACTACAAATTTAATTAGGGCATCTCTCAGCCAGTAATTAGTTCTTAGAAATAGTGTACTTAGATCCATAGAGGGGAACCTATTAATATCATTGCAATAATAGGAGTCGTGTGTCACCATGCAACGGGGTAGCATCTGAAAATCTGAGCTCTGCTCGACCACCCTAAAAAATCAGTAGTTGCTCGGAGGAATTTACCTGTTTTTCTTGTGCTGCAGAATTTGTTTGGGGTCTAGAATCCAACTCCACCCTCCTAGGCCCATTTTATTCTGTTTCAGGCTGCACTCTCACTCAGTTTATATATAGTTTCTGGTTAATCTGAGTTGTCGTCGCTGTTGTGAGGCTTAGTTGACAAATGTTTGTTTTCAGTGAGCCTGGATGCTAGGGATATCCCACTTGTGAGAATTATGGCCTGCTTGTCCTCGGAGAAAGCAAAGATACTTACCTGCAGCAGGTATTCTCTGAGGACAGCAAGCCTTATATTCTCACAAACCCTCCCACCTCACCTTTGAATTGTCTCCTTTTTCTTTTTATGCTGTATTATTTAACTGCGGTAACTGTACTCTCACAGCGGGTGGGAAGGCACTCTCACATGCGCCTGGATTGTCTCGCCCGCCACAAAGCTCTTGTAAACCTTGTCATAAGCACTGGATCGGACAACGCAGAACCGCGTTACCCACTTGTGAGAATATGTAAGGTCTGCTGTCCTCAGAATACCTGCTATAGGTAAGTATCTTCGCTTTATGTTCAGTGTCCGGAAGGTGGTGGTAAGTTTGCAATTCCTTATGTATCATTTCCAGTTTACTGCCCACCGAATCTGATTTGTCCACTATACGCTGTAATTTTTGATCCATCAAACTTTCCAGCAATGTACGGAACTCGGCTGCTATTTCGTCAGCCCAGGCCAACCCGACTGTGTGGGCCCGCCGATTCCTTCTTTGCCATACATAGTAACATAGTAGATGACGGCAGAAAAAGACTTGCACGGTCCATCCAGTCTGCCCAACAAGACAAACTCATATGTGCTACTTTTTGTGTATATCTTACCTTGATGTGTAACTGTCATTTTCAGGGCACAGACCGTATCCCCACCTCCCACCACCAGCTCTGGCACAGACCGTATAAGTCTGGCCAGCACTATCCCCGCCTCCCAACCACCAGCCCCGCCACCCAATCTCGGCTAAGCTCCTGAGGATCCATTTCTTCTGAACAGGATTCCTTTATGTTTATCCCACGCATGTTTGAATTCCGTTACAGTTTTCCTCTCCACCATCTTGCTGTCCCCATCAAGGCCTCGGTCTCTGTCCTTCCTCGAGATTTTTGAAGTCATAACAGCTTTAAATACCCAAAAGGATATTGCTGGTATCTTCAAAGTTTCCACTTAAAAACAGGTGTGAGATTTGAAGCAGTAAATCGTCTCGGGGGGAAAGATTTGGCCAAAAGGGCTCAGGAGCTCACCTCACCAACACTTGCTTCTTTAGCTTGGCATCATGTACTCCCTCTTCCTGGAGCTTGTAAAATTTTATGTAGTCTATTACATGCATAACTAAATTGCTATTTAAACCGTTATAGTAGAACATAAAAATATTTTTCAGGTGCAAGGTGGTCTTCTGAACACATTTATGCTGTTCATATTCCCTTAAGTTTTACATGTCTTTTGCTTATCCTTACCATTTATTACATTTAATATGTATTTAATTTAAACTGTTTACAGTGAATTTAATTCATTCTCTTCTACCACAGAGCCTTGGCCTTGGAAGAAAAGCGCAGGCTTGAAGCTAGAATAGCACAGCTGGAAGAAGAGTTGGAGGAGGAGCAGGGCAATACAGAGATGGTGAATGACAGATTCAGAAAAGCTACTTTACAGGCAAGTCTCTCGTTTTGTCTTGAGTAGTTACTGTCGGTCAGGAAAAAACTGACTTCACCAACAGAGACCAGGACACTATTCTCCAAATATTTCTTGGTTGGTAATTCATTGGCCTTACTTTCTAGAGCTGCATTTCATTTAAAATTTTAATTGTATTTAATCATGCAGTTAAAGATAAAGATTTTTTTTTCTGGAGCTCCTTGTGACTATGGGCGAGTCACTAGGAGCTTTGGGTGAGGGGGATCATACCTTTAATCAAAATGCAGCCCTAAAAAAAAAAATTAAAGAATTAAAAGTAATGAAAAGATAAGAAATGCAAAGTACAAATTGAAAAATTTACATAGTAAAGAATCTGAGTGTATGCAGAAAAGCTATAAACAGCCTTATTGCTTTCACAGCCTACTTCAGAAAAGCAAACCTATTTTCAACCATTTTAATGCCAGTGTATAAGAATAAAGTACTGAGTATTATAACCATTCAAATAAAATACAACATTGGAAATTATATTACACTAGTAAAAAAAGGCCCGTTTCTGACACAAATGAAACGGGTGCTAGCAAAGTTTTCCTTGGAGTGTGTATGTGAGAGTGACTGTGTGAAAGTCAGAGTGAAAGTGTGTGTGTGTGAGAGAGAGAGTGAGTCTGGGTGTGAGTGTGTGTGAGAATGAGAGTGTGTGTGCAAGTGTGTATGTGAGAGACAGTGTGAGAGAGAGTGTGTGTGTGCGAGAGAGAGTGTGTGTGTGACACATTCTCTGTGAGAGTGAGTGTATGAGACCAAGCGAGTGTGTGAGTGACTGTGTGGCACATAGAGAGTGAATGTGATACAGTGTGAGACAGAGTGTGTGAGAGTCAGAAAGACATTGTATATGAGAGAGAGAGTGTGAGCCCTGCCCTCCAAATCCATGCCCATCTGTCCCCTGCCCCCTCCATTCATCCTTTTCCAGCAATTCCCCTCTCTCCCTGAGCCCTGCCCACCCAATCCATGCCCATCCATGCTCCTCTGTCACCTGCCCCCTCCATTCATCCCTATCCAGCAATTCCCCTCTCTCCCTGAGCCCTGCCCTGCAATTCATATCCATCCATGCCCATCTGTCCCCTCCATTCATCCCTATCCAGCAATTCCCCTCTCTCCCTGAGCCCTGCCCTCCCAATCCATGCCCATCCATGCTCCTCTGTCCCCTGCCCCCTCCATTCATCCCTTTCCAGCAATTTCTCCTCTCTCCCTGAGCCCTGCCCTCCCAATCCATGCCCATCCATGCTCCTCTGTCCCCTGCCTCCTCCATTCATCCCTTTCCAGCAATTTCCCTCTCTCCCTTCCATGACCCCCCTCGCATCCATGCTCCTCTCCCTCCCGCTCCCATTGTTCAACTTTACTGCCCACCCTCTTCTCTTCCCCCGAACATCCCTCTTTTTTTTTTTTCTTTTTAAATTTACCTCCGTGGCGGTTGCGGAAGCGCAGCGTCAGGGAAGGAGGCGGCGCTCCCGACGTCTAGCCTTTCCTTCGCTGTGTTCCGCCTTCTTCTGACGTCATCCTTGACGTCAGAAGAAGGCGGAACACAGCGAAGGGAAGGCTAGAGACGTCGGGAGCACCGCCTCCTTCCCTGACGCTGCGCTTCCGCAACCGCCACCACGGAGGTAAATCTAGTATAATAAAACGCACCGTGCGTGGGTGCGATCCGTTTGGTTTTTTTTCCGCCCTCGACGTCATGACGTTTGACGCGAGGGCGGGGCAGAGACAGCTGGCTGGCTTCACACCATGAATCCACGAACCCTACAGGGAGTGTTTGAGTGACTTCAGAACGTTGTCTTCAGAACGTTCACGGTACGTTTTATTATATTAGATGCTCTTGGCTTAATACAGAGGACTGGACGCCCGACATGTACCATGTTTCACTAAGTAGCTGCCTCAGGGTTCAGTCCTTAAGACAAAAATCAAAAAATATCAGAATCTGTAAAGTTAATCAGCTGTGAAATGTACAAACATACCAGTGTGAGCCTAACATCAAACATTCTTCCACATATATTACTCATAAAATGCTCAAACAGGAACCAGTTTTAATGTGCAAGAAGTAATAGTTAGTTTCAACATAACGATGCCCAGTCCAGTTCGGTAGGTTCAGTCCACCAGGGGCCACAGTATACAAGGTGAATGTTTACTGTTGTTCCTTGTAATTGAGCAATTCCAATGCATTGCCACCCTCCCTCCCCAATTCAGTTTTAACAATGACACACCATTAAATGTCAGTCCATTGATTATCCACCCAGTGTTGTACTAGGGGAACTGTCACATCTAAATTCAGAGTGAGTGATTTATGCTCATTCAGTCTTTCACAGCTCTTGTTGATCTGCTGATGTACACTAAATCAGACAGCATATCATATCTATCACATTAGGGCTGTCACACGTGGTATAAGATCTCTGAGAAATCATCAAATCAGTACCCGGAGCTCCTCAAGTTGTGCCTTCCACAGTGAGCGTGCCCCTTTGGCAGTTGTTAAACTTAGTGGCCACATACAGTAAATATTCCCTAATGGTCTTACCCCTCTTGTGTGCAATTATCGGTCTCTCATGGTCCGATGTATGGCCATTGGTTCGCACCAAGGACACAAAAAAATCAACTGTTCACATTCCACTCAAGAAATGCTGGCACCTCTCCAACGAATTTTGGCTAATTGCACTTGACTGCATTCCCCAATATTACATGCTTTCAAACAGCCCTCCCCCAAACCACAGTGGCCCATATCAGCTCCAAGCAAAGGCAGCCTCTGTTGCAAACCGTCTGCCTCAGTCTTGGACGTCTGCAAGGCCACCACATGGGTTACAGTATATACTTTCACCAAGCATTACTGCCTTGACTCAGCTTCAGTTCAAGATGCAACTTTAGGGCAAGCCACCTCTACAACCTCTTTGCCTAAGAAACATTCATTAAATTTTACGTTCCCTCCGCCCATCTTCAAATATTGGGCCACCCAAGACTAGGATAGCTCATATAATCATACCAGGGTGGCCCTCAGCTTGAAACCCCATGCACAAGCTCAGAAGTCTGATACTTAATCTGAGCTAGAGGAGTGATCTGGCTGAAGGCTCATCAGTGACATCACCTAGAGTGTGACTGCATTTTCCTGCCACTTATGGAGAACCCCTGTTTCAGGTAAGCAACTTTGCTTTCTATGGGAGTATTACTAAGCCATGCTGTCTGCTTGTCAACCAGAGGGACCCTCCACCTCTGACAACTTGGTTAAGGCATAGCCACAGGAGTTGAATCTTGCTCTTCTTACTCCCCCTGTCTTTTGTGTGCCTTCCTTCTCTCCCCCCTCCTGTTAAAACAAAACCATAGTTCTGAATGCTTGAGCAAGAAACTGAGCTAGTACTGAGCAGAAGCTTTGATGCGTTGCTACACTTAATGCACAGCTCAGCAAGCCCAGGACATGCAGGAGTTTCCACACCATCTGAAACAGTAGCATCTAGAGGTGCCTCCCAGACGTTCTGTCTGGAGCCTTTAATAATGACTTTCAGAGAGTCCTGGAACACATTCATTTTACCATTACTAGTCTGACCCCACTGCTGTCGTGTTACTTGAAGATGAACGTGGATAAGAGTGCTGACTGGTTATCTTTACAGTGCTATTGAGATGCTTTGTCAAGCATCTGGTCTCCCTTCTGCTTTCATAGAAAGCTCTGGAATTTTGTCTACCACTGAGCATAGTCACATAACCCACATGTTATTGAACTACTGTCTTTGGAATGCTTGTTATAGATAAGCAGCTTTGCGTACTTGCTCTTTGGATTAAGAGGCGTTTTTCTTGTCAACGTATTATCTGTACTATTATTGCTAGAAGAAAATGCTATAACTTTTTTTTTTCTTCATACAGATTGATCAGTTAAATGTAGACTTGAATGCAGAGCGCAGCAATGCACAGAAGAATGAGAATGCCCGCCAGCAATTAGAGCGGCAGAACAAGGATCTCAAAGCCAAGCTGCAGGAGATGGAGAGTGCCGTTAAATCTAAGTTCAAGTCTTCAATTACAGCCCTCGAGGCCAAGATTGCACAGCTAGAAGAACAGTTGGAAATGGAAACTAAGTAAATGCATATCCATTTCTTTCTGACATACTCTTGGGCCCTGTTCACTAAGCAGTGCTAAGGGTGCACTAGCATTTTTAGCGCACACTCAATGCTAAAGACATCCATAGGAATATATGGGTGTGTCTGGCGTTTAGCACACACTAATTTTAGGCACGCTCTAAAAATGCTAGTGCAGTGCATCATATTAAACAGGGCCATAAATATCTGAAGTGTAGTAGGGCAACAGTTAGGCCTGGGAAGTGTAGGCTTACAAGGATGCGTCATTTTTTTGGTAATGAAAGGTTGCCTATGAAGGCCCAGTTACTCATTTTGGTACCCTTAAGTAGTTTTGTTTAATTCCAATTGAATAAATTAAAATGTTTTAATCTGGGAAATTAAATGAAACAGTGTTCTCATTACTGTGCAAAAGGTACAGTAACACTTCTATTCTAATCCCAGCTATTTTTTCTTGGGGGGAGGGGGGTATATATGTATGTGTGTGTATATATGTGCATACATATATGTATATATATATGTGTGTATGTGTATATATATATATATATATATATATATATATACACACACACACACACACGTGTGGGGGGGGGTTGTTTTTTGTTTTTTTTAGTTTTTTTTGGGGGGGGGGTTGTATTTCGGGTTTTTTTTAATTTATCCTTTCTATGTTTTTCTGTGCAGGGAGCGCCAGAATGCCAGTAAGCAGGTACGCCGCACAGAGAAGAAATTGAAGGATGTCCTCTTGCAAGTGGATGATGAAAGGCGTAATGCAGAACAATTCAAGGATCAGGTGAGTGCTGGCTTTTGGGAGTGTTCTCTGGAAGAACAAGGTTAGATCTTTCAAGGAATGATATATTCTGCAGCTTTCGTTTGGAGATTCTTAATGCCAAGTAGTAGAAAGAACAGAGCCGGCTTAAGGCATTTTGGCAGCACCTTCCCCTCCCCTCCCCCCCACCCCCAATATCACATTGCTTATGTCACCCCCTCCCCCCCCCCCCAATAGGTTTGGCATCTCTTCCCTTCTCTCCCCCACCCCAGTCCAGCATCATCTATTTCCCTGCCCCCCTCCTTTCTCTTTGCTCTCTCACCTCACTCACTCCCCTGCAGCCTATAAAGGCTTCTCGATCTTTCCGCTGCTTTTGACACTGTTGATCACAGCCTACTCCTTGGCACGCTGTCCTCACTTAGATTTCAGAACTCCACTCTTTCCTGGTTTTCTTCTTATCTCTCACAGCGTACTTTTAGTGTATACTCTGGTGGATCCTCTTCTTCCTCTATCCCGCTGTCAGTGGGTGTACCTCAAGGCTCTGTCTTAGGACCTCTCCTTTTCTCCATCTATACTTCCTCCCTTGGTGCTCTGATCTCATCCCACGGTTTACAGTATCATCTTTACACTGATGACTCCCAGATCTACCTCTCCACACCAGAAATCCAGGCCAAGGTATCTGCCTGTCTGACATTGCTGCCTGGATGTCTCACCGCCACCTGAAACTTTTATGTCCAAAACTGAGCTCCTTATCTTCCCACCTAAACCAACCTCTCCCCTTCCCCCATTCTCTATTTCTGTGGACAATACGCTCATTCTTCCTGTCTCATCCGCTCGTAACTTTGGGGTCATCTTCTCCCTCTCCTTCTCTGCACATATTCAGCAGATTGCTAAAACCTGTTGTTGCTTCCTCTATAATATCGCCAAAATTCACCCTTTCCTTTCTGAGCACGCTACCAGAACCCTCATCCACACTCTCCATCACATCTCGCTTAGACTACTGCAACTTGCTTCTCACAGGTCTTCCACTCAGCCATCTCTCTCCTCTTTAATCTGTTCAAAATTATGCTGCACGACTAATATTCCGCCAAAGTCGCTATGCTCATATCAGCCCTCTCCTGAAGTCACTTCACTGGCTCCCTATCCATTTCCGTATACAATTCAAGCTCCTCTTATTGACCTATAAGTGCATTCACTCTGCAGCCCCTCACTACCTCTCCACCCTCATCTCTCCCTACACTCCTTCCCAGGAACTCCGTTCACTAGTTAAATCTCTCCTAACTGCACCCTTCTCCTCCACCGCTAACTCCAGACTCCGTTCCTTTTATCTTGCCGCACCTTATGCCTGGAATAGACTTCCTGAGCCGCTACATCAAGCTCCATCTCTGGCCGCCTTCAAATCCGGGCTAAAGGCCCATCTGTTTGATGTTGCTTTTGACTCCTAACTTTTCACTTGTTCGTAACCTTTATCTTTTCTTTCTCTCTTCAATAGTACCTTATCCCTATGTGTCCTATCTGTCCTACCCTTATCCCTTATTTGTCCTGTCTGTCCTGATTAGATTGTAAGCTCTTGAGCAGGGACTGTCTCTTCATCATGTTCAATTGTGAAGCGCTACGTACGACTAGTAGCGCTATAGAAATTATTTGTTGTAGTAGTAGTACATTGGTTGCACAGCAACAGCAACATGACCAGTTGCCTTCAGCCAGTCCCTGAGTCTTCCCTCTGCTGTGTCCTGCCCACAAAAAATTGCAGCAGAGGAGTCAAGGCGCAGCATAGGGAAGACTCTGGGTGATGGAGCAGTGCTTGGCCTTCGGGGGGGGGGGTTGGGCCGGAGGCTGGGTATTTTGGTACCCTGGGACAGAGCCTAACCTTGTCCAGTAGTTAAGCCGGCCCTGGAAAGAATCCGATTTTAGGTTACATAACTTTACAATTGTCATCTGGTAGCCATGGAATTCATCTTCTTTTGTTTTTTTGCCATGTCTTGTCTCGGAGCTCTAAATTTACACAACATTAAAGCCCAGATCATGATGCATGATATCAGACATTACTTGTATTCACAGTCAGTAACACAGTAAATGACTTCCTTAAAGATCTGCAAGGTCCATCAAGTCTAATCAGTAAAGCTAAGTTGCACCCGCCACTCTGTACAGGTTAGTCATTTGTGCTTAAACACTGGTTGGCAATTTGCTGTCATGCCAATCACATATAGGTAAAAATTTGCTTCCTTTTTTATGTGCCATTTTGGACTTGATCATACAATTCACATGAAAATTACAAAACGAGAGAGGCAGCAGGGAGGCAATTGAGCGTATCGGTTCCTTCTACTAGGTAATACTGCAAGCTTAAATTTCCCGTGATATTCAGATAAAATATTTCAATGAACAATACGCTTTTGGGGGGCTGTGGAGGAACTTATTCAGCTGATTGAAATGATAACTCAGAACCACTGGGCAGAGAAGGGGACATGGACAGAACTCATGGGGATGGAGATAAACTTTGTCCCCATATCATTCTCTACTTTGAAGGCTGTTAATGAATTGGATAGTTATGTTCAAATGATGCAGACGACGATGTTTTGATTTATTTATTTATTTTAAACAGAAGTGCTGGCCACAACCAGCAAAATTTGAAGGGGGGGGATCCTTCTGAGAAGACATTTTCTATTGTGGAAAGGACTGTGGAAGACAGAGCTAGAGCTAACCCTGAGATTGTTGACTTATTATTCATCCACAGATTAAAAAATAATAACAGTGCTTTGTAGGGCATATTTGTCCCCCGCTTAGGGCATACAGAGTGGGCTATATTTTGAACCCCTGGACATTTGAACAGGGTGAATTAGGGTTCCTTAGGGTAGTAGAAGTCAGTTATTGTTGGGGCTGGAAGAATAGAGGGTGGGGGGGGGTTGTAGTTGTTCATTATTGTTTTCTATTTGTGATTTATAAACAGCTGCACAGAATATTCCTTTTTATGTTTTATTTGAAAACAATTTTTTATTGAACAAATGTAGCTCATAACAATACAAATATAACAAGTGCTGTTCAGTATATAACGGTATAATCCCACCTTCCTCCCCATCTCACCCCTCTCCCCCCACTTGAAGTCTTAATAAAAGGGAAGCACATAAAAATTACGATCCCCTCAAGGATAAATCTGCTTATACGTTGATAAAAGTAGATGACTGACTTGTAGGGGCCTAAAGACTGCAATGACCTCCCTCCCCCCTCCATCATACATCCAACCCAGAGAGAACCCCCCCCCCCTATAGGTAGGCAAGAGTGCCTCACAGGGTCCTTGCTCTTGTGACCCTCCCGAGACATAGTACCATACTAATTGAATATGTTAACACCCAACCTCCCCCCCCCCCCCCCCCCCCCCCCCACAGATAGGCCCACAGGTACAGTCAAAAACTTTGAATCCAAACTCAGTTATTGTTTAGGAGCAAACTACAACCTCGGAGGTGCAGGATTTGTAGGTACGAATCCCATATCACTAGGAATCTCTTCTTATGTTTAGGCAAGTCTTTAGATCCTCTAGCCTCCCAAGACGCCAATAAATGTACTTGGTTCCGCCAATTTCAATAAGCCGACAAATCAGGAGAGGTCCAGTATTGTAATATACATTTACATGCTACCAATCACAGCTTGCGAAGTAGCATAGCTTTAGCCCTGTGCCATTCTCTGAAAGCACCTGGAATGTCTAATAACTGCTCTACTGTTCCCAATATCTTTTCCCCAGACTCAAATTCTATAAACCTCCAAATTCGGTTCCAATAGAATTGTATCTTGGGGCATGTCCAAAATGCGTGGTAAAAGGAATTATGAGCCCTTCCGCACTTAAGACAGATGGGGTCTGGTAGCCCTCCCATATGAAACAATTGGGATTGAGGCATGTAAGCCCTAAATATGATCCGATAATAGCATTCCCTCAGGCGGGCGTCTGTAGTGAGAGTGGAAATAGAGTGGATAATATAGCCCAGTGGAGTAATGGGGTGCCTAGGTCGTGTTCCCATCTAAGTTTTAATGCATTGTAGTCCTTTTGTGGTCCTCATTTAGTAAGGGCCTTGTGGAGAAGTGAGACTAAAGCCCCCTCTTCTAAGTCCTGAAAACAATCCCCTAATTCTATCCCCCATGTGGCTGTGTAACATTTCTTTATCTAAAGATGTTATATAGTGTTTAATCTGATAATGCGTGAATCTATTTCCCCAGGAAGATCTTACCCGGTTTTGTAATTCTTCAAATGAGATAAGCTCTCCCTCTTCGTTCAGTAGGTGTTCTAAGCTAGTTATATCCTTGTTTTCCCAGAGAGCAAAAACTGGATTGTCCAATCCTGGTTCAAAGGCGATGTTACCTCTTATTGAAAGCTGATTTGTAGTTTGGGGTCCCCCCATTAAGACTCTTAACAAGCACACTCCACACGGCTCGCAGCAGCCGAAGTAAGACACTGCCTAAGCGTTGAAGGGAGCTGGGACTGTTATGTAGTGAATAAAAGTTATAAGGAGCATATAATGTTGATTCCAAATCCAGTGGGGTGTGATGATGGGTGTGGAGAAGCCAATCCCCTAGATGTCAACAGGCAGGCCTGATTACATAGTTAACATAGTTTCATATTTGGTAGTCCTATGCCTCCCTGCCTCAGTTCCCTATTAGATAAAAAAAATTGGATTTTTGGTTTCCTATGGTTCTAGCAAAAGTGAGAAAACATTCAATACAGGGCCTTTAGGTCTTTCTGGAGTAAGCGTAAAGGTAGTGTTTGCAAAAGATAAAGCCATTTTGGAAACACCACCATGTTCACTCTACCCACCAACGACAAGGGGAGGTCTCTCCGGCCCTCCAGAGTTTTCCTAGTGGCCTCTGTCAGTGCCGATACGTTCATTTGGTAAAGCAGAGAAATATCCATGGGCAGGAGGAAGGAATTCTCTGCCCAATGTATCGGGAACCCAGGACCCCAATTTCTCCTCAATTGAGCAGAGGAGGGCAGGGCCTCCGACTTGCGCAAATTCAGTTGCAATGCTGCATGGTCCCCATACTCATTTTCTAAAAGGGCCAGGAAGGATTCCGTTGGGTGTGTAAGATGTACTAATATATCATCAGCGAAGGCTACTACCTTAAAACTTGTATGAGTCACCTGTACTCCTTGCACTGCTGGAATATCCACAATATCTCTCCACAAGGAATCCAATGGCAGCACAAAGAGTAGGGGTGATAAGGGGCAGCCCTGTCGCGTGCCACAAAGTATTAGAAAATCCTAGGATTCCACACCATTGACCAGCACCTGAGATTTGGGTGCCGAATACAGTGCTCTTATAGCCAACAGGAAACGTCCTGAAAATCCATATCTAGACAGGGTTGTGAAGAGGAAGTTCTAGTGCACCCTGTCAAAAGCTTTCTCGGCATTAAAGCTGACAAGGAGCGATTGCAAATCTTTCCTATTTTTATATTCTTTCGTAGCCAGGATTTTTCTGCCGATCGGCCCATAACAAATCCCACCTGAGAGTCATGGATGAGATTAGGGAGAAATCAAGCCAAACAGTTCACCAAAGTTTTGGCAAGTAGCTTGACTTCATAATTCAGTAATGAGAGAGGGTGATAAGACTCCGGGAGAGTTGGGTCACGTCCCAGTTTTGGAAGTACAATAAGTTGTGCTGTGTTTAACAGTGGGGGCAGTGCTTCAGCATCCACCATTACATTGAACATACTCGTGAGAGGGAACGCAATCTCCTCCACCAAGATTTTGTAAAACTCAGCATGAAAGCCATCAGTGCCCGCTGCCTGTAGCAAAGGACTTTGTCAGATCGCCAAATGTACCACTTCAGCTTGCACAGGTTGGTTTAACACACCTCTATGTACCCCTGAGGAATAATGTTGAAAACATAAAACTCGCTTGTTGTCATAGCTCAATTTCTTGTTTCTTTCCTGCCTGCACCGCTTGCATAATTGCCATTTTATGCACAAAGTTGAGAATCTTCAGTATAACCACTCGTGGTCTAGTGGCTGCAGGTTTTTTTGGGCCTAGTCTGTAAGCCCTCTCGAAGAGGTCCATAGCATGTGGGTAGCTTGCACTCATGCATTAAGCATAGATCTAAAAAAAAAAAAAAAAACACGAGTTCCTTGTCTGCTATAGATTCTGAGAGGCCCACTAAACAAAGGTTATTCCTCCGACATCTGTTCTCTTAAGTCATCCACCTTACTTTCCAGCACCGCAACTCGTTTTACTAATTGTGTGTAAGAGTCTTCCATGTTGATGACCCTGTCCTCCACCACGCTCGTCCGTGCCTGCCATCCAGCTTGGTCTCTGGTTAGTTCCCCCATTTGCACCTGCAATTTTTCCAATTTAGAGTCGATCATGCAAAGCCGCCTCTCTAGCATAGCTTCCAGAGCCGAAGTCATTTCGGATGTGATTTCTGCTATCCATGCCAAAGATACAGACTGTTCCGGCGGCTTCGGGGACAGCGCCATTTTGTCTTCCCCTGTCTGGCTGCGGGCTTTCTCTTTTGCTTGTGAGCAAGCTGTCATGAGGAGCTGGGAATCAACTCAGGTGTTTCAATAAGGGTTCTCCAATTGCTGCAAGGTAAAAGTATGCTAGTTTGGGCAGATGCCCAATGGATATTCAGGGTTTTAGCTGGGGTATCCGGAGAGGCTCTTTCTAGTAGCTGCTCCCGGTCATGTCATCACGTGACCTCCCTTTTTATATTTTAATGAAAAGATCTCCATAGTCTTTTTCCACTTTTAAAAAATTTGTGCCACAACATTAACAGAATCTAGCAGGCACTGCAGCATCTAGTTTAGTATTAAGGGGAATAAAAAGAGAGAGGGAGGGAAAAGCAAGCAGGACCTAGTTTAGTATTAAGGGGGGAATAAAAAGAGAGAGAAAAGCAAGCATCATTAACTAGTTGCCATAGTGTGCAAACCCTTTTCCCATAGTTTTAAACTGAAACCTTTTCTAGAGGTAGAAACTAAACAGCCAAAAACTTGTTCTAAAAGGCTTATTTTCTGTTCCTTGGCTGCTGGAGAGGTAGCTCATCCAGTGACCTCAATTAAGTGTTAATTAAGGTGTGGGGAAGTAGAATACTTGCATAGGTTGCTGATTCAGCTTCAAAGAGCCTGTTTAAAAAAGGCCCCTTAGATTCAAAACTATATAAAAAGGAAAGGTCCCACTGAACTTTCTTTCTGAGAAGTTCCGAGAGAAGAGAACATTTCTCTGGTAAGTGAACACTATTTTGCTTTGTGCTTTGGGAACTTAAAGATTGGGGTTTAAAGGAGGAATTGTAGGTTAGTGTTAGGCAAAATAAAATTTGCTTTTTATATTTTTATCAACTAATCTCCATAGTCTTTTCCACTTAGTTTTAAAAACTTTGTACCACAGCATTAACAGAATCTAGCAGGCACTGCAGGATTTAGTTTAGTCTTCCCACCACCCTCCTCAACACCCACCCACCCCTAGGACAACTCTTCATTTATAGTCATAGTAATTAGGGTAACAAGCAAGGAGTGCTCTTACAGAGTTTTAAATACATTTCATTACCATCTACGGAGGAAGCACTAAATAAATCATACAATATACTATATAAACTAAAAGACACTTTTATATTAGGCTAATATCCTTAATACTGTAGCAAGTTTTCAATTACTGAAAAACTCAAAAACACTAAGATGGAGTCAGCAGTCCCAGCAGCGAGAGGGGTGCTATCCAGTCTTTTGCATTGAGTGTCACATGTATGATTATCTCCCAGTTGGTGAGATGTCATATGTGTGTTCCTGATGCAAAGAGCTCCTAGCTCTCAGAGAATGTGTCCGTTCTCTTGAGGCTGGAGTAGCAGACTTGGTGGAGCTGAGGGAGACAGAGAGGTACGTAGAGGAGACCTACAGGGATGTTGTAGAGAAGTTCCACCTCCAGTCTGGTAGCCCCTGTGCCACCTTGGAGGAGGGAGGTCTCCTGGAAGGAGAGCATCAGCCTCGTGAAGTAGGAAGTACTCCTGTAGCCAGGACCTGCCCACCAGGGGATGTACTATCCTCTCGCACTGAGGATATGTTTCGAAATGCTGACCGGGACGGAAAGGTTAGGACAGCTGTTGTAGTTGGTGATTCAATCATTAGGCATATAGATAGCTGGGTGGCTGGTGGACGTGAGAATCGCCTGGTGACTTGTCTGCCTGGTGCAAAGGTGGCGGACCTCAGGCGTCACCTAGATAGGATTTTAGATAGTGCTGGGGAGGAGCCTGCTGTCTTGGTACATGTGGGTACCAATGACATAGGAAAATGTAGGAGAGAGGTTCTGCAAGCCAAATTTAGGCTCCTAGGCAGAAAGCTCAAATCCAGATCCTCTAAAATGCTACCTGTTCCATGCGCAGGGCCCAAGAGACGGACAGACAGCTCCAGAGTCTCAATGTGTGGATGAGACGATGGTGCAGGGAGGAGGGTTTTAGGTTTGTTAGGAACTGGGCAACATTCTGGGGAAGGGGGAACCTATTCCGAATGGATGGGCTCCACCTTAACCAGGGTGGGACCACGTTGCTGGCATCGGCATTTAAAAAGGAGATAGAGCAGCTTTTAAACTAGAAACGGGGGGAAGGCCGACAGTTGCTCAAAAGCGCATGGTTCGGGATAAGGTATCTTTCAAAGATATCACCAAAACAGGGAAGATAGGGTATCCTAATAGTGAGATTGCAAAAGAGACCGTAGTAGATCAGGTGTCCTTAAATAAAAATCAGAGAAAAGATTGCAAATTAATACTGTCAAGTACTAAGCATGATGTAAATAGGAACAACAAACATACTTTGAAATGTCTATATGCAAATGCCAGGAGCCTCAGAAATAAGATGGGAGAGTTAGAATATATTGCACTAAATGAAATATTAGATATAATAGGCATCTCTGAGACCTGGTGGAAGTAGCATAACCAGTGGGACACTGTCTTATATCGTAGTGATAGGGTGGATCGAATTGGTGGAGGGGGTAGCATTGTATATTAAGGAGATCCTTGAATCAAATAGATTGAAAATTCTACAGGAAACAAAACACTTCTTGGAATCACTGTGGATTGAAATTCCATGTGTAAAGGGGAAAAGGATAATGATAGGACTGTAGAGACTATTATTAAGAACAAAATTACAGAGCATATTCAAAAGCATGGATTAATGAGACAAAGCCAGAATGGATTTACTGAAGGGAAATCTTGCCTCACCAATCTACTACATTTCTTTGAAGGGGTGAACAAACACATGGATAAAGGTGAGCCGGTTGATATTGTGTATCTGGATTTTCAGAAGGCATTTCACAAACTACCTCATGAAAGACTCCAGAGGAAATTAGAGAATCATGGGATAGGAGGTAGTGTTGTATTGTGGATTAAAAACTGGTTAAAAGATAGAAAACAGAGAGTAGGGTTAAATGGTCAGTATTCTCAATGGAGAAGGGTAGTTAGTGGGGTTCCGCAGGGGTCTGTGCTGGGACCGCTGCTTTTTAACTTGTTTATAAATGACCTAGAGATGGGAGTAACTAGTGAGGTAATTAAATTTGCTGATGACACAAAGTTATTTAAAGTCGTTAAATCGCGGGAGGATTGTGAAAAATTACAAGAGGACCTTACGTTACTGGGAGACTGGGCATATAAATGGCAGGTGACGATTAATGTGAGCAAGTGCAAAGTGATGCATGTGGGAAAGAAGAATCCGAACTATAGCTACGTTATGCAAGGTTCCACGTTAGGAGTCACGGACCAAGAAAAGGATCTAGGTGTCGTTGATGATACATTGAAACCTTCTGTTAATTGTGCTGCTGCATCTAAGAAAGCAAATAGAATTTTAGGTATTAGGAAAGGAATGGAAAACAAAAATGAGGACGTTATAATGCCTTTGTATTGCTCCATGGTGCGACCGTACCTCGAATATTGTGTTCAATTCTGGTCCCCGCATCTCAAAAAAGATATAGTGGAATTAGAAAAAGTGCAGAGAAGGGCAACAAAAATGATAAAGGGGATGGGACGACTTCCCTATGAGGAAAGGCTAAAGCGGCTAGGGCTCTTCAGCTTGGAGAAAAGGCGGCTGAGGGGAGATATGATAGAGGTCTATAAAATAATGAGTGGAGTTGAACGGGTAAATGTGAAGCATTTGTTTACGCTTTCCAAAAGTACTAGGACTAGGGGGCATGCGATGAAGCTACAATGTAGTAAATTTAAAACGAATCGGAGAAAATTTTTCTTCACTCAACGTGTAATTAAACTCTGGAATTCGTTGCCAGAGAATGTGGTAGGGGCAGTTAGCTTAACAGAGTTTAAAAAAGGTTTGGATGGATTCCTAAAGGAAAATCCACTATTTCTAGGATAAGCAGTATAAAATGTTTTGTACTTTTGGATCTTGCCAGGTATTTGTGACCTGGATTGGCCACTGTTGGAAACAGGATGCTGGGCTTGATAGACCTTTGGTCTTTCCCAGTATGGCAAAACTTATGTACTTATGTAGATTTAAATATAAAATCATAAGTGTTTGAGGCTTCTGTAGATGAGGACAGAGCCCGTGGGGACGAGGGCAAACTTTGCCCCTGCATCATTCTCTACCACTGGGTTAGAAAAGGCTGTGGTTTTCTAGATGTAGACATGTATGCCAAAGTTCATACTATAAATGAAAAGCTGGGGGTGATGGGGATGGAACTGTGTTCAGATTTTTTGCTTGGGGGATTTTTTTTTTTTTGTCTCCTACTCAATTGTTCTGGTTACTAGAGTTCTTTTCTATCTATATTTTCAGCTGACAGATTTTCTTTTGGGACCTGATGCAAAAACGAACTTGTTTAGGATGCCTACAAATTTGGAAGTGGTTTATTTAAGAGTTAATGAAAAAAAAAGGAAGCTGGCCATTCCTTTCAAAATAAAAATTCTAGAACTAGTGAGCACACAATAAAGCTAAGTAGTAAATTCAAAACTGAAGAAAATATTTCTTCACTTAACATGTAAACTCTTGAATTGGTTGCCAGAGAATGTTGTAAAAGCAGTCAGCTTAGCAGGGTTTAAAAATGGTTTGGATCATTTCCTAAGTGTCTATAAGCCATTATTTAGATGGACTTGGGAAAATCCACTGCTGATTTATAGGATAATCAGCATAAAGTACATTATTGTTCTGGGTTCTTGCCAGGTACTTGTGACCTTGATTGGCCACTGTTGGAAACAGGATACTGGGCTTGATGGGCCTTCAGACTGTCCCACTGTGGCAACACTTATGGTCTTAAATCAGGAGCTTGAATAAGATTGGGGGTCAGGGTCATGGGACGAGTGGATGAGTAAGGAATTAGGAACGGAGGAGTGGGCTCTCCTACACCGATAAGTGCACCTGTGCTCCCTTATCACAAGTTACAAACAACTACAATTTAATATAGTTCATAAACTTTACAGGACTCATGTTAAGGGAGAAAAAGCAGGGGGTGGCAAACAGGGATTATGCTAGAAGGGTTGTGGGGCAAGAGGCTCCCTGGAACATCTTTGGTGGGAAAGCCCTGTAGTTAAGACCACCTGGGGTATGGTGTGGGAGAGTTGAACAGCGGATGAGAGAACATCGGAGGTGGGGGAGCCATGAAGTTGATGCTGGGGATGGGGGAAGATGAGAGGGGTGACCATGTGCAGCTGGCCCCTCGATTGATAATGGCTGCAAAGATTGTGCTTGCTTGCAGTTGGAATACACTGAGCGGTCCAAGTTTGGCCCTTTGGAAATCAGTTTGTCAAGACTTACAATGGTATGATAAACTGACCTTTGAATTGAAAGGAAGCGAAGGGGGGAAGCATTTGGACCTCTGTGGTCCCATGAATTGGGCATGGTTGTATATATTGTAATGCATCCAGGACACCACTGGATGCAGAATGTATGGAAGAATTTGTTCAAACACCTTCTAGTCTAGAGACTTTCCCAGACTATTTTTGCATTGCTTTGTGCGTAGTCTCTACTGCATGATATTTAAGCATCTTCTTAGAGATGGGGGTTAGTGAAGTGGAGGTGGTGGGGTTTGGGTTTACAGTTAAGAGCATATCTGTTTTTGTGCAAGTTTTGATTTTTATTTTAGAATAAGTATTTGGGATGGGGGGTCCAAACATCCACAAATTGGCACCATTTGCTGGGTATTTGGGCAAATAAGGCTTGAATGTTTGTAATAAGTCGTTGTATTAAGCACTAAAGAATTTCTAAATGTCCATTGTGCTTTTTGCAGCAGAATTTTTTTTATATAATTTTTTTTTATGCTCTCCAGTGACAGTTAACTTTGGAGAAAGTAGGCCAAAACAATGTTTTGCACAGCTAAATATGGCACAGCAGAGTGGAGAAGCAGCCTAATGGTGAGAGGAGGGAAGCCAGGGTTCAAAATGCAGTGCATCTCATCTGATCTTAGATAAATTGCTTTACTCTCCATTGCCTCAGATATTATCCTAGATTATAAGTTCTGAGTACAGGGAAATACCTATGGTATTCAGACTTCTATACTTATACCTCGGACTACTGAGAGGCATGAGCTAAATCTATATCCACTGTATCTCTAGGTTTTTTCTTTATGCTTCATTCCTGTTTGGTATTTATTTTCTCCTCCCCTTCCCCTTCTTTTTAAGTCTGAGAAGTTCAATGTGCGCATGAAACAGCTGAAACGTCAAGTGGAGGAGGCTGAGGAGGAGGCCCAACGGGCAAATGCATTACGCAGGAAATTGCAGCGAGAACTGGAGGATGTCACTGAAACTGCTGATGCCATGAACCGGGAAGTCAGTTCCCTCAAAAGTAAACTCAGGTAATAAACTGAAATGCAGCGTGTGTGACACTTTTCAGTAAGTTTCTTGTCATCTGCCAACTTGCAGGAGATTTTAATTGAAATATATTTCAAGATTACCGTGGGAAACATTACTTTTGACATAAAGCAATTTTCCATTAAGCATAGATCACTTTGGTTTATAACATGTATTCAGGTTGAAAATATTATTAGTAAAGCTGTATTCTCCTGCCTCTGCTCCACTTTTTCCCTTCCTCCTCCTTATATAATTTTTGAATGTATCCCACCTTTCCAAATGCTCACATTTGCTTACATTAGTGATGTTTCAATGTTTCTTCTTTGTAACTCCAGTTAGGCTTTCAAGGAAGCTGATGCAGCTGTCTCCCTCTCAATGCTGTCTGACTATACACCAGGCAATGCCAGCAGTAAAAGGGAGGGAAAAGAACTATTTATTTATTTATTGCATTTGTATTCCACATTTTTCCACCTATTTGCAGGCTCAATGTGGCTTGCCCAGTCGGTTGATAACAAATACAAGCATTGGAGCCGACTCTGTGGGTGCTTGAGCACCCCCAATATTGAGAAAATTCCTTGTATGTGTCCAGGGAGGGATCATTTCCATTGGGCTTAGCACCCCCAATAATTTTGAAAAGTTGGCTCCTATGAATACAAGGTTGTATAGTGATCGAATGAGGTATATGTGGAACGGCATCAAACTGGGTAGCTTGAGTATTGGTTGTTTTAAGAATCTGTGTTGCAGGGTTTTCTTGATCAAACTCAGTGAGCAGAGGGCTTGCGTAACAACAATACTGTTAATATGGCAGCATTACTGATAGAAGCAGTGTGTTCTCTGTAGACTTACCAGGGAAATGCAGGAGCCTTGGGTGCAGGATAAGTTTTTCAGAGATGTTTCATCTTCGCTGAGCTGAAGGTGCGTGGGAGTTCATGTACTGCCTCAGTCTCCATCCTCCTCTTCAGTCCTTAACATTTGAGACATGCTGAGTTCTTCACAAATCTGTCTCTCAGTGGATTTTTTTCGTATTTTTCAGAAGTCTTCTCACAGTTCGGGTTTATTCTCATGAGTTCGCTCAGCCACAGCTCTAACTTTGATCTTTTGTCATGTCAACACTCCAACACCAGTCCTCCTCACAGCTTAAAAGGGACAGCTGTGACAGGAAGTAAAATTCTCCGAGGACAAACAGGATGGTGTCCATACTGATGAGTGACATCATCTGGCAGAGCACTTGCATGGGAACTGCTCTCCAGCTTTCAGAATCCTTAGAGGATGACACACTTTCCCGCCTGCTGCTGTCGCACAGAACCAACCCAGTCTGTTTTCTTCCGTGAAGCAGTGAGGTCATATTTTGTCACTATCACTTCAGTTTGCATCTGTTTTGCAGGCACCTTGTGGAAACTGGGGTTACAAGCAGTAGTTTCTGTATAGAGCAAGTGCAGTTTGGACAGATACTCCATTTACTTGTGCTTCCCAAGAAGAAAGGTACTTTTCAGCTTTTTCTGGATCTTGAGAGTAAATGGTGCCTTAAAGTCCCAAGCTTTGGCATAGAAAGTCCGCATTCCATTATTGTGGCAGTTCGGCACATCAAATTCCTAACCTCGTTAGATCTGAAGCCTATCTGTTTATCCACATTCGAAAAGCCCATCAGATTTCTTCGTTGTCGTGGGGTATCTGGGGGTTCGCGTTGACACTCTGGACAGGTGTTTCCGCCCTTGGAGAGGATTTTCAAGCTTCAGTCTCAGGTGCATAATCCTCCTTTCTGCAGGAGCTCCTCCAGCCAGAGATTATCTTTGTCTTGGTCAGTGGCGGCCACTCTGGAACTGGTTCAGTGGGCCATGGCTCACGTGTGTCTGCTGCAGCAGGTGTTGCGCTGGTCTTCTAAACAGCACAATCTGGAGATGCACCTCCCTCTGTAGGAGTGGAAGCAAGAAGGAGCCTACAGTAGTAGCTCAACCCAGTTCACCTTCATCAGGGCATGAGTCAACAATGGTGACTACTGATGCCATTCTCAAGGGCTGGGGAACTCATTGTCTCAGCCAGATAGCTCAGGACCATTGGATGACCTCAGAGATCTTGTGGTCAATCAACAGACAGGAGACTAAGAACATAAAAATAGCCATACTAAGTCAGGCCAATGGTCCATCTAGCCCAGTAGCTTGTTTCCAACAGTGGCCAATCCAGGTCACAGGTACTTGCAGAAACCCAATTAGTAGCAACATTCCATGCTACCAATCCCAGGGCAAGCCGTGGCTTCCTCCATGTCCATCTCTAACAAACTGTGGACTTTTCCTCAGGAACTTGTCCAACCTTTTTTTAAACCAAGATGCACTAACTGCTGTTACCACATCCTCGGGTAGCTCATTCTAGAGCTTAACTGTTCTAGAGCTTAACTATTCTTTGAAAAAATATTTTCTCCTATTTGTGTTAAAAGTATTTCCATGTAATCACGTTGTGTCCCCTAGTCTTTGCACTTTTTGAAAGAGTGAAAAATTGATTCACTTTTAGCCATTCTACACTACTCAGGATTTTAGACCTCAATCATATCCCCCCTCAGCTGTCTGTTTTCTAAGCTAAAGAGCCCTAACCTCTTTAGCCTTTCCTTATACAGGAGAAATTCCATCCCCTTGATCATTTTGGTGGTTCATCTTGCCCTGAAATTTCTGGAAGGCAAGGAGGTGAGTTTTCAGACAATGCGACAGCAGTGACCTATATGAATTGCCACAGCAACCTGAAAAGTGGTCCAGTGGTGATGGGAAGCGTTCAGTCATCTTTCCTGGGCAGAAGTGCATCTGACGGACCTCTTGGCAGCACTCGTGGACAATGTGCAAGCAGACTGTTTAAGCAGAAGCATATTGGACCCCACGGAGTGGAGGCTGGGCTGTGGAGCGTTCAACACAATCATTCGCACCTGGGGTCTTCCAGTGATGAGAATCTCATGGCAACAGCAGGCAACCTGCAAGTGCCTCAGTTCTACAGTCAAAGGCACCCTGCTGTATATGTTCCCCTGTAGCCGTTAGTCCTTCAGTACATAGAAAATCACGTTGTCCTAGTGATCCCAGATTGGCCTTGAAGACTGTGGTAGGGGGACCTGATTTGCCTGGTGATGAGCGTTCCCCTGCATTTTGCAGGGACAGGAGGGTCTGCTGATGCAGGGACCAGTAAGCATTCTGGATCTGTCTCCATTCTCTTATGGTTTAGCTCATGAGAGGGCGAGGTTGTGAAGGAGAGGTTTCTCTGCACCCAGTAATTGCTTCCAGGTTGCAGTCATGAAGGAAGTCTACTTCTTTTGGTGTCAAGAAGGGAGTCTGTCCCGTTACATGCCTCCATGGCCGAGATTTTGGATTTCCTGCAAGATGGTTTGGATAAGAGCCTTGTTTTAACACCTTTAAAGGTCCAGGTGGCAGCATCTTGTTTTCGGGGGTGAATACAGGGCAAGTCTTTGACTTCTTCAATGGATGTCGTGCAGTTCCTCCAGGGTGTTAAGCTTTTCCATCTTCCTCAACACCTGGTAGTTCCTCAGTGGGATTTGTATTCTGGTTCTGTCTGTTGGTGTCTGCTCCATTTGAACCTTTGGCGGATTGTTCCTTGAAAGACCTTACCTTGAAAGCAGTGTTCTTGGTCACTGGTGGATCTGAGTTGCAGGCCTTGTCATGCAGAGAGCCTTTCTTGTGTTCTTGAAAGAAGGTGGTGTTGCAGCTAGTGCCATCTTTTTCCTCTCAAGGTGGTGACAGTTTTTCATGTGACTTGGTCTATCTCTCTCCCAATCCTGTGGGATTCTGAAGGGGACGAGCAGTGCCGTTTGTCCCGTCTAAATGTCAAGAGGGTTCTTGTGGCTTATTTGAGAACTTTAGGTGATTGGAGCGGTTGTTTTGTGCTTTACAAAGGTTCAAAGGGGCGACTGCTAGTAGGCTGACATGATGGCCTCCTTATTCCAGTCATCTTAAAGTTGACCAATGCCACAGGCTCTTAAAGTGCATTCCACTAGGGGCATAGTATCCTCGTGGGCGGAAAGCAACTTGATTCCACCGTAGGATATTTGCAGAGCAGTGGTGTGGTCCTCTTTGAATTCTTTCATGAAGCATTGCAGGACTGATGTTCAGGCAAAGCAAGGGCGTTGACTTCCAGTCTCTGGGGGTCCTGCCTGTGAATTTTACTGCTTTAGTACTTCCCTATCATCAGTGTCTGGACCACAAAGAAGGAGAAATTAGGACTTACCTACTGATTTTCTTTCCTTTAGACCCTCCAGACTAGTCCAGAGACATTCCCCATAACATGGTCTGATCAGTGTGCAGAAGTAAGGCATCACAGGGAGTTGGGTCATGGAGGACTTGGTTTTTCAGCTGGTTCATTCTTGCTGTGTTGGTTTATAACTTCTGCTTGTTGCAGAAGTAGTGTAAAAAAATTTAAGAAAGAGAATACAGAACATGGAACAGAGCTGATAGTTACTGAGGAAGGCAGTCTGTCAATTATGAGGTGTCTAGAGAATATCCATGGAGGGGTTCAAGCATATTTCTGCTTTGTTAGTGAAATATTAGCAGACTAGTGGCTGTATAGGATTATTATACAGTTCTTGAGTTTGTGTTTATTCTCCATCTGCTGGTAGGCATTTATAACCCTAGCATCAGAGTCTGGAGCAGCCTGGAAGGCCTAAAGGAAAAAATTAGTAGGTAAGTCTTAATTTCTTTTGAACCTTCTCACAATGGATTTGCTCGCAAGCTCTTATCTGAAAGAGCAAAAGTCCATATTGATGAATATAGTGTGTGTTTATTAAAGACTTGTTACCAAATTGGATTGTTTTTGATTGTTTTGTTTGCCTCTCCCAACAAGTTTCTGCTTGCCAAATGCTTCATCTGCTTGAACAAATGGCTTCAACAGTTTGTGTAACACCGTTAGCTCATCTACATTTCCAAGTCCCTCAGTGGACTCTTTCCTCACAGTGGTCTCGAGCCACAGAACCACTCAGCCCAAATTGAAATCACCCCAGTGGACCATTCTCTGCAGTGGTGAATGATTTCACAGAATATCACCAGGGGACTTTGTTTCAGCCCCCCTCCATATCAAAAAGTTCTTACCACAGATACATCTATGGTGGGTTGGGGTGCTTACTTTGATGGCCTTCATATGCAAGGTTCTTGGTCAATCACATCAATTACCTGCAATTATGAGCAATCTGGAACGCCCTCAGAATTTTCCAGGACCACCACCTTAGTCAAGTAGTTCTAGTTCGCAAGGACTACCAGGTTGTGATGTATTTTACCTGAATAAACAAGATGGAACAGGTTTTTAATCTCCTCTGCTAACAAGCAATCCAAATATAGACTTGGGCAAATTCCAGGCATCACTCTCAGAACCATTTACCTAGCCAGCAAACAGAATGCTATAGTGGACAGACTGAGCAGAGTCCCTCAGCTTCACAAGTGGTCCCTCAGCATGCTGGTGGTATGTCCAGTTTTCCTCCAGTGGGGAGCCCCAATGATCAATCTTTTTATTTCATCTCGGAACAAACTTCCCCGCTTCAGTGCCAGCAGTGCGCTCCCAACTGAGTAATTCAGGGTGCCTTTCCTACTTGGGGAATGAACCTTTTATGCGCCTTCTTCCCCCACTGCCTCTCAGGCAAGCTGTGACGAGACCACAGGACCATGATCTTAATTGCTCCCTATTGGCCATAGCAAATTTGGTTCCCTCTTCTCCTAGAGCAATGGTCATAGAACAAGGCCAGTGCTGGGCAGACTTCTATGGTCTGTGCCCTGATCGTGGCTGGACAGTTTCGGATGGGCTGGAGTGGGGCTTCGCTGACCACTTTAGCAGTTAGAGAACAAGGCCAGTGCCAGACAGATTTCTGTTGTCTATACCCTGAAAATGGCAAGGACAAATCAAGATCAAGGTATACATATGTAGTATCACCCCATCCTCTAAGTATTGAATCCAATACAGGTTACCCTTGCTGATTATATCATATGCATTCAGTACACACTCAACCTAATCATTCATACTCTACCAATATTAAAATAATATTACACTCCTTCTGAGGAAATGTGAAAACTCATGCAAGCTGCATACCATATACCACTAAAAAAAATATTCTTCTACAGCTTCACATCTTTTGCACATGAACAGCAATTATACATCATCCATAGTTAACTGAGATGTAACTTGCTAGCTGTAACAGCAAATTGAATAAACATCAAAAAATGATTGACTTATCCAAATGTCAGATTTCTTGTAACATGCTTGTCCATGTAAAAGTCCAATAATCATCAATTTCTTCAGTATTCAAGTGGTAAACTTATATCCACCAATTTGTATCCATTGCTTTGGTAATGCAACCTTACAGCACTCTTCTCGGTTTCTGTTTTGAATCTATCATCACTTAAAACTGACGTCAAACCCAACGCAGTCGCATTTCATCAAGTGCATCATCGGGTTTAATTAAACATAAAAATAAAACAGCAAGGAAAAAGCCAGATACTAACACTGTTCCTCCATCCCACCTCAAAACAAACATATGATCATTGCTTTTTACCTTGTTGAAGATTATAACTACAGTTTGGCTACATAAACAGTGGGCCGCAAACAGGTATCAGGCGCTCTGCTCTCCAAACGCCGGAGCATGCACTATAAACCCCTCTCCCCCTCGCGCGTTTTAAAGGCGCCTTGAGCTTGTCAGGTGCCCTAGCCACTCCACTTCCTTATTTAAACCCTACAGACTCGCTGTTTTCCATTCAAAAATCAATCGTTGGTCCTTAGAAAACATTTTCTGGATTATCAGAACCCTTATCACAATATTTGGATTTTTATTTGAGAGCTGAGGTTGAGAAGATACCTTCTTAGGTGAAAGACTCCTCCCATATGTTACAACTGCTTGACCAAATCAGAGTTCTGGAGGATCAAATTATTATACTAATATACACCCATATTCCACAATAAAACTGACATCATTACAGACTGGATCACTTCGGACAACGTTGACCTACTCTTCATCACGGAAACCTGGATCCGTAACCAAGCAGACCCCATCATAAACGATCTTTGTCCTCCGGGCTACAAAATATCACACTGGCCTAGAAAAGACAGACGAGGAGGAGGAATTGCACTCATCTACAGATCCAACTTCTCCGCTGAACCCTTATCAGAATCCATATCAAATCAACTTGAAATTGCCTCTACAAAACTGTATAGCCCCACGCTATATGAACACCTGTACTGGCTGCGTTTATGCTATTCACTTTGTACCAAAATAAAGAAAAATATCATAGAATAAGTTTAAAGGAATCAGAGAGTTAGAAATGGTTTTTATTCTTACCAGCACAGCTTCAGATATCAGTTTGAAAGTCTTGGGAAAATATCACATGTACAGAATCTCAGTTGGAAAAATATCACATGTACAGAATCTAATATCAATAGCTTAGGTAATAATAATAAGCAATCAGACTAATTTGATAAGGAACAGTTGTAAAGAGGACAAAGAAAATGAGAGAGATAGATCAGCACATGTTATCCGAGACCATGGAGAGGTCAGAACATGTTATCTAGAAGTATGGAGAGATTAGCACATGTTATCCGAGACCATGGAGAGGTCAGCACATGTTATCTAGAAGTATAGAGAGAGACAGAGATAACAGGTGTTTCCTGAGACCAGGCTTTCTTAGAGAGAGAGAGAAATAGCGGAAATATATCAGTGGTTCTGAAGTGAGATAAAATATAAAGAAAGGAGAGGATAGTTCTCTGTTATAAAGAAATAGTTCTTACCAGAAGCAATGCAGAAATAAAGAAGGGAAAATATATTTCCTGGAGAACAGCCAATTAGCAAGGATGCCCTGAATCAGGACAGAGAAAAGTCTCCTGCAAAATATGGCTAATTCTGAAGATTTCTTTGTGTGCAGGTATTCTTATAGAAAAAGTGATGTCGTCACCTCTCCCCCCTCCTACACCAATCGAAGGTAGCATAGGTGTCCTGCCAACACCCTATTGGTACATTCATCCTTACCATCTTGTAACTGAAGAAAATATGTGTATTCCAGATACTGGGCTGCCATAGTAACGAAAGCCAGGGATGTCTGCATTCCTGTCTATGGCTAACAGCAGTGACTAGCAGCCAGGTACAGAAAAGACAGAGGGGGGGATGGGAGGCAGTACAGCACAGGTAAAGTAGAACATCTTTTTACACACCTAACCTGCATACTGTTTTATAGACCTCCCAGCAACTGGAACCATAACCAGACCATGTTCATGGACTTTATATCAAATGTATGCGTTAACAGCTCCAACATACTACTAATAGGGGACGTAAACCTCCACTTAGAAGACTCTAAATCTGCCCACACCTGAGAATGTACAGACTTCCTCCAGCTATGTGATTTCAACCTACCTCCAACAGTACCAACCCATATTAAAGGCCATTCACTTGACATCATCTCAAACAAATACTCCACAGACCAAAACTTCTTCTCATCAGATATCCACTGGGCAGCTTCCCCATGGTCAGACCACCACAAAGCAACCCTATCTATACAATGGCGGAAAAAAGACCAATCCAAACCACCTGACCCCATAACAGTTAACACCAGAGGACAAATTGATAAGGAAACCTTCTGGCTCAAATCTATCACAATGACTGGTCAATAGATCCAAATTCAAACCACTTTCTCACAAATTGGGGCCACAGATGCAAACTCATTCTGGACGAAATCGCCCCACTACAATCCAAAACACTACGCACAAAGAAAAAACCCTCACCATGGTTCAACAAGGAACTAAAAAAAACTAAAGAAACAAGGAAACTAGAAAAAACTTGGAGCAAATCAAAAGACGATTTTACCCTGAATGCGTGGAAACAAATGCAAAAGAAATACAAGAATTACATTAAACGAGCCAAAAGAGCATACTACACAAAACAAATTATAGCCACTGGAACAGACATAAAAAAAGAATACCAAATTATAAAGAACCTTCTCAACACAAATCCAGTAACAACTTCACCCTCAAACTGTCCATCCGCCTACCAGCTGGCCAAATATTTCAACGACAAAATCATCAATCTATGCAACACAATTCCCCATGATGACGCAAACATTAATACCTTCCTCGATGTACTGGACCCCGACTCAATAGAGATTCCTGCAGATCGCACCTGGACTAATTTCACCCCCTTCAGCATCAAGGAAATTTCCACAACACTATCCAAACTCTCCAAATCCCACTGCCAACTAGACCCATGCCCCAATTATCTAATGAAAAATGCCCCATAACGTTTCATCATGGACCTTACCACCCACTGTTTATTTTATTAGGTCTGCCTCACCCGTTTGGGCAGCAGCAGCATGGGCTTTCTACTAACCTGGAAGGAGCTGCACATCCCCTCTAAGTACTTAATCACCCCAACCTTGTATCTGCTCATGACAGGCTTACACCGTCAGGCAGTAGCAACATCTCCAATTAGAAAGGAGCCCAGTATTCAGTAGATAGAGTAATATAGTTTATTAGCATTGTCATCTCACCCAAAGATGGTACAGGCAAGCAGGTATTCATATGATGGTACAGCAGTTCACGACACGTCTCTCTCTCCAGCCTTCTCTTGTAGCCTTCCTTCTCTGTTATGATTTAATACCCCTCAGACTGCTCCTTATATACAATTTTAACCCTATTCATTCCAATGGACCCTAGCTTTGTCACCAGGGCTCTTGCCCTTATCAATTGATCAGAATGATTTCACAAGTTCTCAGGCTCTAACTATAAACAAGATATGTTCAGAGTGGATCTTGTGAGATGACTTCACAGGTCATTTTGCTCTCTTCAGCTCCCCCCTCCCTTTACTTGCAGCTAACCCCCTACTATCTTTCATTTTAATCAAAACATCCTGGCTCATGACTTCTTGCAGATGCCAGTCTCAGGATTGTGGACAAGAGCAAATGCCCCCTCCCTTGCCAGCTCAGCACTTGCTACAGTGAAATATAACTGTGTCAAATACACCATACTTGCCAATATGCGGGAACCCTGCCTTTGCACCTGGAAGGCTTTATTCGGTGTTGCGCAGATGGAAAAGGAAAGGGATAGTATACTTGTTACAAGTACTTACCCCTGAAGGACAGATAAAGCCATTTCAGGAGCTCTGTGCTGAATACGCCTTGCCACCCTCCGATGAGTTCTATTATGCACAGCTAAAGCATTATATATGTTCCTTGTCCTGGGAGGCGCTGGAGGAGGATGTCCAGGAAGAAATGGCAACAGCATTCTCTTTAGAGGCACAGCAAAAAGTGCCCCTCACGTTCCATCACAGGCACATCAGGGACACAGTTACCGAACTAGACTATGCCAAGTTACTGGCTGCCTGGAAATGAGATATCCCCATGGCCCTTACATTGCCTCAGTTCAAGTCCCATGTGCTTACAATGCGCAAAACAATGAACATGACGCAGCACTGGGAGCTACAATACAAATTTGCTCTTCGACTCTACATTTCTCCCAGAAGAGCCTTTCACATGGGACTCTCGCCTTGGGGAGAGTGCCTCAAATGCAGGGATCCGGGGGCCACCCTCGGGCACATGTTTTGGTCCTGCAAGGGCATAGTCCGATTTTGGAAGGAGCTAGTACAATATGTTTCTGAGATGTGGAAGGCGGGCTGGAAGTATGACTCGGCGCTGCTCCTGGGCCATCCTGTTCTCATACACCCTGTCCCATCAGGATTTACCGCTTTTGTACACAAAGCTATTGTAGTGGCTAAACAAGCAATACTCTCAGAATGGCTTACATACAACTACCCTATAGTATCGCAGTGGCTTGTGCGTATGATAACGTTACTGCGGGTAGAGAGGGTGGGAATTACAGACTTTAAAACGAAGACTGGAGTGCGTTTCCAACTCACTTGGACTCCCTTTTGGAATACTCGGACTCCAACTGCCAGGAGTAGACTGTTAAACTTCTAGATATTGCCCTGTTCCCTGCGTTATTATGTTCATTTGATGCCATAGCAAGGGGAAAAGGGGGGGTGGGAAGGGGAGGGAAGGTTAAGTTCTATTTGTTGGGGTAGAAGTACTATGTGTTAGTTTAGCCACATGGGGGGAAAATATCAGACGTTCATACATGATGATAACTTTTCTTCTTAAGTTTTGAATAAAAATGATTGAAACATAACTGTGTCAAAGGTGATCTCTGATTTTTAAAAGCCTAGCTCTCTGGGAACTCATTTCAGCTTGAGCTGCAGTGAAATATATTTTGTATCAGATGATTTTTGGATTTCAAGAGGCCTAGCTCTTAGCCTGGGCCATTGGCCTGTATTTTACTGAGAGCAAGGGCTAGCATAACTCTTCATTCCCCTCTTGCCGGACCTCCAAAGGGCCGGCACACATGACTACTAGTGGGTGTGGCCATCCTTTCCAGAGGGCTCTTAGAGTTCTGGGGGGGGGGGGAATGTATAGGGATGAGCTGACAGGGGTGCTCTGGCACAATAAGGGACAAGGCCATAGCAAGAGTCAGTATGTGGATATATAATTATATGCTGGATGAAATGCAGCGTTAGGTTTCCCCTTTTATCATAACCAACCCAAGGGGCCTAACTATCCTAGACCTACTCCTCTAGGGCGGAGCTAGACTTGGAAACATGAGAAGTCAATTAAGTCTAGGTACCATACAATGGAATCAATAAGGTTGAGTGTATATGATTGCAATTAACTAATGTATCATGATTACAAAGTTGATGTTGGAAGGCGGGGGAAAGAAATTTTTCAATCAAAGTTTGACTAATGATTAGATTTGATTGTGTAAATATAGCTGAAACTGGTGTTAACAGGGAACAAATATTTCATTTTAGCATTTAAAAAGGATTAATATTGGCCAAATAATGAATAACTACTACAAACTCATGAGCATTATAATTACAAGTATTGCAAAGGCTTAGCTATGGGTGTCATAGGCCTACATTATATATGAAGGGCCTGCTGCTTAACCTGCAGTAGTCTTATAATTATGGGCAAGATAATAGTTTTGCCATTATCTTACTGCTGGGTGTAATAGATCTAGATCGTATATGAAGGCACTGTTGTATTATAGTGTTTTTGGAAATTACATAGGAACATAATCTTCTTCTTCCTTTGTACAGAAAATTAAGCAAATAGGTGTTAAAGAAATGAATGGATTTGCTTCATTTTCTCCTGATGATAGAGAAATAATCAATAGTAGAAAACAGTCTGCTTAGTTACCATTTGAGGTCCAGTGATGAAAGGTACAGCAGTTTAAAAATAAGAGAAAACAATCTAAACCTGTCTATACAAATTGGCAAAATGTAACAAATTAGAAAAATGTATGATAGTTCAATTAAACAGCATAAGCAGAATAAATATCTTCCTTAATAAGAGGTACATTTGCGTTACAGGCATTAATAGGTAAAATAAATAGCAGTGGTCCTACACAAAATTTATGATGGAAATGTAGTTTGTCTTGTACTGAGAGTAGTAACAAGGAGGCTTAAGACAAACCTCTGAACATAGGGAATAATGTACCAGACAATAGTATCAACACCTGATTTAGTAGCTAATTTTGTTGGCTAAGGCAAAAAGGTCTTGTAATGCCTTTATAATGGAACCTATCAGTGTCAGTATTATTGGGAATGTAAGTATAAAAATGATTTCTGGCTTTAAATTAATCAAGTACCCACCTTGATACTCCTATAGCATTTATAGTGATAATAGAGGTATGGCACCTGTCAATCCGTATGCAGAGTAAAGTTTATAAATTTCAACATATCTATTTCCAGTTTTCCGGACAAAGAACCAAGGATGCCACCCACTTTGACCAATGCTGTAAGTGACATACCAAAAAGATACAGGTTCTCTGTTAGAGGGTCTGATTATTGGATGTGTGGTCTGTTCAACTTTAATTTGTCCATATCCCTGGAAAATTTCAAAGTTATCAAACACGGACCTATTAGATCCAGTAGCCCATGTATCAAATAAAGGATAACACAAAATATCGAATCTAGTTAAAGGGCCCCAGTCAGGATCATCATCCATTCCAGGATTCCAATTTAGGGGATGAGTGGGACAGGCACCATTCAGAAGCTCATTAGAGTGAGCACCAGACAGGTGTAATGAATAAAACAAATGATGATTCGTATTGTCAGGAATAATAGAATTAAAAAGGGCAAGTAATGATTAGATATAGGGTTTCAATTAAAACAGGGTAAGTCTACTGTTGGGGTACCTAGGATGGATTCCTGTGATTATTACTATGTACACTGAAGAAACCTGCGAGTCTTTTCAAATGTACAGTAGATTAGTCACAAAACCAAAATTAGGAATAATATAGGTACAACAAGTCCCAATACAGTTCTTGGAGTACAGTGTCCTCTTGTGGGTAGTTGGACTTGCATCACACGGTTCCACTGGAAAGATGGCAAGTGCAGTAGTAGGCTGTCTTTGATGGACAATGTTCCGTTCAGGTACGGTGGTAATGTCTGTAGTTGTCAGATGCTTGGTCATGAGAGTGAGAAATCTTGGAAAATGTTCTTTTAGTCCATCAACTTGAAGTGGTGGCGGAGGCTGCAGAACCAGTGGTAACTGCTGAGCTGGTGGAGATGGCTTGAAAGGGACTGAGTCAGGAGCTTTGTAGATGAGGATATCTTTTAGGTGGACCCAGGAAGTGTGGTCTTGTAACTTGACTAATTTGGAAGGGTCCTACGTAAATAGGGTCGTAGTACTTCCGGTGAACCAAATCTCCAACTGTGAGAGCTTTTGGATGATCGGTGGCAGGGGAAGGGCTATCATTACCCTCCCCTCTTCTGACTGAGATTACCTGTGAAATCGAAGACAGAAAAGTAATATTTGGTAACACATCCTAATATACAGAATATTGGTCAGGCAAGTGATTATCAGAATTGGCTTTAAGAAGGCGCATAGTGCGGCCTATACAGAGGTAAAAAGGAGACAGCTTTAAAAAGAGGCAGATGGGGTGGCTTGAAGAGCTAACAAGTGGCAGAGCATCGAGCCAATTGTTAATTCAATTTACCATAAGTTATATTTTAAATATTTCTCTGTCTTGTGAATTAAACAGAAAGCAGTTAGGAACATGACATTTTTGTGGCAGACGAATCTGCGTTTGCTAAGATTAAGACAGTTCACAAATCTTTACACACACCCACACACAATGACGTCGGAGAGAAAATGGAAGGGAAAGAATTTCCTTTAAAGTTCTCCGGTAGCAGAAAATACAGATATAAATCAAAAGAGAGTTGGACAAAAAGCAGTAAACGGTGAGAATTTATTAAAAATCAAAAGTAAGAAATAATGAGTTTATCCTGTTATAGAAGTAGCGGCACTTCTGCCAATGGGGGGGGGGGGGGAGAGTGCTCCTACCGGGTCAGCAGGACCTCGCAGTACAGAAAGATGAAACTGACAGGTTTTCCCAGTGTGAGCATTTACACAGAGAAAAGGAGAGATGCAGCTGTAAGCATACAGAAAATAGACACAAGACCATTCTGTTTCATTTTGTTAAAAGAATGACTTGCACAATATATTAAAAATTTAGCTAAAAACAAATCTATTAAATTGTTTTGATTCAGGGGTTCTACATAATCTGTTAATAGAAAGCCTGATGAACTGGGATCATTTTATTCCTATGTAAATAACAGATAAAGTAACGGCATTAAACCAAAGCATGTTAGTACAAGGATGTAGTAGAAAAAAAACATAATACAACAATTTAAGATAGTGTAGGAGGTAACCACTATTTAGAATTAAATCATAAGAGACTTATAACAACAAAATATTAGCACAAAAGGTAAGAACTAGTTCATATAGATGACTTTTAAGCTTTGAGTAGTTTTTTCCTTGTTCTTTGTTTTTAAAAGGTTGAGTACTATCAGCTGCTGCATATAATGGACAATTCATTTGGATTTGGGAGAACTTCTAGTCTTCAGTCTAATAGTTTAAGCATTGTTCTCCACAAAATTATAGTTGAGCAGAGTGACCACAGGTTGCTTATAATCTGCTCTGGTACAGGCCATGCCTAGTTACAGAGAACGGCGTGGGTCAGGGAACAATTGCTAGACAGGAGGATTAGTATGCCGAACATACCTATGAAAGGTATGTGGATTTCGGCGACATTCTGCAGCAAAATGACCCAGCCAATGGCATCTCCAGCACCTAATACCACCTAAACTTCTTACTTCAACAAGGCTCCTTCCCCTCCGAACACGGCAATATTCTACTCACACCAATTCCAAAAAATCCCCCAAAACCAGCGAAAGACATCACTATTGACCTGTGGCCTCCATCCCTCTTCTAATCAAACTAATGGAGAATAGTGACCTCCCAACTCAATGAATTCATACAAAAATTCTCCATACTACATGAATCACAATTAGGCTTTCGACCTGCACTGAAACAGTACTACTCACCCTTATATCCAAGTTCAAACAAGAAATCTCATTTGGGAACAACAAACTTCTTCTCCAGTTTGACTTATCCAGTGCATTTGACATGGTAAACCACAACATACTCCCAAAACTACTGGATAAACTTGGGATCGGCGGAAACATCATTAAATGGATAGTTTCATCACCACCAGAACCTGTCAAATCAACCTCATCTTTATCATCCGCATGGTCCTCACAATGCGGAGTCCCCCAAGGATCGCCTTTATCCCCAATCCTCTTCAATCTTCTGATGATTCCTCTGGCCAAATCCTTATCCAAAGCCGGTCTAAACCCCTTCATCTATGCAGATGACGTCACCATATTCATTCCTTTCAAATCCAACCTTGCAAAAATCTCTAACAAAATAATCACTGGCATGAACATCCTAGCCTCTTGGGCCGACGCCTTCAAAATGAAACTGAACAAAGAAAAAACTAAATGCTTAATCCTCTCATCAAAACATTCCACTCTACTCCCAACCACTCTGATCACTCCCAACGTTTCAATCCCAATATCTGACAATCTAAACATCCTAGGAGTAACGTTGGACAACCATCTAACTCTAGAAACTCACGCAAAAGCCACAACAAAGAAGGTGTTCAACATGATGTGGGTACTGAAGAGTAAAACCATTCCTTCCTCAAAAAACTTTCCACAATATGGTACAATCCACGGTACTCACCCACGCCGATTACTGCAACAACATCTTCATTGGCTGCACAGCCCAAATCCTGAAAAAACTCCAAACCGCCCAAAACACGGCAGCCAGACTCATCTTTGGTAAATTGCGATTTGAAAGTGCAACACCACTCCGTGAAAAATTACACTGGCTCCCTATTAAAGAGCGAATACACTTCAAAGTACACATGATGATCCACAAGATCCTCCATGGAGAATCCCCTAGCTATATGACCAAACTAATCGATCTCCCGAACAGGAATGGGTCCAAATCCTCTCGTACATATCTCAATCTTCACCTCCCCAATTGCAAAGGCCTCAAATACAAAATCTACTACACTTCCAACTTCTCCGTTATAGGCAGTCAACTCTGGAACGCCATACCAAAATACATCCGAGCAACAAACGAACTCCTACCCTTCCGAAAGATGCTGAAAACATACCTCTTTAAACAAGCCTATCCGAGCGACCCAACTTAATTTACTAACCCACACCATTAACAGTAACCATACCTCTATTCTTCCCCCATTTCTTTATCCTATCATTCACTACACAACTTATCTCTACTACACTTTGTTTCCATACATTGTATTACAAACTATCATTATTTACACAACCTGTTATCTCTATCATACTTTGTATCCATACACTGTGTTTTGTAACCATACTGTGTGCTATATACTATGTAACCATACATTGTGTTATCTCTGTAATACCTTGTATCCATGCTTTGTAAGCCGCACTGAACCTGCTATTGAGCGGGAAAGAGCGGGGTATAAATGCTACAAATAAAATAAGCAGCATGGAAAATGGCAGATTAAATATTGCATAAAATGGAATTATCGGGATCACAAATTACATTTTTGAATTATTTAGCTGAAATGTAAGCTCCTTTGAGCAGGGACCGTCCTTCTTTGTTTATTTTGTACAGCGCTGCGTAACCCTAGTAGTGCTCTAGAAATGTTAAGTAGTAGTAGTAAATGGTTATTACTAAGAACTATTTTACCTTCCAGCAAAGATCCATTTTGCAAATCAGAGTAGCTATGGGGGCCACAGTAGTCCCTACGATCGCTTGCCTGTATATGGCATTATTTGAAGAGCTGTTTGTTTATATGAGTGTATATAGTCATTCCATTATTTATTGGAAGAGATATATAGATTATGTTCTGTTAATTTGGAGCAGCAGTAAAGAACTGGAGAAGTTTTTATGTCATCTGAATCATGTAGCTGAAAATATTATATTTACAACTCATACAGGAGGTCAGGAGGTAGAATTTTTGGATTTACAGATAAAGTATGATAGAGGGAGAAATACCCTGCTCCATTATAAGTCGCCACCTATTTACATTGAAAAATAGTATCCCAGTAGGGCAATTTTTGTGAATTCGTCGGTTATGCTCTGAGAAGCAGGGTTTTATTTTTCAAGAACAGGATATGAGGAGACGTTCAACAAAGGGGGTTACCCAAGGAAAATTAGTAATAAAGCGTATAAACGGCTTATAATACTCGCAGCACATGGTTGATACGAAGCACAGAGAATTCCGCCATGGAGGACAGGCTGTCTTGTGTTTTGCCGTATGGACCACAATCCACTATGGTTAAAATTATTATTAGCAAATATTGGCCCATATTGGATACACATCAAGGTTTTGAGGTTGCACCACACTTTGCGTATACAAGAGGGCAGAATATTGGGGAGAAATTATCGATTAATAGAAAATTATGAAGCAGGGTTTCATGCTAAGTGTAAGGGTTATACATACTGCCAGTATG
The DNA here is from genome assembly GCF_901765095.1 of Microcaecilia unicolor. Lineage (NCBI taxonomy): Eukaryota > Metazoa > Chordata > Amphibia > Gymnophiona > Siphonopidae > Microcaecilia > Microcaecilia unicolor. Next base: position 277,795,088 of record NC_044031.1, read on the forward strand.
CACTGGAAACTAGCTGGATTACTATTACATATCAAACAAAAAACAAGAAGGTTTTTTGAGATGTAAAACAGATTCTAATTCAGATATGGTTATATATGTGATTGTAAGGAAGTGGCATGGCTAGGGATAAGCACCTGACAAGCTCAAGGCACCTTTAAAATGCGCGGGGGGAGGGAGAAGTTTACAGTGCATGTTCTGGCGTTTGGAGGGCAGAGCACCATTGCTCCTGATACCTGTTTGTGGCCGCTCTGTTTATGTAGGCAAACTGGTTATAATCTTCAGCAAGGTAAAGCGATGATTGTATGTTTGTTTTTGAGGGGGGATGGAGGAACAGTGTTTTCTTGCTGTTTTATGTTTAGTTAAACCCCTGATGACGCACTTGGTGAAATGCAGTGACTGCGTCTGGTTTGACGCCAGCTTTAACTGATGATAGATTCAAATCGGAAACCAAGAAGAGTGCTGTAAGGTTGCATTAACACAGCAATGGATACAAATTGGTGGATATAAGTTTAGCACTCGACTACTGATGGAATTGATGATTATTAGACTTTTAGATGTGGACAAGAATGTTAGAAATCTGACATTTGGATAAGTCAATCATTTTTTGATGTTTATTCAATTTGCTGTTACAGCTAGCAAGTTATATCTCAGTTAACTATGGATGATGTATAATTGCTGTTCATGTGCAAAAGATGTGAAGCTGTAGAAGAATATTTTTTTTAGTGGTATATGGTATGCAGCTTGCATGAGTTTTCACATTTCCTCAGAAGGAGTGTGATATTTTAGTATTGGTAGAGTGTGAATGGTTAGGTTGAGTGTGTATGAATGCATATGATATAATCAGCAAGGGTAAGCTGTATCGGATTCAATACTTCAAGGATTTTTCTAAAATATTTTCTAAGTAAATAAAATTTAATAAGAACATAGTTTTTGTAGTTACATTTTGGGGGCGGTATTAATTTTTGTAACTAGAGAATTAATTTGCTCATTAGGAAGGGAAGCAATGAATATTCCTGAGAGAGATTTGCATGCACTGCCTCCATGTCATGCACATCTATCTCATGAATATTCATTGTGGATATCCTGAAAACCTGACTGGCTGGGGTGCCTCCAGGACCAGGTTTGAGAACCACTGTCCTAGTTGTCATCCAAGAAACTGTTATGAATGAGATCTTTCTGACACTAATTGATGCAGAACGAAGGGTCCCCTGATGGCAATGTTACCGTCTAAATAGCAAAGGTTTTCCCTGTGGTGTACAGCTAAAGGACTCGATTGTATTACGTTCTTTATTCCTCTCCTTTTGGAGGACCTTCTCCATCTTGTTCAGGGCTCAAAACTCAGAGTATATTTTAGTGCCATTAGTGCTTTCTACTCGATAACCAGCCAATTTCTGTGCATTCTTTGGTAGCTCACATCATGAAAGGTTTGTTTCATACAAAACCTGTTATCAAGCCACCTCCAGTGGCATGGGATCTTAATATCATCCCTACAGCTCTCATGAAACCTCCATTTGAGCCAATCAGTACCTGTTCTTTAAAGTTTCTTTCTTGGAAAGTACAGTTCTTAATAGCTCTTACTTCTGCCAGACAAGTAAGCAGACTTCAAGCTCTAGTGGCAGACCCGCCTTAACACCAGGTTCTACCACAACAGAGTTGTTCTCCAACCCCACCCCAAATTCCTAAGGTGGTATCAGAGTTCCACTTCAACCAGTCCATTGTACTTCCTGTGTTCTTCCCTAAACCGCACTGCATACTGTAGATTGCAAACACGCTCTAGTGCAGTGGTTCCCAAACCTGGTCCTGGAGGCACCCCAGCCAGTCAGGTTTTCAGGATATCCACAATGAATATTCTTGAGAGAGATTTGCATGCACTGCCTCCACTGCATGCAAATCTCTCATGAATATTCATTGTGGATATCCTGAAAACCTGACTGGCTGGGGTGCCTCCAGGACCAGGTTTGGGAACCACTGCTCTAGTGTATAATCTGGAATGTACTAAACCTCATTGGAAGTATCTTGACTTGGCTGACTGTCTTCTACACATATGCTCAGGCTGGGCTTGACCCTTCATGGCCATGTCACCACTCACAACATGAGAGCCATGGCGGCTTCAGTAGCCCATTTCCATTCTGCCTCCATTGAAGAAATTTGCAAAGCAGCAATGTGGTCTTCTATCCACACCTTCACTGCTCACTACTATCTGGAGCAGCACTCTAGATGGAATAGCTGGTTTGGACAAGCAGTCCTGCAAAATCTTTTTACTACTTGAATGTCAAGTTCACCCACTGGTCCTTTTTTTTTTCCCATCGGGCTCACTTTCTGCTAGTTGTCACGTCCATTATTATAATTGTAAACCTGGCAGCTAGTGAGTCCCTCATGTGAGAATATTATGCCTGCTTGTCATCAGAGAAAGCAGTTATTTACCTGTAGCAGGTGTTCTCCGAGGAAAGCAGGTATATATTCTCACATCCCTTTCACCTCCCCTTGGAGTTGTCATCTTAGCTTTAGTACTATACTACTGGTCCCATGCTTGAGCATCAGCAGGAAGGGTCCTCACCAGGCTCTGTGGATGGCTTCACCCACATATGAGTCTATATGCCTGCTATCCTCAGAACACCTGCTACAGGTAAGCAACTTTGCTGTAACAATTGCACACTGAACACTTTTTCTTTCAGGGAATAATATATTTATCTTTCATACTAGTGCTCATCAACCGAAAGCTCCTGTACCCTTTTTCTGCCAGTATATTACGTTCATAGTTTTCTTTTAATACTGATTTCTAAAATACAGAAAATATCAAAGCACAAGGTCAGTTGTTTCTGCTTATGAGATGGTTACAGAATAAAGCTTATTTGTAATCAGAAATAAAATGGAGTGTCCTGATTGTGTGAGTGACTTTAAACCTAAGTCATGATGTGTACAGCAGTAAGGGGCCTTCGGAAAAAAACTATCAAGGTAATTATATAAACTGGCGCCTAGAGGAATGTGCCACTTAAGCACATCAAAAGTACTATTCCATAACACCTAACTGCAAGGGGGAGCATACACATTGCAGAGCATGTCACTTACCATATGTAGATGCACCACCTTGGCATGGTGCAAGAGGGCATGCCTAAACCTGGGCATGCCAATGCCAACATCAACTAGTGTTCTATAATGGAATCTTGGCACTCAGATGCTGTTGTAGAATTGGTGCTAGGCACACGGCAATGGGGTGCCTAAACTGAGGCACCAGTTTATAGAACTTCATGTATATTTTTGTTTAGCAGGGTTTAAAAAAGGTTTGGATAATTTCCTAAAAGGAAAGTCCATAAGCCATTAAGATGGTCTTGGGAAAATGCACTACTTTTTTCTAAGATAAGCAGCATAAAATCTGTTTTACTCTTGGTATATTAACCTGGATTGGCCACTGTTGGAGATGGGATACTGGGCTTGATGGACCTTTGGTCTGTCCCAGTATGGCAACACTTTTATGCTCTTACGTAAGTGTGGAAATTTGATTCTGTAAACTGTCTTCCTTATGTATGACAGTATCTAACCCAAGTCTGCTTCCATTTCTCTTCTCATTCCCTTCTAGACGAGGAGATGTGCCACTATTCACTCGACGGATTGGTGGCAGGAAGGGTGCAGATGATGGCTCGGATGAGGATGTGGATGGCAAAGCAGATGTGGGAGATGGCAAAGCTACTGAATAAGTCTTCTATTTCTCCCTCTACCACATTAGCACAAACAGTGTAGCAAAAGCTACTAAACAGAAGCCTTGCAGAGGAGAGGATGAGGTCTCTTATGAATATTGCTTCTTTCCTGTTCAGCTGAAGAAGAAATTCTAAAAACCCTGTTCTCATTGCACAGAACAAGATATGGCATTCCCATGTTCCCTTATCTGTGTTATACATAGACTATTCCATTGGTAAAACATATTTTATTGCTCCCAAACTTCTGTTCTAGGTGTGACAAAACTTTAAAACATCGAAAAACGAATTGAAGTGTGTATCTGCATATCATTGTGGCTAGATGTGAGCTGATGTGTTTGGGAAGGGATGGGATAGTGTCAAAGAACTTTTCTACTTTGAAGTGAAACTATGTTGAATGCACAATTTCTAACTGCTTTGGGCAATCACGAATCCTGTAGCTTTTTCTCTGCTTTTTTAGACTGTTAGAAACAGTCTATCTGTTGGAGCTGTGGGATCGATGAATAATTTGCTGTGGTAATTCTCTTTGTTAGAGGAACATTGGCCCTCAGGAACAGATAGCCATCATGTTTGCCAAATAAGTTTTGAGCTTATTAAAGCCATCTTCTTTGGTGTCTTTTTAAATTAAATCAAGTGCAATGTCATTTTCAACTGTATTCTGATCAAATGTTTTTTAGCACAAGATAAAATGGCCTAGCAGTTAGAAATGAAATAGGATGGGAGATGAGATGACTTATTTTTGACGCAAATTAGTTGCTTAAAACACTTTTGGAGATACATGCTATGAGATCACAGTATATTCAGAATACTTTTTTTATGTTATGAGCCTCGTGTACTTTATTCATGAGTATCTTAACCTAAAGCAAAATAAATCTAAAGCCATAGTGATATATAACTGGAGACTAGCCTTACTGCACCACAATATAACCTTAATATTCACAGGTATATCTTAAAGATCTTGTGTAATCTTGAAATAAAAATGTTTAAAGATCTTTACCACTGCCTTTCTCTTTAGAACCACGGTTATATATAGTTTTTTATATTGTACACTGGTTACTGGCTGTATCTGTATTCTCAAAAGTGTGTATATTCTGTTTAAACTTTTCCTATGAACAAAAAAATAAATTAAATATATACCTAAAGTTATTGTGGCTTCCAGTCCTGACCTGCTGTCTTTGGAAGGGTAGGTTTATAAAGTGCCTTTGCAGCAGCAGTGATTTGTCCAGGGAGTGTTTGGTTTACAGAATATTCCACTATTCTCAAAGTGCTATAAGCTACTATGTTGCTGACTGTTCTGTCTTTGAAAAAAAGAAAACTTTTGCATAGGGTTCAGTTTCTGAAACTGATCTTGCAAGTCGTAGTATGTTTTATCACCGAAGTGCTACAAGCATAACAAATCTTTTGTTCTTTATTTTTACCATGATTACGAATTGTATTGAGGATGACCAAAACTGGGGGGGGGGGGGGGGGGGGTTCTGCTGAAACGAAATCTGCAGCCAAATTTTTGTTGGGTTTGGGCCAAAACTAAATCAGTCACAAACTCCTCCCCCTGAACAGTAACAACCTCCCCACCCCCTGGCCTACCTTAGAGTCCCTGATGGTCTAGTGGCTAGTCAGGGCAGGAGCAATTCCCAGTCATTCCTGCCCATGCTGGCTCCAATCTCAAAATGTATGCCACAACCTCCAGCAGCAGCTTTGTGATACTGCTAATGGGGTTCGCTGCAACCATTTTCACAGTGAAGATAGCATGAGCTTCTGGAGATTGCTCCCATCTCAACTAGCCTCTAGACCACCACATGGAGTTCTGGTTTCAACTGAAAATGCACCAACATTTTCGCTGAAACTTAAAAAAAAAAAAAAGCCAAATTAGGATTTGGGGCCTGTTTCGGAGCCAAAACCAAAATTTGGTTGGTGTCTATTGAGGTGAAACTGGAGTTTGATGTTTCCCTGGTTAAACTTTTTTTCTTGTGGTATTTGGACTGACAGGCAAATCGCAGTCTAATGCCTTTCTCTTAGACTAGCCTGAATTCTGCTGTAGCAAAACTCAGGCTTGGAGATCATATTTCCCAGTGTCCTCTGGAAGTCATATGTTTGATTCACCGCCTTTCACAGCCAACATCAGTAGTGTAAAAAATGCAACAAAATACACAAAGTAGATTCCAACAAGGAACAAACAGTGAACATTATGAACTTAAAAAACTACGTCGATAATAAATGTCCACCAGTTGGATACCAAAAGATTTAACAAATTGAGAGAGAGAGAGGTTCTCTGAATAGCAATAGCAAACAGGACCGAAACAAGTCTGTAGATGTTGCCTAAAAACAAGCATGGGACACAGTCAAGAGAACCATTGTTAAAAAAAAAAGAAAGAAACAGAAATACAGACCTGGACCTGAAGCAAATCAAGTGAAGTCACTAGATTGCTAGTTAAGTGCTTAAGGAGCAAATGTTCAGTCCAGCTTTAAATTTCAAATAGAGCACACTTCCTAACAGACTTTACAGGGAAGGAGCAATGTAAGTAAAATATATACACTGTAAGTAAAATATTCAGCCTCCTAGTGCCCAGAATGCATTATTCATATTCAACTGAATACGAATAATGGTATACTGGGTTTATTACACTCTTATGCAGGTAAGGTTCAGCTGTGACATAAGGTGTTATATGTGTGTGTATGTACAGGTCTGTATCTGCTACATATTCCCCTATCCACTCATGATAATTGAGCACAGTTTGATACATTTTATTACCTGGCTAGAACCAGTGAAGGAACAATGGCTGACTCTCACTTTTGCCTTAGGTGGGTAGAACACTTTTCTTACCAAGACTTCTATTTTACTTTGCTTCTACCATTAATATGGTGGAATGTTGGGGCACTGGTCTAGCAGAAAAGAGTAGAGGCTGGCCTAAGGAACTGCTAATGGTGGAAGTTTGCCTCAGCTGATGGGTGAACAGGATCGAGAGTACTGGTTTGCCTCAGCTGATGGGTGAACAGGATCGAGAGTACTGGTTTGCCTCAGCTGATGGGTGAACTGGATCGAGAGTGTACTGGTTTGCCTCAGCTGATGGGTGAACTGGATCGAGAGTGTACTGGTTTGCCTCAGCTGATGGGTGAACAGGATCGAGAGTACTGGTTTGCTAGGGAACTATCTCAAAGCTTATAAAAAGGAAGACCACATGGATTTTTCTGTGTTTTAGAAAAGTAGCTAAAGACTTCAGAATTGGTTGGTGTGGTTAAATAGCAATTCTGTTCCTCCTGGATAAAGATGTTAAAAGAAAATTTATAAGAGTATTTCCATAGCATCCTATTAAACCAGTCCAGACAAATGGGTTGTGTCCCTCTTATCAGTGGATGAAGACAGAGGAAGAACAATGTTCTTGTGACTTGGCCCTTAAGGATATTATACAGCATAGAATGTTCAGTATTTCTTTTGTGTCCCAAATGGATGGATGACAGACTAACAGCCCTGCATCTGACCTGGTTTATAACTAGCTTCAGTTGAGCCCTGTTGGCGTTTTGTGCTCCTAAGCCAGATTTATGCTGAGTCTCAGTTGAGTTTGGGGGAGGGGTGCCTATTTGGCTTGTCTCTTGATCCAGCTTCAGCTGTGTTTCACTTGAGTAGGGAGTGCCCTGGGTTTGTTCTCCCAACCCAGTTTAATGCGTGGGTTTCAGTTGAGTTAGTGGTGCTTTCTTTGGCATAAGCTCCTATTAAAAAACAAAAAAGGCAGCTGTTCCATGGAGCTGAAGTATATCTTGGAGATGTACCACCACCACAACCGGACAATGGGACCACCAGCATCTGTGGAAGTCAGCCTGCATTTGGTGAACATATTCTGGTTTATTTCAGTGCTCTGGTGTTTGTGCCTATGTTCCTTATTAAGCTCCCAGTGGTATCTGGCTTGACTTTTTCTCAGAGCAAGGATTAGTGACAGGAACTTTGTTCTTTTGATTTCTAAAAGCAGTTAAATGTTCTATGTGACTGAGTAGCGGATATTTCTTTGACTCTTATGTGGAGCATTAGCTACTCCTGTTTGTGTGACATTGAATTTTCCTTAGTGTTTCATTGTTAAAATTTTTCTTGCCATAATTCTGTGTCAGCTGGTGCTTGGGTTTTTTCTTTTCCAAGTGTTTCCTGGCTGTTTGTAAGCAAACAAGAGAACGAGAGTCCAAAAATGAGGGAAAGAACGAGGGCACGAGAGACAAAAATGAGGGGTAGAATGAGGGAAGGAGAGATTCAAAAAGGGAACAAGAGAGCCAAAAAGGAGGGTAGAAGGAATGAGAGCCAAAAAGAGATAGAAAGAACAAGGGAATGAGAGACTGGAGAGGTTCTGTGGGATTGGAGAAGAGCAGATGTGGTCCCTCTTCACAAAAGTGGTGATAGGGAAGAAGCTGGAAACTACAGGTAAGCCTTACTTCGGTTATTGGAAAAGTAATGGAAGCGATGCTGAAGGAAAGGATAGTGAATTTCATGGAAGCCAAATTAGGTGCAAGATCCGAGACAACATGGTTTTAACAAAGGTAAATCGTGCCAAACGAATCTCATTGAATTCTTTGGGTGACCAGAGAACTGAATCAAGGACTTGCTATAGATATAATCTACTTAGACTTCAGCAAAGCTTTTGATGCGGTTCCCCACAGGAGGCTCTTGAATAAACTTGACAGGCTGAAGATAGTACCCACCATGGTGAACTGGGTTAGGAACTGGTTGAAGGATAGACGCCAGAGGGTGATGGTTAATGGATTTTGTTCAGATGAGGGAAAGGTGAGTAGTGGAGTGCCTCAGGGATCGGTGCTGGGGCCAATTCTGTTCAATATATTTGTGAGTGACATTGCCGAAGGGTTAGAAGGTAATGTTTGCCTTTTTGCGGATGATACCAAGATTTGTAACAGAGTGGACACCCCGGAGGGAGTGGAAAACATTCAAAAGGATCTGCAGAAGCTAGAAGAATGGTCTAATGTTTGGCAATTAAAATTCAATGCGAAGAAATACAGTGATGCACTTAGGGAGTAGAAATCCACGGGAGACGGATGTGTTAGGTAGTGAGAGTCTGATATGTACAGGCAGGGAGAGGGATCTTGGGGTGATGGTTTCTGAGGATCTGAAGGTGGCAAAACAGTGTGACAAGGTGGTGGCCATAACCAGAAGCTTGCTAAACTGTATAGAGAGAGATGTGACCAGCACAAGAAAGGAGGTGTTGATGCCCCCTGTACAAGTCATTGGTGAGGCCCCACCTGGAGTATTGTGTTCAGTTTTGGAGGCCGTATCTTGCTAAGGATATAAAAAGAATTGAAGCGGTGCAAAGAAAAGCTACAAAAATGATATGGGATTTGCGTTACAAGACGTCTGAAGAGAGACTTGCTGACCTGAACATGTATACCCTAGAGGAAAGGGGAAACAGGGGTGATATGATACAGACGTTCAAATATTTGAAAGGTATTAATCTGCAAACGAACCTTTTCCGTAGAATGGAAGGCGGTAGAACTAGAGGACATGAAATGAGATTAAAGGTGAACAAAGTCAAGAAAAATGTCAGTAAGTATTTTTTCACGGAAAGAGTGGTGGATACTTGGAATGCCTTCCCGAGGGAGGTGGTGAAGATGAAAACGGTAACGGAATTCAAAAATGCATGGGATAAACATAAAGGAATCCTGTTCAGAAGAAAATTATCCTCAGAAGCTTATCAGAGAATGGGTGGCAGCACTGGTGGTTAGGAGGCGGGGCTAGTGCTGGGCAGACATCTACAGTCTGTTCCCTGAAAATGGCAGATACAAATCAAGGTCAGGTATACATATAGTAGCACATATGAGTTTATCTTGTTGGGCAGACTGGATGGGACCGTACAGGCCTTTTTCTGCCATCACTGTTACCTAAAAGTTTTGACCCCTTTTCTGGAATTTTGACTCCTATTTAGAGTTTTGACTACCATCCTGCAGTTTGTTTGTTTATTTATTTTATTTATTGCATTTGTATCCCACATTTTCCCACCTATTTGCAGGCTCAATGTGGCTTACATAGTTTTGTTATGACATTGTCATTCCAGGATATCAGAAACAATTAGTGATGTGCAGAGATTAAGGGAAGAAAGAAGGAAGTAATAGTTTTGATTCTTGTCTAGAATTTTGACCCCTGCAAAGAAGTTTTGAATCCTTAATTTAGTTTTGACCCCCCCCCCCCCCCCCACCAAGAAATATTGATCTTTAGTCTGGTTTTTTGAATCGTACATCAAATATTTTACCCCTGGCCTGGAATTTTGACTCTTGTCTAGAATTTTGACCCCTACACAGAAGTTTTGGCCCCCCCCCCCTTCCCCACCACAGAATATTGATCTTCACTCTGGTGTTTTGAATTGTACATAAAATATTTCACCCCCAGCCTGGAATTTTTACTGTTGTCTAAAATGATGACCCCTGCACAGAGGTTTTGACTTCTTAATTTAGTTTTGACCCCCCCCCCCCCCCCACACACACACACACACACACCCACCAGGGAATATTGACCCTCATTCTGGAGTTTTGACTAATAGGTTTTGACTCCTAGTTTAGATTTTTGACTCCCATCCTGCTTTTTGTTTTACTCTTTTCTAGACTTTTGACCCCCTGCGCAGAAGTTTTGACTTCTTTAGTTTTGACCCCCACCAGGAAATATTAACCCTCAATCTGGTGTTTTCATTCCTGCCTAAACGTTTTGACCCTGGCCTAGAATTTTGACCACTGCACAGAAGTTTTCACTGCTTAATTTAGTTCTGACCCCCCCCCCACCAGGGAATGAAAAAGAGCCAAAAAGGAAGGAAAGAATGAGGGAAAGAGCAATTGTGAAAAAGGAGGGCTAAAAAGAACAAGAGAATGAGGAGCCAAAAGGAGCAAGAAAAAAACCCGAGGAAATGAGAGCCAAAACGGAGGGAAAGAGTAAGAGAACAAGAAAGGTGGAATAGAAACGGGATGAGAGCCTAAAACGCGGGAAATAATGAGGAAATAGAACAAAAGGGGAGGGATAGAAAGTAGGAGGGAATAATAAAAGCTAAAAAGGGAAAGAATGAGGGAAATAGGGCCAGAAAGGATGGAAACAATGAGGAAAAGAGAAATGGTGAAAAAGCTGGTATAGAAAAAATAAGGGAATGAGCCAAAAGGGAGGGATAGATAGTATGAGGGAATGAGAAGTCCAAAAAGGAGGGAAAGAATGAGGGAATGAGCCATAAGGAGGAACAGTAACAACAAAGGAATGGGACATACCCACAAAGGAGGGAAAGAATGAGGGAATGAGAGCCATAAGGAGGAATAGTAAGAACAAAGGAATGCAAAAGACCCATAAAGGAGGGAAAGAAGGGAACTAGAGCCAAAAAAGGAGGGAATGAAACATTGCAAAAAGGAGGGATAAAAAAAGGGAACGAGCGCCAAGGAGCCATAAAAGAATGAGTGTTAAAAAGGATGGATAGAACAAATGAGTGTATGATAAACAGCCAAAAAGCAGGGATAGAAAAAAATGAAACGTGTCAAAAACGAGGGAAAGAACAAGGGAATGAGTCAAAAAGGAGCAAAAGAATGAAGGAATGAGTCAAAAAGGAGTGAAAGAATGAGAAATGGATAAAGAAGGGAAGGAAAGAACAAGGGAATGAGAGAACCAAAATGGATGGACAATGAGGGAATGAGAGAGACAAAAAGGGATAGAATGAATGAGGGCAGGAGAGAGCCCAGAAGGAGGAAAAATGAGGAAATTAGAATTTGCAAAAAAAAAAAAAAAAAAAGATAGAGTGAGGGAATGAGAAATTGCAAAAAAAAGGAGGGGTAGAATGATTGAACGAGAGAGCCAAAAAAGGGATAGAAAGAATGAGAGCCAAAAAGGAGGAAAAGAATGAGAGAACAAAGAAAAGCTAAAAGGGAGGGATAGAATGAGGGAACGAGGAAGAGCCGAAAAGGATATATAGAAAGAATGATGGAACATGAAAGAGCCAAAAAGGAGGGATAGAAGGAAGGAATGAGACAAAAAGGGATAGAAAAATGAAGAAATGAGAGCCAAAAAGGAAGAAAAGAATGAGGGAATGAGAAATTGCAAAAAAGGAGGGATAGAAAGAATGAAGGAACATGAGCCCAAAACAAGGGAAAGAGGAAATGAGAGAGAGAACCAATAATTAGGGATAGAAAGAATGAGGGACTGAGAGAGAGCCAAACAGGAGGGAAAGAATGAGGTAAAGATAAAGGGTCAAAAAGGAAGCAAGGAAAAGATAAATTGCAAAAAAAGCAGGGATATAAATAACGAGGGAACGAGAAACAGCCAAAAAGGAGGGATGGAATAAGGGAAATAGATCCAAAAAGGAGGGAAAATGAGTGAACAAAAAAGTCAAAAAGGAGGGAAAGAAGGGAACGAGGAAAAGCCAATAACGAGGGACAAAAAGAACAAAAGAATGAGAGATCAAAAAAGGAGGGAAAGAACAATAGTACGAGAGCCAAAAAGCAGGGATAGAACAATGGAAAGAGAGAAACAAAAGTAGGGAGGGAAATGATGAGGGAATGACAAAAGGAGAGAAAACTTAGAGAATGAGAGAGAAAAAGAAGGGATAGAACAAGGGAACGAGAGACAAAAAGGAGGGAAAGAATGATGGAACAAGAGAGCCAAAAAGGACAGACAGAAAAGGGAACGAAAGAGCCAAAAAGGACAGACAGACAGGAGTGATCGAGAGAGTCAAAAAGGAGGGAACGAGACTAAAGGGAATGAGAGAGCCAAAAAGGAGGGACAATGAGGGAATGAAAAAGCCAAAAATGTGGGATAGAAAGAACGAGGGAATGAGAGATCCAAAAAGGAAGGAATGAGAGAGCTAAGAATGCGGGATTGAGAAAATGCCGAAAAGGAGGGATCGAAAAAAGGAGGGGTTGAGAAAATGCCAAAAAGGAGGAATAGAAAGAATGAGGGAATGAGTAAAAGACAAAAAAAGGATAGAATGAGGAAATGAGAAATTGCAAAAGGAAGGATAGAAAGATTGAAGGAACAAGAGAGCCAAAAAAGAGGGATAGAAAGAACGAGGGAACTATTTGTAAGCAAATCCAGATATTTATTAGCTGTCCTCAAGTTAAAAAAAAAAAATTACCCCTTACTAGGACATGTGTTCCTATTATTTGGTTCATTGCTGTATACTGCAATTTTATTTAATTTTGTGATCTTTGGTGCAGTCACCACTCACCTTAGCTACAGTAGCTGCCTGAATAGTAATACGTTCTACTACTTTTCTGTTTAATTTGAATATCAATTAGGCAAAGTCTGTTCAGCAATCAGTCATTACTTGCAGTTAACTGTATTTAGTTTTTCATGTAGAGTTTCTAAGAATCAACTGTTAACATGTTAAACCAGCTGGCTATATTTTGGAATACAATTCTTTTCTACCTGAGATCTCCAATTTATTACCAGAGTACACACTCCAGATTCACTTACACAAAGTATTCCTTACACCATATATATCTTGAACTTTTTTATTATATTACACGTGCCTGTTTATTACCACTAACCTCGAAACTCACATTCTCACGTCACATTCACACATAGTTCACAATGCTCTTGATATAATAAACATTGATATCACATTATCATTTGATCCACCGTTTAGCTTTTACATTGACATTCTAATATAGAACAGCAGATCCACAACTGTTTCAATTCCTTATTTCAAACCATTTGAGACTGTGTTCCATGCAGAACCCCACAACGCGAAAAAGGCCCTCGTTAGCCTTTTTCGCGTTGCAGGGTTCTGCATGGAACACAGTCTCAAATTGCCTTTCAGCACAGCTACCTGGTTTTACAAAGACGTTTGAATTTTGAGCTTAATGAACTGAACTGACAGATCAGCATAAAAACTAGTAAGCACTATAATCTGTGCTCAAGAACGATGCCTGAAACAGATCTGGAGGCATCGATTTGGAATGGTTTGAGATAAGAAATTGAAACAGTTGTGGATCTGCTGTTCTATATTAGAATGTCAATGTAAAAGCTAAACAGTGTAGCTCCAGGCAAACATTACCAGGTTCAGCTTTCCCCTGTATAGGAAGCTAATAAGCTGTTTACAAAAAAAAAAAAGTACAATGGAAACTGCTTTTGCAGCCTTTAGAGGCACTGCACACCCAGAGAAACAAGCAGGGGTCAGTGGGAAAACCAGAGTCCTGGGCATACAGTGGGCCCATGCGGACAGGCAGATCACAGTGCTCTGGCCATGTGGCTGAGCATGCCAGCTAGGCAGTGCTGTGGGAGCTGGTAGCTCAGTACAGCTGCCAGTTCCCTGTGTCCCTCCTGTGACAGAATATTTTTGGCCAGTAAAGGTCTTGGGGTTTGGGGGGAGCACGTGCATGTGATTGCTTCAGAGACAGTGGGGCCATGGGCCCATTTGAGTTTTGCCTGATTGTTTCAATGTCTGGTACCCTCGGCTGATCCAGTGCCCAGGGGTCTGACCCATCTGAGGGTGACCCCATTTTGGAGGTTCTGGCAGGGCCCTTGAATCACCTTTTGCTTCACAAAATTCTTCCCAAGGGATGCTAGTGGAGTTGGCATCCCCAGAATTAGAATCCCAGGGGGTACATGGTTTTGGACCGGTTGTATACTTTTACTCCAAGATGGATGCCCTGGTTATTGCTTTGACAAAAAAAAAAAAAAGCTGTTCAGCTCTCAAGAAGCTTCATAAAAGCACAGGGGGGGGGGGGGGGGGCAGCAGTTCAAATTCAGCTTTTACACAGACAAAGTTTCATGTACAGAGAAAGGGTTAATGCAGCATTGCTTTTGGCAGACGCCCAAATCTTCTGAAGCTTCTCACCTGAGGTGGGGGAGGGGGGGGGGGAAGGCTACCTTCTTCTCTGATGTCCTATATGGCTGATGCGCCTTCCTTTCACTCCATGAGTAGCAGGCTGAAAGTGATTCTGGCTTTGTCACTAGATGGTGGTTATGGCCTCTGAGATCCTCCTCAGCCATGAGCCTTTAAAGGGCTGTTGCTCTTTGATGAGGATTTGGAGAAGTTGGTTAAGGACACAGGGAATTTGGGAAAGGCTCGACCTCTCTGGCTGTTCAAGCTTTGCCAGGGGAGAGCCCCCTGTGGTCCCCAGTAGCTAGGTGCTGTTCTAGGGGCAGGGGTCACTTCATGTCATGATAGCCAGGTGTCCAGTGGTCTTGGCTGTGTTTGAGGCCCCAAATGGACAGGGGCCTCGACTCACTGGATGTGAGGGCACATGGGGCATTTCTCATTCATTGATCTATTTTTTTTAAACTCCCAAAATGTGTACTTTAAAACATTTTTTATTGGTGATAAATAATATACAAAATTCAGACAAAAGGGAGCATATTAATAGAACAAGACAGATTCAATACTGGCATATAAAAGAAGCCTACCAAAATAAGATCAGTGTAATCACCAAGTTTTTAGCACAAAACAAACCCTTATCCCACCCTATCTATCTACATATCATTTCTATAGCGCTACAAGGCATACGCAGCGCTGTACACCATACACAGAAGACAGTCCCTGCTCAAAGAGCTTACAATCTAGATAAGACAGGTAAACAGACAGAACAATTAAGGGTAAGGGAATAAGAGGTGAGGATAAAGGACAGGGTAAGTGAGTTAGGAGTCAAAAGCAGTGGTAAAGAGGTGGGTTTTGAGTTTGGACTTGAAAACGGCTAAAGACGGGGCTAGATGTACAGGCTCAGGAAGACTATTCCAGGCGTGAGGTGCAGCGAGATAAAAGGAACGGAGTCTTGAATTAGCAGTAGAGGAGAAAGGAACGGATAAGAGAGATCTACAGAACGGATCACCCTCCCCAAGTGAAAGGAATTAACCTCCCCCACCCCCCTCAATCTGACTTAGTGAAATTCCAAGAGACCTTGGTCCTTATAGCCTCTCGGAAGAAACAGAACATAATATATTCCCCTCTCTGACCCCCCCCCCCCCCGTACCCTTAGAACAACCAACAAAAGACCCCTACCCTGACCTCAAGCCCCCTCCCTCCTCCAACACCCGAGATCCAGTTTATTCAACAAAAGGCTGTGGCCTAAGGGAGATAAGACCTTACAATAAGAATCCCAAATTTGTAAAATAAAAATGCTGAGTGTGCTTAGGAGAAACTGAGGCATCCCTAGTTTCCCAAATAACCAATATATGTATCTGGTTCCTCCAACTCCAAAATGAAGGTGAGTCTGCTGATACCCAGGTTTGCATAATACATTTGAGACCCACAAGCCACAGTTTGCTAAACAAACAAACCTCCCCTTTCTCCTCAATCTCCTGAGGGCTCCCTACCTGTGTCAAAAAGACTGGGTCAAAAACTTCACCAAAGCTTGCCAGAAAGATTGAACTTTTGAACAATTCCAGAGAAAATTTAAAAACAAATTCTCCGCAGCATGGTGTTTGATACACTGGCGGAGGGCACAACCCCAGCATAAAATAATTGTAATTGAGAGATGTAAGCTGTATGTAAGATTCTATGTGTTTCCTGCAAAGTAGCAGTAGCAACCACACTGGGAGTGCCTCGGAAAGCAGATAGCATGTCCCAATCTTGTAGTGACAATATCCAACTTATCCCACTGAAAATCTTGCAGAGCCCCAAAAACCTCAGTGGTGCACCTTACATATAGAAAACATTTTAGTGCAAGGATTTACAGCACCCACCTCGTCATCGGTTCTCAAAGGGTTCAATGACCGATTTAATCAATCTATTTCTGAATTTCCAAACTTCCCCACAGACAGTATCTTCATCAATAATATCAAATTAATACAAACTTTGAAATATAGCTTCTAATAAACTTGTACTTATCTTGAGCAGAGCGTAAGTGAGACAGAGGATAAAGCGTCCAACATGATCACGTTTCGCCCCCCATGGCTGTTTCAAGGACCATCCCCTCACTAATTCTTTTGCGCCAGCTCGGTTCCTATATATCAGAGACTTCCCTGCCAAGAGGGTTCTTTGAGAACTGATGATGAGGTGGGTGCTGTAAATCCTTGCATTCAAAGGTTTTCTGTATGTAAGGTGCACCGCTGAGGTTTTCGGGGCTCTGCAAAATTTTCAGTGGGATAAGTTGGATATTGTCATTAGTGATTAATCTTTCCCACTTAAGCTGATATCCTGGTTGTGAGTATTGCCAATCTTATAAAGGGCAGCCCAAATCTTGTTCCCATCTACCACGCCCACCCCTAGGTATTTCCCTGCCACCCTCGTATTGAGTGCTTTGTGAATATCTGATATAGACAGTTTTGTGAGGGATTATGAAAGTATTGGGTTTCTACCATGCTGTTGTATGTTTCTGTTTAGTTAAACCCCTGACGACGCTTGTGTGAAACGCACCAACTGCATCAGGTTTGACGCCAGCTTGTACTACTGGATAAATCCAACATAGTATATGAAAAGACTGTTGCAAAGTGAGACAACCATAGAACTGGATTTTGAAGACTATATGCGTCACTCGATTACTGAAGAAGTGAAAGAATAGTGGATTCTGAAACGGATTGTGTGGTATAAACCATTAGACATTTGAACCAGTCTGCTCATTTTGGAATTCATGGGACATATGGGTATTGCCAGCAAAATATGCTGTAGCTTTTGAAAAAAGAACATTAATACAAGATATGTATGAGAACTGAAGCAGATGGCATGAGGGTATGGAAGTGATGTTATAGCTATCTGAGATTTAGTAACTGTAATAGGCATATGTATTGAGTTCATCACTTCAAGGGAAAGAGTGAAAGTGTCTTTTAAGGGGAAAGGATGTGTGTTAGTGAGTATGGGAGTGTATGTTTGTATATGATTGAGGTATTATTGGTAAGGGGAAACTGTACTTAATATATATTGGATTTGCTAAAAGTTGTTTGAAAAATTAATGAAATTGTCTAGAAAATAAAATGTGTAGTTACTTTTGAAGGGAGTTATGAATATTCATTGTGGATATCAATTCCCATTACCATATTTCTACCCTCTGTAAACATCATCCTCTCATTCATGTCCTTGCCATGCTCTTCCTCCCCTTCCTGGTTTCTCCCAAATGGTTCCACCATTCCCAGCATCTTCCTCTCTCCATCCTTCTGCCCTCTCCCCCATGATCTAGCATTTCTCCCTCACTCCCATTGTCCGGCATCTCTCCTCCATCACTCCCTTCTGCTCCTGGATCCAACATCACCCTCTTTCTCCCCTCTCCACCTCCTGTGTATCTTTTCCTCTTGCCCATCCTCCACTTGACCAACATCCCTCCCTCTCTCCCATTGACCAACATCTCCCCCTCCTTCCCTTGTGCCCTGGGTCCAACATATCTCCCTTCCCCCCTGGGTCCAACATCTCTCCCTTCCCCCCTCAACTATCATGCCCAATATTTCTCCCTTTCTCCTCTATGCACCATCACCCCCTTTCTCACCCCTCTCCATGCAGTATCTCTCTCTTGCTTTCTTGCTCCTCTCCACCCCTTTGCCATATCTCTCCCCTCCACCCCATATCCAACAATGTTTCCCCTCTACTTCTCTCCCTCACCCCCCATTGTCCACATCTCACTTTCTTTCTCCCTCTCTTGTGCTCCGAGTCCAACATCTCTCCCTTCCTCCCCTCCACCATCATGCCCAATATTTCTCCCTCGCCATGTAACATCTCTCCCTCCCCTCCCATGCAGCATCTCACCCTCCCTCTCTCGCCCTCCCATGCAGCATCTCACCCTCCCTCTCTCATCCCTGTGCAACATTTCTGCTCCCTCTCTTGCTCCCCTCATGCAGCAACTCTCCTTCCCTCTCCCCCCTCCCCCTGCATAATCTCTTCTTTGTTTCTTCCCTCATCTCACCCATCCCCACAACACTCCTTGCTTCACTTTAGCGGTGTGGATCCTCGGAAGCTGCAGTGATTCCTATACTCTGCCTTCCGCTAACCCGGAAGCCTCCCCTCTATTGTGTCCCACCCAGGCAGAGAAACAGGAAGCTGCAGCAAAGGAGAAGCATCCAGGTTAACAGCAGGCAGCATATACGAATCGCTGCTATTACCTGGGCCCCATTGGAAGACAGCAACTTAGGACCAAGGAAGTCCAGCCTGTTCTGCCAGCGCTGTCAAGGTGCAACCACTGCTGGCTGGGCCCAGGCCCACCCGTGGCTATGTCCCTAATTTAGCTTATGAATTTAAGCCAGCCATTATAGCTTGTCTATATAAAAGCTGAAAAGCACTTATCCTACATTTTTATTATTTTTTGACAAATGTTAGACATATTGCATGAAAATAACTCATATAAGTGAAGTGCTTCCATGGCCCTTTCCAATTTCTATTAGTTTACATTCTGTTTTGGGTTTACGTAATAAGCATGTTTGCAGATAAAGTGTTACGAGTTCCACAACCTGTTTGCACAGATGTGAAAGTCTATTTTACTGTGAAATCTCCCATAGCCTTGGTGAGGCAAGACTTCCCGATCTACTATTAGTGATCTGTAACATGCCATTGACATCATCCGTGGTACCTGACAATTGGAAGGTGACCAATATAACACCAATATTTATAAAAGAGTTCCAGGGGTGATTTGGGAAATTATAGACCAGTACTGATGTCAGTGCTGAGTAAAATGATAGAAACTATTATAAAAGAAGAAATTTACCAAACACATAGACAAACATGGCTTAATGGGACAGAGTCAACACAAATTCAGCCAAGGGAAGTCTTGACTCACCAATTTGCTATATTTCTTGAAGGTATGTAATAACCCAAGTTGGCTGCCCTACAGATTTCTTCAAGAGAAAAAACTCCAGTATTTGCCCAATAGGTTACCAGAGCTCAAGTAGAATGAGCATGCAGGGAAATTGGCGATCGTCTGACCGCCAAAATGTATGCAAAGGCAATCACGTCCTTAACCCAAAGAGATACGGTTGCCCTAATTCTGTCCCAAAAGAAGAACAATAAGATGATACAAGCATTGAAACTCATTAGTCACCTGCAAAATAGTGATGCAAGACCCTCTAAACATCGTAGAATTGTAAAATCCTTTGGATAATCTTTCGCTTGAAAGGAAGAAAACTAGTCTGATTGAGATGGAATGGCACAATCACTTTTGGCAGAAAGGAAGGAACCGTATGGATTGTCACGTCAGACTCAGAAAACCCAAGGAATGGATCTCTACAGGACAACGGCTGGAGCTCTGAAACCCAATGGGCCAAAGACATAGCAATAAGAAGGACAGTCTTCAGAGTCAGATCCTTCACCGAGGCCTTCCGCAAAGGCTTAAATGGTGTGTGTTGCATAGCCATAAGAACCAAGCTAATGTTCCACTCTGGACAAGAACATTGGAGTGGAGGCTTGAGACAACCCCTCGTAAGAAATTTACAAAATCCAGATGTTCCACGAGACAAATTCGAATTGCAACCTCTGTAAAAAGCCAGAGCTGCTATCTGTACTCGAAAGGAGTTATAGGCCAAGCCTTTCTGAAAACCTTCTTGCAAAAAAGGCCGACTGACAGAGACCATGCCTGGCATGAGCACCATGCTTCAAAGGTGCGCCATACCTGAGCATACACAACCGTAATAGAGCACTTCTGTGCCTGAACAGTGGCAATGACCATGACCGAATAACCTTTTTCTCAACCTCTACCAGGCATTGGCGTAGCCAAGGATGGGCCTGGGTGGGCCTAGGCCCACCTACATTTGGGTTCAGGCGCACCCAGTAGCAGCACACCTATGATGTGGCTGGCAGGGATCCCCAAGCCCCACCAGCCGAAAACTCCCAACAACTGTTTCTCCTGCATACCTTGTAAATAGTAGATCTTTGCCTGCAGTAAACAGTGACTGACACATACTGCTCGCACTAGCCCCACAGCCTTCCCTCTGACATATTTTTGCCTTTGTGGAAACAGGAATTTGCATCAAAGGGAAGGCTATGGGGCCAACATGAGCAATGTGTATTAGCAGATTTTCACTGGCAGCGAGCAGCAACTATTTAAAAGGTATGCGTGCGGGGGAGGGGGGATGTTTGAGAGACCATATGGCATGCAGACGACAGAAGGAGAGATCAAAACACTTGTGGGACAGGATGGAGTTCTGCCCACCTATCTTGGGCCCAGCTTACCCAAAATTGGGTGTCTGGCTACAACCCTGCTGCCAGGGGTGCAGCCATAGCTACCAGGGGCATAGCCACACATTTTTTTAAATAAAAGCCATTTCTACATGTAGAAAATAACTCACACACAGAAAATGTGTTAAGAACTTATATTCAAAGTGGTTAAAAGGGAAAATCCTTTTTACAAATTGCGATAACATAAAAAAAAGCTACAGGACATAGAACTTGCATCTACATATTCCAAGGCAGTGAGTGGGAACTTATAGGGCATGTACAAGTCCATGCATGCATAAATCAGTTCAATACAGGAATCTAGGAGACGCCCTTTACTGGATGCAAGCGACTCGGGAAGGGATGGGAGTTGCACCCTTCCTCCAGGCATCTCTCAGACAACCCCAACACAGGGATTCAAAGAGACTGAAGCCAGACAAAGGTATCAATATGTCCTAGAGGCTGTTGCTCAAAACTAACACCAGTGTTAAAAAAAGCTGTCAGTGACTGATTTGCGCATATGTTATTGTGTGCAAAATTGCTCAAAGGGCTTGAGCTTGGGTGTTAATGAGTACATTAAACATTGCTGCAAACGCATTAATGGATGCAAATGAGGTCGGTTAGTATTCCTTCCCAATGCACAGAAGAAAATAATGTCCAATAGTGCCAAAACTTACTGCTAGGTCAGGGGCAGTGTAGATAGTTTTCAGATTTCTTATCAATTTTTCACATTCCACTATGTTTTGTTTTTTTTTGTCTTTTGCAAGGAAGCCCATGCAAGTTTGAGCACTGCTAATGAGAACAAAGCATGTGCACAAGTCTTCATATTCAGTGGTTCCATTCATTTAAATTGCTACTCTCAGTATACATGGATAAAGTGCTGTGATTGCCCGTTATTCTAAAAACAAAATGAATAAAGTGATACATTTTTTTTATTGAACTAACTCAGGGGTAGGCAACTCCGGTCCTCGAGAGCCGCAGCCAGGTCAGGTTTTCAGGATATTCACAATGAATATGCAGGAGATAGATTTGCAAGCACTGCCTCCATGGTATGCAAATCTATCTCCTGCATATTCATTGTGGATATCCTGAAAACCTGACCTGCCTGCAGCTCTCGAGGACCAGAGTTGCCTACCCCTGAACTAACTTAATCCATATAAATGGTAACTTCACCAATACTGTATACAAGGTGGACCTTTTATTTAGTTGGTCTAAGTCAGTGGTTCCAAAACCTGATTCTGGAGGCACCCCAGCCAGTCAGGTTTTCAGGATACCTACAATGAATATTCATGAGATAGATTTGCATGCAGTAGAGGCAGTGAATGCAAATCTCTCTCATGAATATTAATTTTAGGTATCCTGAAAACCTGAATGGCTGGGGTGCCTTCAGGACCAGGTTTGGGAACCACTGGTCTAAGTTATCTTCAGAGTAGCTTAATTTCATGTTCTACCTGCACCTATGCTAGCCCCCAGTCTGCCCTTAAATCTGCCTCCAAGTCTATGAATGCGTTTTATGCATAAAATTATTTGTAGAAATGGCACAAAAAAAAAGAAAAAAAAAGATTATAGATCAGCATCAGTGCCAATCAATTCCTGGTGCTTTAGTTAACATTTACCGCTTTGGTGATGAACCACTGTTAACTAGCACTGTTCAGGAAGTCCTTGCTTCAGTAATCAGACATCAGTGATCATCCCCTGATCTACTGGTGCGTGGGTGTGGTGACCTCTACTTGCAGCGATCTGGCTGCATGTAAAGGTCAAACCAAAAAAATGGAAACTATCTTCCACAAAACAGTACAGAAGTGAAAGATGCCACACACACAGTGTCAGCTGGAGCAAAGCAAAAGTTTATTATCAAAAACTGCAGAGATATGCTGACATATTGACCCAACACAGACCATGTTTCGGCAATCCTGCCTTCCTTGGAGGTCCATCACTATCAGCAATAAAACACTCACACTGTAACCCACTCAGATGGGATAAAAAGAGACAAAATCTTTAAAAGTGCTTATAATACAAAAAATGTCAGCTGACCCACACTCTCAAGGGAAGCAGTTTTTTGTGCTGTTGCTGCATGTGAAGGTCACCACACACATGTGCCAGTAGATCAGAAAGAACAAGAGACAGCATGAGCCTATCTGACCCATAATCTGGGCTGAAGTCAGTAGGCAGAGCTTGCTGCCACATTGTAGAAGTTTACATTTAGATACAGTAGAGAGGTGTGGAAGCCGTGTTAGTCCACTCAAGGTTATCAATAGAAATCAAACAAAAGAAAACATGGAAAAGAAAATAAGATGATACCTTTTTTATTGGACATAACTTTATACATTTCTTGATTTGCTTAAGACAAGATTTAACCTGCACAGACATCACATGAAGATAGCCGGTGCCAGTCAGGTTCCCACCCCTGTGGGCCAACACTTTACAAGACCAGAACACTGCACCAGTGATTTCATAGTAAGAATCCTGAAAGGTAACTTTAAAACAATACAGGAACGTAAGACCTTTGAAGTCAGAATGATTGAATATTTTGACACCCAACAGAAAGGACTTAACAAGGATCTGGGTTTTCTAGCCCATTATAAACCATAAAATTGTATTTCTCTGTTGATCACCCTCCTCTCACCTACCCACACCCATTCTGTTAGAATATCAAAGAAATGCTTTGATGTCCCCATGTATACTTCCTACCCACCCCCACCCTGTCAGACTGTCAAAGTAATGCTTGGATGTTTCACTTATATATACTATCTGCTACCACATTTGCTTATTTCCGATCTGATGAAGAAGGGCAACCTTCGAAAGCTAATCAAGAAATGTATTAAGTTATGTCTAATAAAAAGGTATCATTATTTTCTTTTCCATGTTTTATTTTGTTTGATTTCTATTGATAACATTTAGATACACAAATGGATTATTCTGTTTTGAGCATGTTTCAGTGACAAATGGTTTTATAAATCAAAATAAGTATTTTGCTTCATGCAGATCTTTCATTTGTTTAAACATAAGGTAATGGGCTATAAGCCCTTACTGCAGAGCATTGGTTTTCTTATATTTTGTTCTTGTGCTGATTTGTACTGTGCCAAAACTGAAAATTATCTCTTCTTTCTGGCGGATAATAAAAGGAGCTCACTGTGAACACTATCCACCCTAAAAGGTTGTTTTGTGGCGGTATATCAGGAATTGTGATACTGAATAAATAAGTGTATGTTTGTGTCCCTAGTCATGCATCCAAAGTTTATATAATCCTTTCAAGAAAGCCAGTTAATTGTTTAACTTATCAGTGAAACATAACCACAGAGGCATGGTATGGTCGCATTTGCAATATGGGTAATACTATTTTTGAGTTAGTCTTCATTGGACCAAACTTGCTTTTCTTGTGTCATCACCATCCTGTTGGTGCCTTAAAAGGTGGAGGATAAAATATTTTTTTTTTTTTTAATTTTTATCCTACATTATCTCAGGCAAACTTGGGTTCAATGTGACTTACATTTGAAAATACAGAGACAGAATATTAGAATTCAGTAACATAATGGGAGCAAGAAGATGGATATGTCTGAAATATTTAACAAAGTTGAGATTAGCATATATACCTAACTAGGCATTTAAAAGTCTGTCCTTTAATGATGCCACATGTTCAAAACTCATAGCTATAAGTAGACAGTTATTCAAACATTATCTCATGCATACACCAGAACAGGCATCCATATACTCATTGAAAAGGTAAACAACAACTTCTACAGAGTACATCCAAAACGTAATGCTTATTTCCTCATTTCCATCTTCCAAAATTCTAGATAGCAGATGTACAGATCAGTAGGACCCACAGCATTCCAAAATAAGTAAAGTCATAAAAAACACAGTTTATACCTAATTGTTCAATCACCCATAGTTTTCACCTTTGCATTTAAAAAGCAATACCATATGCATGTAAGGTCTGGATAAATGAATTAAAGCCATCAAAGCTTTAAGCAAATGATCTAAATATGTAATACTTGGTAGCAATAATGAAACAGTGATGGAATATTCACATAGTGGGCAGCCAACAGATTTATTTTCCACTGAAAATAATTAACTTTGTATTAACGTGGTGAATAATAGTGTGCTGCTTGCTATTTTGTATTTTGGTGGTGTATTGTTAGCCTGCATAATAAAATTACACTTGCAGATATTTTCCTAGCATAACTTTCATTAACAAAAGCACATGATTTCCAAATGAGTGGAGGAATAGCCCAATGATTAGTGCAATGGCCTGAGAACCTTGGGAACCAATTTTGATTGTCACTGCAGCTCCTTGTGCCTCTGGGCAGGTCACTTAACCTTCCATTGCCCCAGGTACAAAAATAAGTACTTGTATATAATATGTAAACAACTTTGATTGTAACCACAGAAAGGTGGTATATCAAGTCCTATTCCCCCTACTGGATTACATTTATACGTGTGACCTGACAAAATGGAGAAGATAGTTCTGTTCACGAAGCTTCTTAACACAGACCGCTCTATTTCAAAACAAGAAACCTGAGAAAGGGAAGCTACTGGGATAGCTGGATTTTATATATTCCTGTATGACAGTTACGTTGCAAGACTTCGTTCTGTTTCTGTGAGTTTGACGTCCTGCACGTTGTACGTGCAGGACTTCAGACTGTCAGAAACCAAACAAAGGGAAAAGACTTCGGCTGGTGGGGGTTGGGGTCCCCCGCCAGCAAAGGTAGGCGACGGCGGGCCGAGAGGGTCATCGGCAGGGGGGGGGTCAAAGTTTTGGAGGTGTCGGCAATGGCGTGCGGGTTGGGGGGGGTCAGTGTCGGCAATGGTTGGCTGGCGGGCGGGGGGGGCGTCGGTAGCACCGGGGGGGGGGCTAAAATGTGCCCCCTCACCTCGGCTCTGGACCCCACTACCGTTGAAGTCTGGCTACGCCACTGGTTGAGGGCATTGTGCTGTTTGGGTGACCAATAATTTTCTCTATTTTAGTGTGGAAAAAACTTCAGTTTGTTTTATGTACTTATTGCCATTTTTCTAAGATTCAGTATATTAATGAGTGAAGAAATATTTTCTCTGATTCATTTTAAATGTATTACTCTGCATTGTGTGCCCCCTGTCCACTCCACCAGGGCTGTGCATAGGGTCTCTGGTGCCCCACTGCAGACTATCAGTTGGCACCCCCCCCCACCCCCGGTGTGGCATAAGATGCAAAGGAAATAGGAGCTGAAAGATGGAGTGCATCTTTGTGGGATTGCTGAACAAATAGAGGGTTTACAACCACTTAGCTTTTCGTGCTTTCATGTTCATGAAATTAGTAATTAAATCTTTGATATCTAACTGGGCACATATATCATTCTCAATAGCAATCATGGCAAGGCTTACAAGCCTTTCTTGCGAAATACTTGATCACAAATAATCCTATATAATAATACTCCTCCCCCTGTGTTACAGCATACTGCACCCCCCATTCCGCGACCCAGTCGACCCCCCTTCTCGGCGAAAACCGTCCCCCACCGCCGTCCAGTACCTGTGCTGATGGGGGACTCCAACCTCCGTCAGCCGAAGTCCTGTGCTGGCCTTCGTGCCGTTGCTTCTTCAATGATCTTCAGTTCAAGTTCCTCTGCGTGCGTCTGATGTCAGATGCACGCAGAGCAACTTGGACACAAAATCATTGAAGAAGCAATGCCTCGAAGGCCAGCACAGGACTTCGTCTGATGGGGGTTGGGGTCCCCCATCAGCACAGGTACTGGACGGCGGCAGGGGACGGTTTTCGCCGAGAAGGGGGGTCGACTGAGTCACGGAAAGGGGGGGGTGAAAACGGAGGGACAGCAGAGTCTGGAACAGCAAGGGAGGGAGGGTGGGGGATGGCCTTGCTAGCGCCCGTTTCCTTCCCTTTTGAAACGGGCATTTTTTTACTAGTTTTTTATGATTTTTAACCGTGAAAATGATCGCTCACCACTTGCCACACTGACAGGAATTGTCAGCAATATTCTTAGAAACAAATTGCTATATATTGCAAAATAATATAGCAGATGTAAATTCTCAAAGTGGACATATTCCAAACACTAAAATGAAAATAAAATGATTTTTCTCTACCTTTGTTGTCTGGTGACTTTCTTTTTCTGATCATTGATAAGTCTCTGACTCTAAAGTTTAGCAATATCATTAAAGCAAAATATATTTTCACATATCACAGACTCTTCCCTATCCAAGGAGAATCTTTTATATAAAAACAAACACCAAAAAAACAATCAGATTTTCACTTACCAGCTCTTCTACACTACTCAGCTAAACTTCCTCTGAAACTACTGTTGGAACCATCAGCCAATTAAATGGCTTTTAGCTGTAGCTATCGGGTTACCTGATAATTATGCAAACATCATTGCAGTCATGCCCTCCTCTCGGTGTACAAGCTCAGAGAAAAAAACAAACAAACTTTGAACCACTTACAGATTTTAACAATTACACTATTTAGTTTTTATTTCTCCCCAGTCTCACTTGCACACCTCCTGCCAAACCTGGCTGTTCTCTTTAATTTGAATGTTGTTCAAGCTCACCCTGAATGAGGAATTCGTCCCACACCAAAGACATAAATAGCACTGGTTGTATTCTTTCAAACAACTTCAGCAGAGCCTACCTGCCTCAGTGAGCACTGTGGTCGAAGAGGGGAGGGCAGGGGAGAGAGGAAAATCACAGCTTCAGGTAAAACATTTTGCAAGTGAGCTGACCTCAGGAAACGGTAGGTGCCCTCCAGAGGTTGGTGCCCCCCTGCGGTGCTTACCCCGCTTACCGTGGTAGCACAGCCCTGCACTCCACTCAGTACTTTATACTTCCTTTTTTTATGGGGACGGGCGGGGATGGAGGAGATCACTCACGGGGACGGGTGGGAACGGAGGAGATTACTCACGGGGACGGGCGGGAACGGAGGAGATTACTCACGGGGACGGGTTAGATTCTGGCGGGGATGAGCGGGGACGGGTTTGATTCCGGACGGGTCGCATTTCTGTCCCCGTGCAACTCTCTAATGTACTCTTAAATGCCTTTGTGAATTTTTGTCACTAAAAGATGACAAAAAGAGTAAAAATACAATTACCCATTTACAAATTTTGGATTTGTGTCTCAAAGATACTGATATGGCAACCCCACATCTATAGCGGCTCCAGATACTTCTGGGTTACCGCCGCCTTATAACCTCTCAAATCCTACCTGTCCCACTGAACCTACTGAGGTAACTCCGGGACTGTATCCGGACCTACAAGCCACAGTTATCGACTCCTCGTTGACTGTAGCTGTTGGTTATAAAGCCTTACCACCCAAAACTACTGTACAGCAGAAAAAGGTTTCTCTACCGGCACCATCTGAGTCTACTCCGGTGCATCTCCCTGCTACACCCATGCCTTGTAAGCCTAATAATCCTTTTGTGTTTCCGCCTGCTGCGCCACAAAAAGAGACCACTTATAGTTACCTTTCTGGTGCTGTTGCTCTCACACCCCTTACAGACCCTGCGAGTTATTTTTCCCAATTGGAAAATGAAGCCCTTCACAATCCTAAGTATCATCATATGTATGGTGATCACATCCCTTTTGAGCACCTCACCGCTCCTGCTGCGGTTTCCAAAGTACCTACAGAACTTAAACAGGAGGGATCTGCTGGAAACCCTCCCTGATGCCTTATTCAATTCTTTTTCTGAGAAAGAACAAACACCTTTAGCTAATTTACATTCTGCGATTTCTGCAGTTTCACACATATCTGAGGAATTAATGAAAATCAATGAGCAAATCCATAGTAGTCCCGTATTTACCCGCCTTCAAGCGGCTAAACAGCGTGATCTTCCATGAGATGAACTGAAAAATTATCTCCCAGAATTTGAGGCATTAATGTTACCCACAAACCTCACTCCTAAACAATATATTGTCCAGAAGGAGGGTACTGCTTTTTACATGGACCCCTAGGTAGATAATCTGGCTGGATGGTCAGAACAGTTATACCCACAGGTTGATTCCTATCCCAGAATAGGATCACTTGTTCCTTCTCATATGACTCTGGCACGTAAATGTATTTGTTAAGGTTTGGGAGATCCTAAGTGGGACTACGCTTATATGCAGAAGTGTCTCCTGGTTTGGGAAAAATATGAACAAAAGCCCAAACCTGTTCAATGTTGTCTTCTGTTTTATGGCAAACCTGATCCTGCCAATGGAGGAGTTGCCCCTGCTAAGTATATCCATTGCTCTTTTGTGGACATTCATACCATTGTTCAGCAACTACCCCCGATTAGTAAGGGTGCCTCCCCATGGATTACTATTTTTGAGAGACTTGCCGGACACTATAAACTTTTTCATGGTGACATCAAAGCAGTTCTGGCCAAGCTGCCTGGTGTCAAAGCGGACACTGTAATTGCCCTTGCAGGATTAGATCAAGTTTCTATGGGAAACTCTGATTATTATGGTGTCTCCTTTGATATACATCGAAATGCTATTTGGGATACCATGAGGCATATTTTCAAAGCACTTAGCCTCCCAAAGTTCCATAGAAACCTATGGAACTTAGCTTCCCAAAGTGCTTTGAAAATATGCCTCCATGTGTCTCTTGTTTCCAACCCAGAGGAATTTTTCCTGTCTTATGAGTATGCGCTGGGATCCAACGAAGGACAGTATTGAAGTTTATGAGTCCCAGTATATTGACAACTGGAAGTCTGACACAGAACTTCATTATTTGGACCCGAATGTTTCACCTTTATTTTATCAAACCTTGCGAGATACTCTTCCTCCTCCTGTTAAATCTAAACTTGATTCCATCCTTGCTCTGGAACTCAAGCCATGGTCAGAGATTTCCATGCACATTTATCATTTTGCCCGTCATTTTGAGAAAGAATGTAAGAAGTCCCAAGACGACATGCTAAAAACCCAACAAAGATTCTATGCCATACAATTGTCTAAAGACAATATCCCTGTACCTAAATCTCCTGCTCTATTATACTGGTAGAGTATGCCCAGTTGTTAGAGGGAGAGCTGTGTCCCCTATGTGAGGCCAACCTCTCAACAGTCCTAATCGGAGAACCAATATAGAATGCAAGTACGGCCATTACCAGGATGAATGTAAAGTTCCCCCATTTAATCACAATTCTACTACCTCTCATTCTTACCTACAGTGGGACACTTCTCAGACAGTACAAGAGTTTTGTCAGAGATCTGCCCAACAGCCACAATGACTAATGGCTAATCTCCACATAGCTGTGGGAACCTCTGAACCCATGGTTCAAGTGAAAGTTAACGGAACTTATGTCCCTTTTCTTTTGGATACTGGAGCTACAGGCTCTATTCTTAACTCTTTGCCACCTTCTGTGACCCTCTCCTAACATACTCTTTCTACTCAGGGCTATGAGGGACGGAAGACCAAACAACAGCTGGCATGGTTAAAAAGTGAGGTGAAGGAAGCTATTAGAGCTAAAAGAAAATCCTTCAGAAAATGGAAGAAGGAACCAACTGAAAATAATAAGAAACAGCATAAGGAATGTCAAGTCAAATGCAAAGCGCTGATAAGGAAACCTAAGAGGGACTTAAAAAAAAAGATTGCGTTAGAGGCAAAAAACACATAGTAAATTTTTTTTAGGTATATTAAAAGCAGGAAGCCGGCAAAAGAATCGGTTGGACCGATAGATGACCGAGAAGTAAAAGGGGCGATCAGGGAAGACAAAGCCATAGCAAAGAGATTAAATTAATTATTTGCTTTGGACTTCACCGAGGAAGATTTGGGTGGGATACTGGTGCCAGAAATGGTATTTGAAGCTGACGAGTCGGAGAAACTTCATGAATTCTCTGTAAACCTGGAGGATGTAATGGGGCAGTTCTACAAACTGAAGAGTAGCAAATCTCCTGGACCGGATGGTATTCATCCCAGAGTACTGATAAAACTGAAAAATGAGCGTGCGGAGCTGTTGTTAGTAATATGTAATTCATCCTTAAAATCAAGCGTGGTACCAGAAGCTTGGAGGGTGGACAATGTAACACCGATTTTTAAAAAAGGTTCCAGAGGAGATCTGGGAAATTACAGACCGGTGAGTCTGACGTCGGTACCGGGCAAAATGGTACAGGCTATTATTAAGAACAAAATTACAGAGCATATTCGAAAGCATGGATTAATGAGACAAAGTCAACATGGATTTAGTGAAGGGAAATCTTGCCTTAGCAATCTACTACATTTCTTTGAAGGGGTGAACAAACACGTGGATAAAGGTGAACCAGTTGATATTGCGTATCTGGATTTTCAGAAGGCATTTGCCAAAGTACCTCATGAAAGACTCCAGAGGAAATTGGAGAGTCCTGGGATAGGAGGTAGTAACCTATTGTGGATTAAAAACTGGTTAAAAGATAGAAAACAGAGAGTAGGATTAAATGGTCAGTATTCTCAATGGTAGTTAGTGGGGTTCCCCAGGGGTCTGTGCTGGGACCGCTGCTTTTTAACATGTTTATAAATGACCTAGAGATGGGAGTAACTAGTGAGGTAATTAAATTTGCTGATGACACAAAGTTATTCAAAGTCATTAAATCTTAAATCGCGGGAGGATTGTGAAAAATTACAAGAGGACCTTATGAGACTGGGAGATTGGGTGCCTAAATGGCACATGACACTTAATGTGAGCAAGTGCAAAGTGATGTATGTGGTAAAGAGGAACCCGAATTATAGCTACGTCATGCAAGGTTCTATGTTAGGAGTCATGGACCAAGAAAGCGATCTAGGTGTTGTCGTTGATGATACGTTGAAACCTTCTGCTCAGTGTGCTGCTGCGGCTAAAAAAGAAAATAGAATGTTAGGTAGTATTAGGAAAGGAATGGAAAACAAAAATGAGGATGTTATAATGCCTTTGTATTGCACCATGGTGCGACCGCACCTCGAATATTGTGTTCAATTCTGGTCGCTGCATCTCAAAAAAGATATAGTGGAATTAGAAAAGGTGCAGAGAAGGGCGACGAAAATGATAAAGGGGATGGGACGACTTCCCTATGAGGAAAGACTAAAGCGGCTACGGCTCTTCAGCTTGGAGAAAAGGTGGCTGAGGGGAGATATGATAGAGGTCTATAAAATAATGAGTGGAGTTGAACGGGTAGATGTGAAGCGTCTGTTTACGGTTTCCAAAAATACTAGGACTAGGGGGCATGCGATGAAGCTACAATGTAGTAAATTTAAAACAAATCGGAGAAAAATTTTCTTCACTCAACATGTAATTAAACTCTAGAATTCGTTGCCAGAGAATGTGGTAAAGGAGGTTAGCCTAGCGGAGTTTAAAAAAGGTTTGGATGGCTTCCTAAAGGAAAAGTCCATAGACTTAAATGGACTTGGGGAAAATCCACTATTTCTGGGATAAGCAGTATAAAATGTTTTGTACTTTTTTGGGATATTGCTAGGTATTTGTGATCTGGATTGGCCACTGTTGGAAACAGGATGCTGGGCTTGATGGACCTTTGGTCTTTCCCAGTATGGCAATACTTACGTACTTATGTAATAAAACTGTGTCCCTCACCCATCCTGTCACAATGTCATTTAATGGATACACGACTACAGCTTCACTACTCTATTCTTCATCTTGCCCTGTTAATTTACTGGGACGAGACCTCCTTTCTGTTTTTCAGGTTTCACTTTCTTTTCATCCATCATTTAGGGATACTCATCCTGAGTTTTCCTTTCTGGTCGATGATGATTTAGAGCAGTCTTTCCCTTCTGTTCCTATTGATTTCTGGGCTACGGATGATCAGCCTTATGGTCATCGCTCCCATGTCTCTCCTCATAAAACTGAATTAAAACCAGGATGTACAGGACCATGTGTACCCAATATAATTTGTCTGAAGCAGCTAGAGCTGGTTTACAGGACGAGATTGATTCCCTTCTGCAACATGGTATCATTGAGCAGAGTACTTCTTCCTATAATACCGCATTGTACCCTGTGCCTAAGCCTAATGGTAAGTGATGCATTGTTCGTGATCTTCATGCCCTTAATGACCGGGTTCAACCTCTTTATCCCTGTGTTGAGAACCCTGAAACCCTTTTACAGCGTACTAGCTTGTCTGGCTTTTTTTCAGTACTAGATCTCTCTAATGCTTTTTTGTCCATCCCACTCCATCTAGTCGCCCCCTAACAGCCTTTTGCCATGAGGCCCAATCCTATCAATGGACTCGCCTTCCCCAAGGGTTTCTTGATAGTGTCAGCTTTGTGAGTCCCTGTGCCGAGCAGTGATCCCGGGTATGAGGACTTCAGCCCCGGATTGAGCTTGGCAGCCGAGCAACCCCGAAGTTCACCTGTGGTGACCACCATTCCCCGGGAGTTGAGCCCCCAGGTGTGGGCAGGTGGCCGACAGGACTTTCACAAAGAGGCCAGGAAAGGGGCGCCCAGAGAGAGCAGAAGGAAGAAGTTCAGGAGCGGGTCACAACAGAGTAATAGGCAGTAGGCTAAGGAGTGTCTTGGGTCCAGGCAGGAATACAGGCGGGTAACTGACCCAGGAGTCACCAGGTCCAGGCAAGATATTCAGTCAGGCAGTAGATAGGAGAATAACCAGGTTCAGGCAGGCAGCAGACAAGAGAGTAGCCAGGTCCAGGCAGGATATCCAGGCAGGCAGCAGACAAAAGAGTAACCAGGTCCAGGCAGGGAGCAGACAAGAGAGTAACCAGGTACAGGAAGGGTCTTTACAGGCAGGCAGCAAACAGAAGAGTACGCTGAAGCTGAAGCAATGAGGCAGAAGGAAAGCATCCCAGAAATAGTGCAGGCTTTCTGACGTAGACAGGGAACCAGCTGAAGAAGAAAGCTTCCAAAGGTCAGGTAGGCAGAGAGAAAATCAACACAGGTGCGTGGTAGCAAGGCAATTAAAGAGACTGGAAGCCAGGCAGAGAGAGCAGATCCAGGTGCATGAGAGAAAGGCAATCAAGGAGCCTGCAGCCAGAGAAGTACACAGACATTGCTCAAGGCTGAGCCAGTCAAGTGTGTGTGTTGCCAGGACCCTTCGCAGCCCGAGAACACCGCTTGCGTTGAGGTAGGGGACATGACAGTATCCCCTCCTTAAAGGCCCCCCTCTGCCTGGGTCTGGGTTTGGATGGGTAGCTAGCGTGGAACTCTTGGATTAGTTCTGGGACATGGACATTAGCAGCTGGTTCCCCCGAATTTTCCTCAGGACCAAAGTGTTTCCATGAAAGCAAGTAGAAGAGTCATTCTCTTTGGTGTTTGGAGTCCAGGATCTCCTCAACTTCGAACTCAGGGTCCATTTCAGTATCAGCCATGACAATTTTCTTTGGTTCTGGATGCCATTTCAAGAACAAGAACGGCTTTAGTAAGGATACATGTTATCAATAGAAATCAAACAAAATAAAACATGGAAAATAAGATGATACCTTTTTTATTGGACATAACTTAATACATTTCTTGATTAGCTTTCGAAGGTTGCCCTTCTTCATCAGATCGGAAATAAGCAAATGTGCTAGCTGACAGTGTATATAAGTGAGAACATTCAAGCATTGCTATGACAGTCTGACAGGGTGGGAGGATGGGGGTGGGTAGGAAGTATGCATGGGGACATCAAAGCATATCATTGGTATTCTAACAGGGTGGGTGTGGATAGGTGAGGGGAGGGTGATCAACAGAGACATACAGCTTTATGGTTTATAATGGGCTAGGAACCCCAGGTCCTTGTTAAGTCCTTTCTGTTGGGTGTTAAAATATTCAATCATTCTGACTTCAAAGGTCTTACGTTCTTGTATGGTTTTAAAGTTACCTTTGAGGATTCTCACTGTGAAGTCACTGGTGCAGTGTCCTGGTCTTGTAAAATGTTGCCCAACAGGCGTGGGAACCCTGCTGGCACCAGCATTGTTTATATGATGTCTATGTAAATTGAATCTGTCTTAAGCATCTGGCCTGTTTCTCCAATATAGCATCCTTCATTACATTTTTTACACTGAATGATATATACCACATTGGAAGATGAGCAAGTGAAAGATCCCTTTATGTGAATATCTTTCCTTTGTGGATGACTTTGGGGTCCTGTGAAATATTTTGGCATAGTTTGCAACTGGATAAATTACAGGGAAGTGTGCCCTTCTGTTCCTTTTCAGTCTGTGAAGGAAGTTTACTTCTGATTAGCTTGTGTTTTAAATTGGGTGGCTGTCGGAAGGCCAGTACTGGTGGGGATGGGAATATCTCTTCAGTAATTCATCCTCCTGGAGTATAGGTTGTAGATCTCTTATGATTTTCCTCAGTTTTTCCCGCTCTGGATTGTATGTCACTACAAGCGGGATTCTGTCTGTGGATTTTTTCTTTTTGTACTGTAGCAGATTCTCCCTGGGTGTTTTGAGGGAGGAGGCAATATTCTTGGAGATTATTTTGGGGTTGTAGCCCTTCTGTTTGAAGGATTCAGTCAGGGTTTTAAGGTGTCTGTCTCTGTCCCCTGGGTCAGAGCAGACACGGTGGTATCTTGTGGCTTGGCTGTAAATGATGGATCTTTTTGTATGTGAAGGATGGAAGCTGGAGTTGTGGAGATAGCTACATCTGTCTGTGGGTTTCTTGTATACAGATGTTTGTATACAGCCATCACTGATTGAGACCGTGGTGTCCAAAAAATTGACTTTTTCTGGGGAGTAGACAATTTTGAATCTGATTGTAGGATGGTATGTATTGAATGCAGAATAAAATTGTTTCAGAGTTTCTTCACCCTCCGTCCAAATCATAAAAATGTCATCGATGTACCGGTAGTATTTTAGAGGTTTGGTCTGGTGTGTATTCAGAAATGTCTCTTCCAGCTCAGCCATAAAAAGGTTGGCATATTGGGGTGCTGTCCTGGTGCCCATCGCAGTGCCCATTATTTGCAGATAGATATCATTGTTAAAGTGGAAGTAGTTGTGAGTTAAGATGAATTTGATTAATTTTGTGATAGTTTCTGGTGAGTATTGATGGTCCAGTGTGGATTTTTTTAGGAGTCTTCCACATGCAGCTATGCCATTCGCATGTGGAATGTTGCTGTATAGTGATTCTACATCCATCGTGACCAGAAGGGTGTTAGGTGGTAGTTGCTTGATATTTTTCAATTTATTCAGAAAGTCTGTGGTGTCTTGTATGAAGCTGTTAGTTTTGTGTACGAGAGGTTTCAGAATTCCCTCTATAAATCCAGATATTTCTTCCGTGAGTGTGCCAATACCTGATATGATTGGTCTGCCAGGGTTTCCCAGTTTGTGGATCTTGGGTAGCATGTAAAATGTGCCTACGGAAGGTTGATTTGGTATGAGTTTCTTCAGGTGAGGTTGCGCTTGTGTAGGAAATGTTTTGATAAGGTCTTTCAGCTGTTTTGTGTAATCCTGTGTGGGGTCCTCAGTTAGTTTCCTGTAGTATTTATTGTCTGAGAGCTGTTTGTGCCCCTCTTCAATGTATTTTTGTATGTCCATAATTACCACTGCGCCTCCTTTGTCTGCGGGTTTGATGATAATGCGTTCGTTAGTTTTGTAGGGTTCTTATGGCCGCTCTTTCTGGTGGGGTAAGATTGTACAGAATTCTTTTTTGTTTGTTGGAGAGTTGTGATTTAACCCTATGTCTGAAACTTTCTATGTAGTTATCCAGTTTGTAGTTTTGTCCCTCCTGAATACACACCAGACCAAACCTCTAAAATACTACCGGTACATCGATGACATTTTTATGATTTGGACGGAGGGTGAAGAAACTCTGAAACAATTTTATTCTGCATTCAATACATACCATCCTACAATCAGATTCAAAATTGACTACTCCCCAGAAAAAGTCAATTTTTTGGACACCACGGTCTCAATCAGTGATGGCTGTATACAAACATCTGTATACAAGAAACCCACAGACAGATGTAGCTATCTCCACAACTCCAGCTTCCATCCTTCACATACAAAAAGATCCATCATTTACAGCCAAGCCACAAGATACCACCGTGTCTGCTCTGACCCAGGGGACAGAGACAGACACCTTAAAACCCTGACTGAATCCTTCAAACAGAAGGGCTACAACCCCAAAATAATCTCCAAGAATATTGCCTCCTCCCTCAAAACACCCAGGGAGAATCTGCTACAGTACAAAAAGAAAAAATCCACAGACAGAATCCCGCTTGTAGTGACATACAATCCAGAGCTGGAAAAACTGAGGAAAATCATAAGAGATCTACAACCTATACTCCAGGAGGATGAATTACTGAAAGAGATATTCCCATCCCCACCAGTACTGGCCTTCCGACAGCCACCCAATTTAAAACACAAGCTAATCAGAAGTAAACTTCCTTCACAGACTGAAAAGGAACAGAAGGGCACACTTCCCTGTAATTTATCCAGTTGCAAACTATGCCAAAATATTTCACAGGACCCCAAAGTCATCCACAAAGGAAAGATATTCAACATAAAGGGATCTTTCACTTGCTCATCTTCCAATGTGGTATATATCATTCAGTGTAAAAAATGTAATGAAGGATGCTATATTGGAGAAACAGGCCAGATGCTTAAGACAAGATTCAATTTACATAGACATCATATAAACAATGCTGGTGCCAGCAGGGTTCCCACGCCTGTTGGGCAACATTTTACAAGACCAGGACACTGCACCAGTGACTTCACAGTGAGAATCCTCAAAGGTAACTTTAAAACCATACAAGAACGTAAGACCTTTGAAGTCAGAATGATTGAATATTTTAACACCCAACAGAAAGGACTTAACAAGGACCTGGGGTTCCTAGCCCATTATAAACCATAAAGCTGTATGTCTCTGTTGATCACCCTCCCCTCACCTATCCACACCCACCCTGTTAGAATACCAATGATATGCTTTGATGTCCCCATGCATACTTCCTACCCACCCCCATCCTCCCACCCTGTCAGACTGTCATAGCAATGCTTGAATGTTCTCACTTATATACACTGTCAGCTAGCACATTTGCTTATTTCCGATCTGATGAAGAAGGGCAACCTTCGAAAGCTAATCAAGAAATGTATTAAGTTATGTCCAATAAAAAAGGTATCATCTTATTTTCTTTTCCATGTTTTATTTTGTTTGATTTCTATTGATAACCTTAAGAGTGGACTAACACGGCTAACACACTCCTCTACGTAAGGATACATGAAAAGCATTGTGGACCTTGAGATTAACGGGTAATTGGAGGCGGTAGGAGACTGCCCCCACTCGGGATTGTACAGCGAAAGGGCCAATGTACTGGGCAGCAAACTTGAAAGAGGGTAAACGGAGCCTCAAGTACTTGGTACTAAGCCAAACTTTCTGTCCCGGTTGAAATGTCGGTGCAGCCCGTCTCTTTCAATTAGCAAAAAGCTTATACTTAGCAGCAGCTTGTTGTAGATGATATTGGACTTTACTCCAAATGTCCCGGATATCTGTGAG
The DNA here is from genome assembly GCF_901765095.1 of Microcaecilia unicolor. Classification (NCBI taxonomy): domain Eukaryota; kingdom Metazoa; phylum Chordata; class Amphibia; order Gymnophiona; family Siphonopidae; genus Microcaecilia; species Microcaecilia unicolor. The sequence continues at coordinate 277,833,144 of NC_044031.1, forward strand.
AGTCCGTTGAAGCTATGGTAAGGTTTGGGTCAGAGGAATTGGAGGAGGCAGTTGAGGATGGCGTCTGTACACTGTAAAGAATGTGGAAGTCCAAGAGGCGAAGTGGAAGCCATTGTTATAAGCAAATTCTGCCCAGGGGAGCAATGTAGACCAGTCATCCTGCCAGTGATTCATGTACATATGCAGAAAAGTCTTGAGTGTTTGATTGACCCGCTCTACCATCCCATTGGTCTGCGGATGATATGCGGAGGAAAAATGAGTAGTGACACCAAGAGCAGAACACAGCGCTCTCCAGAACCTGGATGTAAATTGGGATCCTCGGTCACTTATGATCCACAGGGGTAGACCATGCAAAAGGAATACATGTTGAATGAACTTCTTGGCAAGAGTACCGGCTGAAGGAAGGGATTGCATGGGGACGAAGTGAGCCATACGGGAAAACCGGTCCACTACCACTCAAATGACCGTGTGACCCTGGGACAGTGGTAAGTCGGTAACAAAGTCCATGGATATCTCTTGCCAAGGAAGCTGTGGAACTGGTAACGGCTGTAAACATCCCCACGGCTTGTCAGGAGAGGATTTGTTTTGGGCACAGACGGGACAGGTGGAAACAAAATGCAAAATATCCTGAGCCATGTGTGGCCACCAATAGTACTGGGAGATTAAATGATAGGTTTTGCGGAAGCCAGAGTGACCAGCAAACATGGACCTCATTTGAGAACTTTTTTCCTTTTTTCCCTGGCCTGGGGTGGAATGGAGGTCTTAGAGGTGGCTGAAGTTATAGTTGCAGAGGCGATACAGGCCGAGTTTAACATAGGATAGGATTCCTCGGGCTCTTCGGAAGGATTAAAGGCCCTGGAGAGAGCATCAGCTTGAACATTCTTTTCGTCAGGCCTAAATTCCAAACGGAAATCAAAACGGGCGAAAAAAAGAGGCCAACTGGCCTGTCGCGGATTCAGTCTTTTAGCATCCTGGAGATACAAAAAGTTCTTGTGGTCAGTGATCACAGTGATGGGGTGCAAGGCCCCCTCCAGAAGGTATCACCACCACTCCTGGAGTGCCAGTTTTAGAGCCAACAACTCCTGGTCCCTGATGGTGTAGTTTCGTTCCGCTGGGGAGAATTTCTTGGAAAAGAAAAAACAGGGGTGTTGCTTTCCGGAATCAGTGACTTGAGACAGAATCGCCCTGGCCCCCAACGACGAGGCATCCACTTCTAAGGATGCCTTGTTATAACCGGACTCTGAAGTACTGGGGCAGACAAAAGGGCTTGCTTTAGGGCAGAGAAGGCTTCTTGAGCCTCAGGAGACCAGTTCTTCACATCAGCCCCTATTCTAGTAAGTGCAGTCAAAGGGGCAGTGATGAGGGAATATTGCCGGATGAACTGTCGGTAGTAGTTGGCAAACCCCAGAAAGCGTTGCAGAGCTCGGAGACCCTGGGGCATAGGCCAGTCCCAGATGGCTTGGGATTTAGTCGGGTCCATCTGGAGATCTTTGGACGAGACAATATATCCTAGAAATGGAATAGACTTGGTGGAATGAGCATTTCTCTAGTTTGGCAAAGATACGATGATCTTGGAGGCGTTGGAGAATGGTGCGTACGTTAGTTCTTGAGCAGAGGAAGAGAACACCAGAATGTCAGCCACATAAACAATAACTGAAACATACAGGAGATCCTGAAAAATGAATGAAATCTTGGAAGACTGCAGGAGCGTTGCAGAGGCCAAAAGGCATAACAAGGTATTCAAAATGTCCCTCGTGGGTATTGATAGCAGTCTTCCACTCATCTCCGTGCCGGATTCGGACCAGGTTATAGGCGCCTCGAAGATCTAGTTTTTTTAAAAGTTGAAGCTCCCTGAGGACGGTCGAATAATTCTGGAATAAGGGGAAGCGGATATCGTTTTTTAATGGTAATTTTGTTAAGGCCCCGGTAGTCAATACAAGGTCGCAGAGAGCTGTCCTTCTTAGTTACAAAGAAAAACCCGGCCCCTGCCGGAAAGGAGGAAGGTCTGATGAAGCCCTTTTGGAGGTTCTCTTGGATGTATTTCCACATGGCCTTTGACTCCTCCTGAAAGACAGTATACAATCTGCCCCGGGGAGGTGTCTTGCCTGGGAGTAGCTCAATAGGGCAGTCAAACAGGTGATGAAGAGGGAGAGATTCTGCCTCCTGGGCGTTAAAGACATCCTGGAAGTCTTGATATTCCACTGGAAGACAAGCTTCACAGGGACGGAGGATCCCAGGGAAGGCCGAAATAGTTTTCCTAGGGGGATCCACTGGCGAAAGACATGAAGAAAAGCATTGGGAGCCCCAGCTGCCAATATCACCTGTGGTCCAATTGATAATGGGTGTGTGCTGCCACAACCAGGGTAGACCCAAAATGACAGGATGGATGGCCTGGGGAAGAACCAAAAGTTTAATCTCTTCTTGGTGTAGTATTCCGACTTGCATCTGTAATGGTTGTGTAACCTGAGTAATGGCATGGGGCAGAGCTAGGCCTTGAATGGTGGTTACCTGCAACTTGGGTTTACAGGGGATCGAAGGATTCCCAAGTCGAGCTAAGAGGCTGGTGTCCACAAAATTCCCTCCGGCTCCAGAGTCAATCAGGGCTATAGTACTAATACAATTTTCCTTCCATCGTAGAAAAATAGGGATGGAGATTAGATTATCCAGAAGGGGCAAGGAACGACCCAGAGCCACCCCCTTCAAAGGCCCTGGGTCTCTGCATTTCCCGATTTGTTCGGACAAGATTTCACGAAATGGCCCGCTTGGCCACAATACCAACAGGGTCGATTTAGTCGACGGTGAGTCCTCTCCTGCTCCAAGAGACGATGCCGCCTGATAACCATCGGTTCTTCCGAACCTCCAGAAGGGGAGCCAGCTGCTCCTTTAGGAGAAGTTGGACATGACATCCGAGGAGATGGCCTCTGTGGTGGGCGCTGCGTGGAGCGTTCCTGCGACCTCTCTTGGAACCGGATGTCGATACAGACGCAAAGGGTGATGAGGGCATCCAAAGAAGTAGGGAGTTCGTGGCCTGCCAACTCATACTTAATTCGGCCATTTGACACTTGCCAAAAAATGGCGGTGAGGGCCTCTTGGTTCCATCTTAATTCAGAGGCTAAGGTGCGAAAGCGTACCACATAGGCTCCTACGGAACAGCTGCCTTGTTGGATCCATAAGAGTTCCCCGGCTGCCGAGGAGGGACGCCCCGGCACATCGAAGACTAATCTGAAGCGACAAAGAAACTCAAAGGTCAGTGAGGAGTGGGTCTCGCTGCTCCCAGAGAGGAGAGTCCCATGCCAGGGTGGGTCCGGAGAGCAGAGAAATTATGTAGGTAATCTTGAGCTTGTCAGAGGAAAAGGGCCCGGGTTGCATCTCGAAGAGCATAAGGCACTGGTTAAGGAACCTTCTACAAGCTGAGGGGGTTCGGTCAAACCGAGGAGGCTCAGGCAGCCGCAACCCCGGAGTAGGAACAACGGAGCCAGGTGAGGCAGCAGGGGATTGGTGTTGAGACTGGAGAGTGGACATCTCAGAACACACATCCTGTAAAACTCCGGAGAGTCGGTTTAACTGGACCTGTTGTTGCTGGAGAACCTGAGCCAGGTCCAACAGATCGGGTTTGTCTGGCGAACTCATGGCTTCAGCTTACTGTCAGCTTTGTGAGTCCCTGTGCCGAGCAGTGATCCCGGGTACGAGGACTTCGGCCCCGGATTCTGCTTGGCAGCTGAGCAACCCCGAAGTTCACCTGTGGTGACCGCCGTTCTCCGGGAGTTGAGCCCACAGGTGTGGGCGGGCGGGTGGCCAACAGGACTTACACAAAGAGGCCAGGAAAGGGGCGCCCAGAGAGACCAGCCAGAGGAGAGCAGAAGAAGAAGTTCAGGAGTGGGACACAACAGAGTGAAAGGCAGTAGGCTAAGGAGTGTCCAAGCAGGTATACAGGCGGGTAACCCGGGAGTCACCAGGTCCAGGTAAGATATTCAAGCAGGCAGTAGACAAGAGAATAACCAGGTCCAGGCAGGATATTCAGGCAGGCAGCAGACAAGAGAGTAACCAGATCCAGGCAGGATATCCAGGCAGGCAGCAGACAAGAGATTAACCAGATCCAGGCAGGGTCTTTACAGGCAGGCAGCAAACAGAAGAGTAATCCAGGTACACGCAGTCTCTTTATAGGCAGGCAGCAAACAGAAGAGTAATCCAGGTACAAGCAGGGTCTTTACAGGCAGGCAGCAAACAGAAGAGTACGCTGAAGAGAAACGCTTACCCAAGTAGAAGCTGAAGCAATGAGGCAGAGGGAAAGCATCCCAGAAATAGTGCAAGCTTTCTGATGTAGAAAGGAACCAGCTGGAGAGAGCTTCCATAGGTCAGGTAGGCAGAGAGAAAGTCAACACAGGTGCGTGGTAGCAAGGCAATTAAAGAGCCTGGAAACCAGGCAGAGAGAGCAGATCCAGGTGCATAAGAGCAAGGTAATCAAGGAGCCTGCAGCCAGAGAAATACATAGACATGGCTCAAGGCTGAAACAGTCAAATGTGTGTATTGCCAGGACCCTGCGCAGCCTGAGGACGTTGCTTGCGTTGAGGTAGGGGACATGACAGATAGTCCGACCATGTTTTCTCAATGTCTTGCTGCTGATCTGACTCAATTGTGTCCTACATTGCCCCCTTCTGTTAAGATACTACAGTATGTGGATGATCTTTTGTTGTGTGCCCCTACTGAAATTGCTTGCCATGATGCTACTGCTTCACTTCTTAAATTTCTTGCAGAGAAAGGCTATAAAGTCAATGCTAAGAAAGCCCAGATTGCCCAACGGCAAGTTACCTTTTTGGGTACTACCATTGGTGATGCTGTCAGGGGTTTGCCCCCTGAGGTACATGACCATCTGTCTTCATTCCCTGTGCCTTCTACTCTAACTGAACTCCGTGCCATTTTAGGCCTACTCAATTTTTGTTGTTTCTGGATTCCTAATTGTTCTCTCTGTTTCCATTCTTTGCGCCAGCACCTTAAAGGCAATCCGGTGGGGAAAAAGTCCATCTCTCTATCTTCCGAAGATAAAACAGATTCTTAGAGGCTCATTTTCAAAGCACTTAGCCTCCCAAAGTTCCATAGAAACCTATGGAACTTAGCCTCCCAAAGTGCTTTGAAAATATGCCTCTCTGTGATCTTATTAATTATGTTTCCTTGTCCTCTCCACTAGCTTTCCTAGATGTTACTCAGCCTGCCCATATTTGGGTCCAAACTTCTTCCTCTGGCTGGTCTGCTGTTGTTTCTCAAGAGCCTCATCTTTTACCCATTGCTTTTCTCTCTGCCACTTTTACCCCTGTTGAAGCTTCTTTTAGCCCCTGTGAACAGGGCATCGTCGCTGCTACGGCTGTTCTTCAGAAATTATACTTGTTTGCCCCTCACTGTCCTGTTGTTTTGCATGTTGACCACTCTGTTGCTTCACTTTTGAAAAATCCTTCTCTTACATTTTCTCCTCTACGTTTAGGTTCCTATGTTGGTCTTCTTCGCTCTGCTGTAACTGTAACCCATCTTACCTCTGATGTTCCTTCTTTCTTTTCTGCCCTTCAATCTCAATTCCTCTCTTCACCACCCTTGTCCCATGTTTGTGAGGTCACTCCATTGCCCCTGCCTGATGCTCTCACACTCTCCTTTACTCCCCTTTCTACTGGCTCCTATTGGTTTACTGATGGTTCTTCCACTTCTGGAATTTCTGCCTTTGCAGCTGTCTCTTATTCTCAAGAGGGACAAATTTCCTCCCTATATCAGTTTCTTTTGCCTCCTGAATCGTCTGCACAAGTCGCTGAACTTTCTGCTGCTGCTTTTGTTCTCTCCCAGAATCTTTCTGAGCCTGTTACTATTTTTACTGATTCACATTATGTTTTCTCCTCTTTATCTTCTCACATTAATAAATGGAATCGCCATGGTTTTATTTCTGCTGCTGGTGAAACCATTGCTCACCATCATACATGGGATCTTATTCTTTCTACTTTAGTTGACCGTCATTCCCGTGACCTCCCTACTGCTATATGTTGGGTCCGTGCACATCAGCATGTTCGCACTTGGGTACAAAAGGGAAATTCCTTAGCTGATTTTCTTGCAACAAAAGCCTCTTCTGCTTCCAATCCTACCTCCCAATTCCCTGTCACAACTCGTTCTACTTTGCCTATTGATGTTTCCCCTAATACCTCTCTAGAATCTGTCCGTGATTCTCAGAATCTTGTTCCACTGAGATTGAACGCTGGATTAATTTGAGTTGTACTAAAATTCAAGATGTCTGGATGCATCCCTCAGGCCTACCTTGTTGCCCCTCCTCTCATCTCCAACTTCTAGCTCATGATTTACACTATCCCTTCCATCATTCCTCTTCTTCTATAAAATGACCTAAGTCACATTCTTTGGTCCCCTCTCATTAGCTCTACTTGTTCTCAGGTTGTTGCTCAATGTTCTGTCTGTACTAAGAATTTGCCTTCTAAACCTCTTGATTCCTCCTGGACATATTCCCAAACCTACTGGACCTTTCCTTGAAAGGCACTGTGATTTTACTGATATGATTACTCCTTGCAATGGAAAATGTTATCTCCACGTTTTTGTTGATCCTTTTTCTCAGTGGCTCGAAGCTCTGCCTTATTCTCATGAAGATGCCCGCACTATGGCCTATGCTCTTTTGGACCATATTATCTCACGCTTTGGTTTTCCACAACATATTGTTACTGACAATGGTTCTCACTTCTGTAATGCTTTACTTACTTTTCTTTCTTCTTCTTTGATGTTTCATCACAGAACTGTTTCTGTTTACAGGCCTACTTCTAATGGTCTGGTTGAACGCTGTAATGGTCTCTTGAAGCAATGCCTACGACTGTTGATGTCTTCCACCTCCACTTCCTAGTTGAACGCCCTGCCCACCACCCTTCTTATGCTCTGTTCCTCTCCTGTCCGTTCCACTGGACTCATTCCTTTTGAACTTTGTACAGGACGTACATTGCGTTTTCTTGTTTCTTCTCTGGACACACCCCCTTCTCATCCAGATTCTCTTTCTACTTACATCCTTAACCTCAGGATTGCCCTCCAACACATTACTGCTGCCCATTCCTCTTTAAATCACCTTGTTTTTTCTTCTTTTCTAGCATACCAAGCAGGTGACCGGGGGGCTCATTTTCAAAGCACTTACTTACAAAGTCCCATATTAACCTATGGAACTTTATAAGTCTAAGTGCTTTGAAAATATGCCTCCTAGTCTACCAGAACTTCATACACAAGACCTGTAAATATCCCATCTACACTGGACCTTACCATATTAAGACTGTTACCCCTACTGCTGCATTACTTGAAGGAGATTTGTCATTCACCCACCTGACCCTTTCCCCGACATCATCTGCACTTCCTGGTCCTCCTCCTCTATCAGAAGACTCCACAGACTCTGTCACTCCTGAATAACTGCCCTTTGGACTTTAAACATGTACATATTTTTTCTGTTACTCAACATTACTCATTTGCCTACATTGGGACACTACTTATTGGCTTTTTTTTAATGAATTGTGTACTACTTCTTTGGACATTTTTCTTTGATATGATATTCCCCTTTACTCCCGAAGATCAAGACTCCTGTTTCAAACTTATTTTTTCTTCTTTTTGACCTTTTTATTCCTTATTTTCCTTGATCCCCTTTCTTTGGTGTTCCTGTTTTGAATTTTACATTTTAATCTCACCACGTTTTTTTTTTTATTTTATGTCTTCTTTTGCATTACCTGATATAATTTATTCTCTACTTTTTTTATTTCTATCATTCGGTCTCTCTTTTTCTTCACCTCTTCTACCCCGGGTTAATCTTTGGGAATAGTCTCTTCTAGATCTTTCTAAAACTCTCAGTACCTCTTCCTGTCTAGTCTGCACTCCTCTCCTTTCTCATGCTACTGATATCCTTGCCAATCCTTTTCCTTGATCTTTTTTGAATTCGACCCTCAGACCCTTACTATACCTCTAAGATTCCTGATTCCCTTACTTGGGCTGAATATTATGGTTTACATTACTGTAATGCTTCCCTTCCTCCTTCCCATACTGCCCCATATCCCTCTTCTGACTATTTTTGCTTGTTCTCCTCTGCGACCTCTTTCCCTATGGAAGTAAAACCCGGCTGGCTCAATTACTTCCATTGAAAGCAATGGAAGTAAAACCCGGCTGGCTCAATCCGTCCTCCTTTTTCTGGAGCCATATGGTAACCCTACAAAGGGACTTGGCTTAGCAGGGAACTGGGACAGAACTAGCTCAAACATAGAGCAGGAGCAGAACCTGGCTCAAACACACAACAGGAACAGAACTTGGCAGAAACAGAGTTCAAGAGCCAGGAAGCAAACATAACAGGCAAAGGATTAAGCAGACTATGGGAAGACAAACAAACAAAGTAGCAATGTGCTTGCCAGCACCCACAGCTGGAAAGGGAAAGGCCAGGCAGACTGAGAGGCAGCAGACACCAAGGGCAGGGTGTGGCTCTGGAGCTCGGCTTTCAGGATCAAGGTACACACAGAAACACACAGAAACAAAGCAAGCAACACAAGACAAACACACAGAAACAAAGCAAGCAACACAAGACTCAAAGAAACACAGAACAGACCTTAAAGTGCAAGATACTCAGGAACAAAGCCAAGCAGGGAACTGCTCTAAACAGGTAACACAAGATGAAGAGACTTCTTGCAAAGGCAATGTAGGAAAGCTCCCTGGGTCCTTATAAACAGTGTTGCCAGTTACCCGGTCCCCAAACCTGCCCAAAAAGTTCACACCTCCGCCCCCGCTGTCATCAACCCCACCTCCGCCGTCATCAGCTCCACCCCCGCCGACATCAGCTCCACCCCCACCGTCATCAACCCCGCCTCTGCCGTCATCAACCCCACCTCCTCCATCATCAACCCCGCCCCTTCCGTCGTCAGCCCAGCCCAAAACGTCATCAACCCCGCCCCCTCCGTCGTCAGCCCAGCCCAAAACGTCATCAACCCCGCCTAAAACGTCATTAGCCCCGCCCCCGTGGCCCAAAAAAACACACAAAAAACAGCGGAAAAACCCAAAAAAATAGCCCAAAAAACCGCGACCCGCAGCAGACAAAACTTTCCAGCAGCGGGTCGCGGAAAACCGCCCAATTGGGCGGGAAAACCGCCCACCTGGCAACCGTGCTTATAAAGGAGTAAGCTGATGATGTCACAAATAGGAAAAGAAGCAGGGAGACCAAAGTGAGGCTTGGCTAACAGGAAGAACAACAGGAAATGAAGCAGAAGCAGGGAGACCAAAGTGAGGCTTGGCTTAGAGGAAGAACAACAATAGGAAACTAAGCAGACTGGAGATGTCACAGAGCTAGATACAGAGAAACAGTAGGTCTGAACATAAGGGCACGGCCACAACCGTGACACTTTGAAAGACTAAGGGGTATGTTTACTAAGGTAAAATTATGTATAATCATACCTGATAATTTTCTTTCCATTAATCATAGCTGATCAATCCATAGACTGGTGGTTGTGTCCATCTACCAGCAGGTGGAGATAGAGAGCAAACTTTTGCCTCCCTATATGTGGTCATGTGCTGCCGGAAACTCCTCAGTATGTCGATATCAAAGCTCCATCCGCAGGACTCAGCACTTAGAGAATTACACCCACGAAGGGACACTCTGCCCAGCTCACCACCGCCGAAACGGGGGAGGGGAATTAACCCAGCTCATCCCCACACAAGTGGGGGAGGGGAATCCGTCCAGCTCATCCCCGCGGAGCGGGGGAGGGACACCACACCCGCCGATGCGGGGGGATCTGGCTTATCCTGCAACCGCAACCGCGGGAGGAGCTGACTGACCCTAACACCGCCGAAGCGGGAGGGGTACAAAGCTGCCCTACAGCCGCACGAAGCGGGAGGGAGTGCCGGCAGAATTTTAAGTCTCAATCCAGCCCCGTAAAACGGAGGGGAGAGGAATGCAGCAGCTCACTGTAACACAAACTCGTCTTAACTCTTGAAGAATCCAAGTGAAAAAACTTGAACACGAAGTCTTTCTGAAGTAACTGAAGACTAAACTTGAACCTGAAATGCAACCAGAATAAAAACAGTACAGATATCTGGGAGGGGCTATGGATTGATCAGCTATGATTAATGGAAAGAAAATTATCAGGTATGATTATACATAATTTTACCTTCCATATCATCAAGCTGATCAATCCATAGACTGGTGGGATGTACCGAAGCAGTACTCACCCAGGGCGGGACATTGAAATCCCTGACCTCAACACTGAAGCTCCAAACCGGGCCTCCGCCCGTGCAGCCACAGACAAACGGTAATGCTTGGAGAATGTATGAGCCGAAGCCCAAGTTGCCGCCTTGCATATCTCTTCCAAGGAGACGGATCCGGCCTCTGCCATCGAGGCCGCCTGAGCTCTCGTGGAGTGAGCCTTCAGCTGGATAGGCGGCACCTTCCCCGCGGCCACATAAGCCGCTGCAATGGCTTCCTTGACCCATCTTGCCACTGTAGGCTTAGCAGCCTGCAGACCCTTACGAGGACCTGCAAACAGGACAAACAGATGATCCGATTTCCGGAAATCATTGGTCACTTCCAAGTATCTGATGATGACTCGTCTCACATCCAGATATTTAAGAGCAGAGTACTCCTCTGGGTAGTCCTCCCTACGAAAGGAAGGGAGACAGAGCTGCTGATTCACATGGAAGCGAGAAACAATCTTGGGCAGGAAGGAAGGCACTGTGCGAATAGTCACTCCTGCCTCAGTGAACTGCAGAAAAGGCTCTCGACATGAGAGCGCCTGGAGCTCGGAAACTCTTCTGGCTGAAGTGATAGCCACCAAAAAGACTGCTTTCAACGTCAGGTCTTTCAGAGATGCCCTCGACAAGGGTTCAAAAGGCGGCTTCTGCAATGCTCTTAGTACCAGGTTGAGATTCCACGCAGGCACCACTGAGTGCAGAGGAGGGCGCAGGTGATTAACTCCCTTGAGAAAGCGCACCACATCTGGCTGCGAAGCCAGGGAAGCACCCTTCAGGCGGCCCCTGAAGCAAGCCAGAGCCGCTACCTGGACTTTAAGGGAACTGAGCGACAGGCCTTTCTCCAGACGTTCTTGCAGGAACGCCAACACTGAAGAAATTGGAGCAGTGAAGGGAGAAAGTGAGCCTGCTTCACACCACGCTGCAAAGATACGCCAAACCCTGGCGTAAGCAGTAGAAGTAGAGCGCTTCCTTGCTCTCAGCATAGTGGCGATGACCTTGTCTGAGAAGCCCTTCTTCCTCAGACGCTGCCGCTCAATAGCCAGGCCGTAAGACCAAAGGGGGAGGGATCCTCCATCACCACGGGACCCTGATGTAACAGGCCCGGCTCCACTGGCAGCCGCAGAGGATCGTCGACTGAGAGCCTGATCAAGTCCGCATACCAGGGACGCCTGGGCCAATCCGGACCCACCAGGATTACCCTGCCGGGATGCTTTGCCACCCGGTCTAGCACCCTGCCCAACATGGGCCAGGGCGGGAACACATAGAGAAGCTCTTGTGTCGGCCACTGTTGGAGAAGAGCATCTACTCCCAGGGATCGAGGGTCCCGTCCTCTGCTGAAAAAGCGCGGCACTTGGCAATTGGCCGATGACGCCATCAGATCTAGGCTCGGCTGGCCCCAGCGCTTCGTGATGTCCAAGAACGCCTGAGCAGATAGCTGCCACTCTCCGGGCTCCAAGGTATGGCGACTGAGAAAGTCCGCCTTGACATTCATGACTCCGGCAATGTGGGCCGCTGAAAGCTGCTCCAGGTTCACTTCCGCCCACTGGCAAAGATTCATAGCCTCCTTGGCTAGAGGGGCGCTCTTGGTACCTCCCTGGCGGTTGACATAGGCCACAGCCGTGGCATTGTCCGACAGGACCCGTACAGGCTTCAACACCAGTACCGGGATGAACTCCAAAAGCGCCAACCGAATGGCTCTGAGTTCCAGGAGGTTGATAGACCACTTTGCCTCTGCAGGAGACCAGAGCCCCTGCGCTGTCCTTCCCAAGCAGTGGGCTCCCCAGCCCGACAACGAGGCGTCCGTCGTGACGACAATCCACTCTGGGGTCACCAGAGGCATTCCCGCAGACAACTTGTCTGTCTGCATCCACCAGCACAGCGCCTTGCGCACTGCTGGGTCCAAGGGAAGGCGCACAGCATAATCCTCCGACATCGGAGTCTAGCGCTGCAGCAAAGAGTGTTGAAGCGGTCTCATATGAGCCCTGGCCCAGGGCACAATTTCCATCGTGGCCGTCATAGAGCCCAACAGCTGCACATAGTCCCAAGCCCGAAGGGGAGAGGCTACTAGGAACTGGTCCACCTGAGCCTGAAGTTTGACAATCCGATTGTCTGGCAGGAACACTCTGCCCACTTGGGTGTCGAATCGAACTCCCAGGTACTCCAGGGACTGAGTCGGGCGCAGCTGGCTCTTCTCCCAGTTGATGATCCATCCCAGGGAGCTCAAAAGAGCAACTACCCGGTCCACAGCTTTGCCGCACTCTGCATAAGAGGGGGCTCGGATCAACCAGTCGTCCAGATAAGGATGGACTTGTACCCCTTCCTTTCGTAGGAAGGCCGCGATGACCACCATTACTTTGGAAAAGGTCCGCGGAGCAGTAGCCAACCCGAAAGGGAGGGCTCTGAACTGGAAGTGTCGTCCCAGGACTGCAAAACGCAGAAAGCGTTGATGAGGAGGCCAGATGGGAATATGCAGGTACGCTTCCTTGCTGTCCAAGGATGCCAGGAACTCTCCTGCCTTCACTGCCGCTATAACAGAGCGGAGAGTCTCCATGCGAAAGTGCCGCACTTTCAAGGCCCGATTGACCCCTTTGAGGTCGAGGATAGGCCGGACAGAACCTCCTTTCTTTGGTACCACAAAGTAAATGGAGTAACGTCCCTTGCCAAGCTGACTTTCTGGCACCGGAACGACCGCGCCCAGGCGGATCAGATTGTCCAAGGTCTGCTGCACTGCCACAGCTTTGACCGGAGACTTGCAGGGAGAGAGTACAAACCCGTCTTTTAAGGGTCGGCAGAACTCTAGTTTGTAGCCGTCTCTGATGACTTCCAGCACCCACGCGTCTGAAGTTATTGTGGTCCACTCGCCCAGAAACGAGGACAGCCGTCCTCCAATCTGCACTGGGGCGTGGACCAAGACCCCGTCATTGGGTAAGAGACCCTGGGGGAGGACCGGAGGGAGCACCTCCGGGACGGCGGTCTCTGCGAAAGGAATGCTGCTTGGGGGAGAAATTCCTCTTGAAGGAAGAGGGGGCAGAGGAACCCGACTTGCCCGGGCGGTACCGACGGGCTTCCTGCAACCGTCCTCTGGAGGTACCGGGACGAGTACTAGCCCGAGCCCTGACCTCTGGTAATTTCTTGCCCTTAGACGTGCCGAGATCGGTCACGATTTTGTCCAGCTCGACCCCAAAGAGCAGCTTGCCTTTAAAAGGCAACCTAGCCAGGCGGGATTTAGAGGCGTGGTCAGCAGACCAATGTTTCAGCCAAAGCCACCGCCGCGCAGAGATTGTCTGAGCCATGCCTTTCGCTGAGGCCCTCAAGACATCATACAGCAAGTCTGCCAAATAGGCTAAGCCCGATTCCAGGGCCGGCCAATCAGCCCTCAAGGAATGATCCGAGGGGGAAGCCCGCTGCACCATAGTCAGGCACGCCCTGGCCACATAGGAGCCGCAAACTGAGGCCTGCAAACTTAAAGCAGCCGCCTCAAAGGACGACCTTAAGGCCGCCTCCAATCTTCTGTCTTGGGCGTCCTTTAGGGCCGTGCCACCTTCCACCGGCAACGCCGTTTTCTTAGTCACCGCAGTGATTAAAGAATCCACGGTAGGCCACAGATAGGCCTCATGTTCACTCACAGCCAAAGGATAGAGGCGGGACATAGCCCTAGCCACTTTAAGGCTCGCTTCTGGGACATCCCATTGAGCCGAAATTAAGGTGTGCATGGCATCATGCACGTGGAAGGTTCTAGGCGGGCGCTTCGTCCCCAGCATAATGGCAGAGCCAACAGGGGCTGAGGGAGAGACGTCCTCCGGAGAGGAAATCTTCAAAGTGTCCATGGCCTGTAACAACAGGTTGGGCAAATCCTCTGGGCTAAAAAGCCGCGCTGCAGAGGGGTCATCCGCTCCATCCGAGGGGGGATCCGTCTCCTCCAAGGAATCCGCAAAGGACCGTTGGGAGACCTCAGACACGCTGCCCTCATCTACATCGGAGGAGACAAATTCCTCCAAGGCCTGGGAATCAACCCGAGGGCGTTTACCTCTGGGAACCTCAACCTCTTTACCAGACGAGGGAGCAGGGGCAGCGTTGTGCATGAGGAAGGCCTGATGCAGCAGCAAAACAAACTCGGGGGAGAAACCCCCCAGACTGTGCACTTCCGCAGTCTGGGCAACAGCCCTAGACGCACCCTCAACCGGCGCTCGCAATAGCGGGGGAGAGACATGCTGCGCATCCAAAATGGCGTCCGGCGCGAAACTCCGCGAAGGAGCCGCGCGGGAAGAACGGCTCTTAACTTTAGCCGCTTCTGTGCCGTCGCCCAAATTAAGGGCGTTCATGGCATTAATGTCTCCAACCTCAAGGGCGGCCCAAGAAGAAGCCGTCCGAGCCGCGTGGCCGGCCAAGATGGCGGAGGCGAGGAGCGGGGGATGGGCGTTTATGGCGGGATAAACCGCCACGCCGGAGGAAGGACCGGGACATTCATCGGTCACGAAACTGTCACCCAACAAGGGCGAATCAGGCTTAAAGACCCCCGCATCCCCTCTAAAAGCGCTCAAGCGACCCGGGGAGCGACCCTTTGCGCCCTTGCCCTCCGACGCCATATGCCACGAGGAGAAGAATCGGGGAACCCCCTGCCCGCTATAAAAAGGTAAAAATTACCTGCTGTCCGCTCCGAGTTGTAACGACCTGGTGTCCCAGTGATTAGCTGCAATAGACGCTTAAATAAACGTCGAAATAAACGCCTTTAAGGACGTTCAAAATTTTTTTTTTTTTTTTTTTTTTTTTAACGGAGCCAGCGGGAGGGGGGAGAAAAGGAGGGACCTGGCACCACCAGGTTTGCACTTGCTCAAAAGAGCCCTCAACCCCAGGCACTCAACAAAACCTAAAAATTAGGCTTGGAGGCCTAGCCAGAGCTGCTGCTGTGTGTGACCACCACCTGCTGAGATAGAGAACATACTGAGGAGTTTCCGGCAGCACATGACCACATATAGGGAGGCAAAAGTTTGCTCTCTATCTCCACCTGCTGGTAGATGGACACAACCACCAGTCTATGGATTGATCAGCTTGATGATATGGAAGGTACGTTATCATTTTTAACGCACCTGTAAGCTCACCTCTTCAATGCTGCATTCGGAACCTAACCTTTCGAATATATAGGTTGCCCCTATCAGTCTGACCTATCAGATTAACTGTACATTTGTCTTTTAGATTGTAAGCTCTTCGAGCAGGGACTGTCTTTCCATGTTAAATTGTACAACGCTGCGTAACCCTAGTAGCGCTTTAGAAATGTTAAGTAGTAGTAGTAGTAAATTTAAGGTGCATTAAATGCTAACGCGCCTATACATTTCTATGGGCACATTAGAGTTAAAAGATGGTATAGCCATCATTTGATGACTCATCCCCTTCATTAGAAATATTAGCTTGCAGAATATCAGATGCCACATTACAGGGGCAACTTGGCAGCATATTATTCTATTGTCCTCTGGGTAGTTGGAATAATGCTTAGTCTGGTTTTATGGATTTTGTGTCAAATGTTTGTACAAATTTTCCTAATGTAATTCTACTAGGGGATATTAATTTATACCTAGACAACACTATGGACCACAAAACCATTGAATTACTAAACTTCTTAAGTTTATGGGAACTTCATTAAACCTCAGGCTCACTCTGCCCATGTAAAAGGACAGATCTGTTAGCTTACAGGTTTATAGTGAATGTGACTTCATTTTAGAAAACGTCATCTGGGAGAAAATAATATGGTCACATCATAGTAAGCTCACTTCACTCTTCATTGGTTAGAAAGCGGAATACACAGAACTCAGGAACAAATACATACCTATCAGATTAGAGGGAAAATAGATCTACAGGATGATCACACCAAACATCATCAGCTTTTTCCTTGTCATCAAGCCGATGCAGCCATTACAGATGGGTTGTGTCCATCAACCAGCAGAGGGAGATAGAGAGCACACTTTTTTCAGTGCCTCATACCAGCTTGCTCCACTGCCTCTCTTCAGTATTCTCTATCTCCCCTAGCAGAGTGGCTGCAGCTTCTTCGAGCTCCATCTAAAATCTGCCTGGAGGTTGCTCCTGTGCTTTTGCCAGTTGTTAGCAGGGATGTTGGAGGCTATAGCAGCTTCACTTTAAAGGCACATAGGTTCGCCCTTTCCCTGCCTTACCCATACCTCCATGGATGTGGACACATTGTTTAGCTTTCCCTGTCCTTCCCCACCAACAGTGGATGCAGGCACATAGGTTTGCCCTTTCCCTGCCTTTCCCACTCACCTGAGCCTCCGGAGTTCTATTTACCTCTGCTTTCCTCACAACGTAAAAAAAAAAAAAAAAAAAAAGTTGCGTCGCGCTTTGGCGCTTAGACGCTGGAACAGAGGTTTTTCCTTGCCTTTTTCTGTGGGACCGGAGCTGTGCTACTCAGTCCAGTGAGGTAAGAGTGTTTTCTGACTCCTCCGGGGTGGGCCCGCGATCGGGGCGATTTTGGCGCGAACCGCCATTTTGAATTTTACCGCTGTTTTCGGCGATGGCTGCGGAGACAGTAAAGCGCTGTTCCAAGTGTGGCAAGCGCAGATCAGCAGCGGAGCTCTGTAAATCGTGCTGTACAGACGTTAGAGCCGGCCCGAGCATGGCGAGCGACGATTCTTCACGCTCTGAGCTGGCAGCGGGCGCCATTTTGAATTTACCACATGGCGCAACCTCCGCTGAGACGGAGAGTCCTGAGCCCGGGGGGAGGCCTTGGAGTGAGGCTGATATGGGAGCTACTAGCCCCGGCAGAGATCCGGGTGCCCAGGGTGAGTTTTTCTCCCCTGATTTTGTCTTATTAATGCATAAAGCATACATGCTTAAAAGAGCTCTCCCACAAAGCCCTACAGGGGCCTCTTCTAATGCCCCCCCCGGTGGATTCTAGCCTGGGTATGCCCTCTGAGGCGTTATTCCCCGATAATTGGCAGAATATGAAGCGCAGAAGGGCTCATTCCCCTTCAGAGAGTGCTGCACCTCCTTCTTCCCCCCCGTGGTCGGGCTGCGAGGAATCGGAGGACTCTGGCAGGCCTTCATGGTCTGAGGAGCCAGAGTCTGGTGCAGAAGTGACTCAGGATCTGGATGATCCCTCCGCGGTGAGGATTTTCCACCGTGATGAGCTGCCAGCGCTTATTTCTGATGCCCTGCAGGCTCTCTCTATTGAGGACCCTGCCAGTGGCACAGCCTCCTCTGTGAATCCTAGGATGGCTAGTACGAAACAGCCTGCTAGAGCCTTTCCTTTGCATGACTCCATCCAAGAGCTTATTTCGGCTCAATGGGCTGATCCCGAGGGACCTTTGAAAGTTTCCAGGGTTATGGGGCAATTATACCCTCTGAGTGAGGAGCATATGGCTCACTTGCTATGCCTAAAGTGGATGCCCTAGTCACAGCTGTGACGAAGAGAACTACCCTCCCGATTGAAGGAGGTGTTGCCCTGAAGGATATTCAAGACCGTAGACTGGAATCAGCACTTAAACGGTCATTTGAAATTGCAGGTCTCACTATTTGGGCGTCTGCATGCAGTTGTTATGCTGCTAGAGCCTGCCTGGCTTGGTTGCAACAGGCAGTGGAACAGCCCGGTGATGAAGCGGAGCCCTTTTCAGATGTGGCTCCACGGATGGAGTCGACCTTGTCCTTTCTTGCTGACGCCCTTTATGATATTGTCAGAGCTTCGGCTAAACACATGGCAGTAGCAGTGGCCGCTAGCCATCTTCTTTGGCTACGGCATTGGGCGGCGGACATGGCCTCTAAGCAAAGGTTGGTGAAGTTGCCCTTTCAAGGCCTTCTCCTGTTTGGTGAGGAGTTGGAGAAAATTGTGAAGGGCCTGGGTGAGGCTAAACCCCAGCGCTTGCCCGAAGATAGGCCTCGGCCTTCCTCTAAGGGTGCGGCGGTCCACTCCTCTTACAGACCTCGCTTCCGTGAAGCTCAAAGGTACCGCCCGGGGTGTTCTGCTGGGTTCACTTCTCGTGCCCGTTTTCAGCAGAGGAACTCCTTTCGCTCGGACAAACGTTCCACAGCCACTGGCTCAAGGCCTGGAGTTCAGGGGCGACCCTCTCAATGATGGTGCGCCGGCCCTCTCCTCGAGTCCTGTCATCGGAGGACGTCTTTCCCTCTTTGCCGAGGAGTGGGCCAACATTTCCTCAGATCAGTGGGTCTTGGACCTGATCAGAGACGGTTACAGAATAGAATTCGACACCCCTGTAAGAGACGTGTTTGTGGAGTCCCGATGCGGTTCTGCCGCCAAACGGGCGGCGGTAGAGGAGACTTTACAAGGTCTGATTCAGATAGGGGCCGTGTCCCCGGTACCTCCCGCCGAATACGGCTGCGGCCGCTACTCCATCTACTTTGTGGTGCCGTGAAAAGGAGGGTCTTTTCGCCCTATTCTGGACTTAAAAGAATTAAACAAGTCCCTGAGAGTGCAGCATTTTCACATGGAAACCCTGCGCTCCGTCATTGCGGCGGTACAGCCAGGAGAGTTTCTCGCGTCTCTGGACCTGAAAGAAGCTTACTTGCACATTCCAATTTGGCCCCCGCACTAGAAGTTTCTGAGGTTTGCGGTGATGGGAAAGCATTTCCAGTTCCGGGCCTTGCCTTTTGGCCTCGCCACAGCTCCCCGCACCTTTTCGAAGGTTATGGTGGTAGTAGCTGCCTTTCTATGGCGAGAGGGTATTCGGGTTCACCCGTACCTGGACGACTGGCTCATTCGAGCAAACTCTGCTGCAGAGAGTCAGCATGTAACAGCCAGAGTGGTCTCAGTACTTCAATCTCTGGGCTGGGTCGTCAATTTGGCCAAAAGTCACCTGACCCCCTCGCAGTCTCTAGAATATTTGGGGGCCAGGTTCGACACAGCCTTGGGGTATGTGTACCTACCCGAGCAAAGGCGGTGCAAGCTTCAGAATCAGGTCCGTCTGCTCCTGAGGATGCCCCGCCCGCGAGCTTGGGACATTGTCCAGCTGTTTGGATCGATGACGGCCACCATGGAACTGGTGCCCTGGGCGAGAGCGCACCTGAGACCTCTACAGTATGCTCTACTCCAAAGATGGTCTCCAGTATCTCAGGATTACCAATGCAGACTCTCTTGGCTTCCTGCGGCCCGACTCAGCATGGAGTGGTGGCTCTCAGACAGCATGCTGCGGTGAGGAATGCCGCTGGCGCTTCCCGATTGGTGCCTAGTGATGACAGATGCCAGTCTGAAAGGCTAGGGCGCACATTGCAAGGGGAAGCATGCCCAGGGTCTATGGACACCCGAGGAGTCGGGTGGTCCATCAACCGCCTAGAGTTGAAAGCGGTGTTTCAGGCGCTTCTGGCCTTTCAAGTGACCCTGGAAGGATTGGCTGTCAGAGTGATGTCGGACAACATGACAGCAGTGGCCTACATAAAATCGACAAGGCGGCACTCAGTGCAGAGCTCTAGCCGCGCAGGCCGAACAAATTTGCCACTGGGCCGAGCTGCATCTACAGTTTCTGTCGGCAGCTCACATTGCAGGTCAGAGCAACGTGCAAGCCGATTATCTAAGCAGGCATCAGATCGATCCAGCGGAGTGGGAACTTGCAGACGAAGTGTTCCTGCAGATATGTGCCAAGTGGGGCAAGCCCGTGATGGATCTAATGGCGACAAGCTCCAATGCCAAAGTCCCGTGCTTCTTCAGCAGACGGAGAGATCCTCGCGCGGCGGGGTTGGATGCCTGGGCTCAACCCTGGCCTCTGGGCCTACTGCATGTGTTCCCTTGATAGGGCGAGTGCTCCTGCGGATTCGGCTGCATCCAGGAGAAGTGGTTCTCGTCGCCCCGGATTGGCCCAGGAGGCCTTGGTATGCGGACCTCCGACAGATGCTCGTGGAGGATCCCCTTCAGTTACCTCTGGTTCCCAACCTGTTGTCACAGGGCCCGGTGACCATGGAGGACGCCGGCCGATTTGGTCTTATGGCCTGGCGATTGAGAGGGCGCAATTGAGAGGCAGAGGCTATTCCAATAAAGTTATTACCATTCTCCTGCAAGCCCGCAAGCGTTCCACTTCTGTGGCTTATGCCAGGATTTGGTGCCAGTTTGAAGTCTGGTGTGCTTCCAGAGAGATCACACTCCTGCGGGCTCCTGTCTCGCCGATTCTGGACTTTTTGCAGGATGGTGTACAAAAAGGCTTGGCCTATAATTCCCTGCGGGTGCAAGTGGCAGCATTGGCCTCCCTGCATGGCAAGGTTGAAGGCATGTCTTTTGCTGCTCATCCAGATGTGGCACGGTTTCTTAGAGGGGTGCTTTGGCTCCGTCCTCCCGTGCGTGCACCTTGTCCAGCTTGGAACCTGGGGCTAATGCTGAAGGCCTTTCAGGGTGCTCCCTTTGAACCGCTTCGGTGTGCTTCAGAGAAAGATTTGACACTGAAGGCCATCTTGTTAATGGCTATTACTTCGGCGAGACGGGTGTCAGAGCTCCAGGCGCTGTCCTGTAGAGACCCTTTTCTGCAGTTTTCAGAGTCCGGGGTCACGGTTTGGACCGTGCCTTCCTTCTTGCCTAAGGTGGTTTCAGCGTTTCACCTAAACCAACCTATTTTCTTGCCCTCCTTTGTCGAGGAGGAGTTTCCAGAATCTTTTGGGCAATTGCACCTGTTGGATGTGCGCAGGACTCTGCTGCAGTATCTGCGAGTTACTAACTCTTTCAGGACCTCTGATCATCTGTTTGTTTTGCTATCAGGTCCTCGCAGAGGGTCTCCAGCGTCTAAAGCCACTATTGCCCGCTGGCTTAAAGAATCTATCTTTTCAGCTTATTTGCTTGCCGGCCGGCCTCCGCCTGATGCCTTTAAGGCGCATTCCACTAGAGGAATTTCCTCTTCTTGGGCTGAAACTGGAGCACTCTCTCTTCAAGAGATTTGTAGTGCAGCAACATGGGCTTCTAAGCTCTCTTTTGCCCGACATTACAGGCTGGATGTGGCTGCCAGGAGGGACGCACATTTTGGAGCGCAAGTGCTGGCGCGTGGTGTGGCTTGTTCCCACCCTATCTAGGGATTGCTTTGATACATCCCATCTGTAATGGCTGCATCTGCTTGATGACAAGGAAGGGAAAATTAGGTTCTTACCTTGATAATTTTCTTTCCTTTAGTCATAGCAGATGCAGCCATGATCCCTCCCTGTCTGATGCTATCTGCTGTAAATCTATTTCAGGTTCTGTTCATGTTTCCTGGAGATTCCGTCCTTGGGAGAAAGTCGGAAAACAGTCTTCAGGATTCTTGTTCAATTAAAGGAGGATGACTTAATTCCCTCCAGTTTCATGTTTTGGAGGATGAGTTTATTCCCTCCGGGAGGATGAGTTTATTCCCTCCAGTTATGTCTCAGTGGAGGATGAGTTTATGCCCTCCGGGAGGATGTTTCATTCCCTCCATTCTGAGTTAATGCCCTTTGTTGTAGGGCCATCGTTCGCTGTGAGGAAAGCTTATGTTATTCCCATTGCGGTTTGCCATACTGCTTTGGAAGCTTCAAATACTGAAGAGAGGCAGTGGAGCAAGCTGGTATGAGGCACTGAAAAAAGTGTGCTCTCTATCTCCCTCTGCTGGTTGATGGACACAACCCATCTGTAATGGCTGCATCTGCTATGACTAAAGGAAAGAAAATTATCACGGTAAGAACCTAATTTTCCCATGTATGGGACAAGGTAAGAAATGCAAACCTTGATTAACACAGCCCCTCTAAAAAAAGAAAATAGAATAAAAATAGACCAAAAAAGAAAATAAAGCTCATGGTACAATCAACAGCTCAATACAATGAAAAAAAAAAAAAAAACATGTAGGAAATGAGAAAGAAAATGGACAAAGAATAAATCAGATTCAAACAAAAAAAAAGTGGAATAAAAAGCACTAAGAAACTACAAACGCAAATTATCAAAAGCTAAAATGGAGTATTAAAGTAAACATAGGGGTTGAAAGCACGGATGCTAAAAGACTGTTTGGACTCATGAATAATATATTTAACACCCAAAGAATAACTTTATCCTTAAATTGGGTATAAGGAAAGATGGAACATAGTTACTGCTATTTCTATCAGCTACAACAAAATTTTTAAGCTGTTTTAGTGATATTTTCAATTGTATTTCATGATGTATATCTACATATGGGAAGCTTTCAAATAACTAAAACAAGTTGGCCAGCTGGAACTTTTTACAGATGGGCCGCACATAGGCAGTCCCCTATTTCTAATAACCTTTTGCTATTGTTTTGGGTGAACTAAAATGGTGGCAAGCTCCGCCTACTGGCTTCAGCTCATGCCGTTTCTTCTCCTTTTCTCAATGTAACCGCCTTAGTCGGCGACACTCGCAGGTCCCTCAGCTTCTTCTTCTTCTCCTCCGGTGTCCTGTGGCCGGTCGACCTCCTCCCAGAGTGACTTTACTTTTTAAAATTCTCCTCTGACGCAACTTCCTGTTTCCAGCAAGGTGGTGGGAGTCGTGGCGTGGGAGGACGTATTATCCGAGGGAGAGAGGACTGGAGTAGATATGTCAGCGGGGACGGGGCACCAGCAAAGGAAAGCGGCGGGACTGGTGGTGGGTGAGCTCAGGCATGAGTTTGACGGTAGGGTGGAGAGAGCTAGTGGATCGTGGACAGGGAGAGCGAAAGAGTGTGGCAGAGATGACAGACTATGGAGAAGGGGATACCAGTGCTCCGCTCTCCGAATGCGTGTGTGGAGCGGGTGCTTAGCGTGTGACTTGGGGGTTCCTTTTCAAAGCACTTAGACTTATGGTGCTTCAAAGTGCTTTGAAAGTACGCCTCTTGGTATTTTTGTCTGCACATAAGCATTACTGGGGGCCTGATTTTAGGCAGAGTTGAAATACACATGAATGTACGTACACCTTTGGAGCTGCATGAGTAAATTGAATGCTCTTAAGGCTGGTTCCATAAAATTATCCCCCCCCCCCCAAGTAATATGTCACTCAGATCTTGCACTTCAGACTGAGAGCTGCTCAGTATAGATAACTGATTATACCTCGTCCACCCATAGCTTCGCCACTGCCCACACCCTTCCTGACACGTCTTGAAAATTTTGTATGGGTAGAACCATGGATATAGTGATCTCGTAAACCTTTTCTGCAAAGTAATGCCAAAAAAAGTATAAGAGAGCAAGAGTTTTGCATCAGCAATATGCAAAAATCAATTAGTAAACCAATAGGTTTTGAAGTGTTGTATTTGTCTTGTTTTTTTTTTTTTTTTTTTTTGCAAAACTGATATGTTTGCAAAAATATTTTTGCCACCGTTTCCATAAATTGCAAGAGAAATGTTGGGGTTGTTTGTGTTCCTGTTCTCATTTACGCTCTGCCACAACTCTGGATTCTGGCCATATTTGCAGCAGTTATTCCCCTTCCCTCCCTAGGCATGAGTTTACTGCCTTCTACAGTCTTAGCTACCTGAGTGCATGATAACATGCTGGTCCCCACAAGAAAAGTTTTCCTGAAGTATGTTCTAGTGGTTTTATTGTGGGTGATGCTGCGCATTTTGATTTTTTTTCACCAGACTCTCTTATTTTTCTTTAATTTGAGTGCAGATTGAAAGATTATGTAGCTGAATATATATACACACTAACTTCAAAGCCCTAGTTCTCTTATCACAATGACACCTCTTTATTGGGAAAAAAAAATTCTTTAATTTCAAATCACAGTTTCCAATTTTGCAGCACTTGAGAAGTTAGATCCTTTCCTCTTCGGGTAAACCATCTTTTCCTCTTCTGAGTAAATGGGCTCCTTTCCTGTCTGGGCTTTCTGGACTCTGAAGATCCTTTTTGGTACCCAGAGTCCTCGATTTGGTTCTCTCCTCGACCCTTCTGTTACTGGTTGTCCTCTGGACTCCTGGGATAGCACTAAGGGGTGTTTATTTTATTAGGTCTGCCTTACCCGTTTGGGCAGCGGAAGCCATTGGCTCTCTGTACTATCCTGGATAGAACTGCACATCCCCTCTAGATGCTTAATCACCCTAACCTGGTATCTGCTCATGACAGGGTTACACAGTCAAGGCAGTATAAACCTATGTAATTAGAAAGGAACCCAGTATTTAGTAGATAAAGAAATATAATTTATTAGCATTGAGATCTTACCCAAAGACTGTACAAGCAGTTCATGCATTCACGTGGTAGTACAGCACTTCACGACTGATGACATGTGGCTTCAAAGGTTGCTGTCTTCTTCTCTCCAAAGCACTGCTTAGGTAGCGGACCTTTTATACTTTTTTGATCCCATAGATCCCTATGAGCATTTCACTTTCACACCTGCACTTTCGTCATAATTGGCACATATATCCAATTATGCCTAAGTTCTAACTTTTCTTATCTTTCATCCAATTAGGACCGAGTTTCAACCTTAGCAAGTTTGCTTATCTCTTATCCAGTTAGGACCAAGTTTCAACTCTCCTATCTCCAAACTTCGCTCATCCTTAAATTTAACTTTTCTGCACCTAGCCCAATTATTTCTTATAGTTTCTCAGCATGCCTATGTCCAGCTATACACAACCCTTGCCAACCTTGTAACTCTGCCAAGGTTAAGCAGGCTGTCACATTTCTTCAGTGAAATATCAGGACTGAGAGATGCTATGATTTTAGAGGCCTAGTTCAGTTTATGACAATTATTTACATCTTAATTGTATAAAGTGGCTGCCAGCATTTACTTGCTGATTACATGTATAAAAGATTAGAATTAATGGCTTATGTGTGTACATACACATGTAAATACCAGAATTCTTTCAAAGTGCATTTCTGTAAATATGGACATATCTTAGGTGTATTCTTCAGGTAGAAGTACACTTAGATGGTGTCTGAGCAGAACTCGCATGCACAACTAATAGACTGCTGTAGGTTCAGTGCGTATTTCCAGCCTGTGGCTGGCTGAGTTCTCTTGCTGTAACATGTTAGTATTGCATAAACTTAAAGGACAGTAGTTGCCATATAGTACATTGTTGTAGAATTACCCCCAGTGGGTTACTGTTCCTTTATTCCTTCCTTCAGTCTGGATCATATACAGTTTAGCTCTGTCTTTTCAGGGTATATACTGTTGCTTCTATGTATATGGGATCTAGGACTGGTCCTTCGCTCTTAACTCCTTGCCCAGCGACTCTTTCCAGAACACAAGCAAACTGGGACTGCTGCATGCCCATAGGCCCCAATTCCAGCAACTGGGGAAACACCACTGCTGATCTCTCTCAAACTCTGGAGTTTAACACGCTGCTACCAGCTTTCTGAAACTTCAGGGAACTGCACCATTTCTGTGGAGGTGCATCTTAAGCGCTGGTTTAGTCCCTTTCTTTCTAATTGTGATATATTCCACAGAGGCATAACCAGGTTTTGACATCAGGGGGAGCAGGCTTTTATAAAATAGGCGCCAGTTGGTGTCAGCTAGACAACAGTGCCTGTGGCTATGACGGGCAATGATTAATACAGGCTCTCTCTGTTATGTGAAGTCCTGCCTACAAGGAAACAGGAAGTTACATCAGGAGACAGGATGCAGAAGAGGTCCCCAGACTGGCCAGAGCAGGCAACCTGTCTTAACTACAAGTAAAAATATTCAAATTGTGACCATCACCTCAGGAACATCACACACACTCCTTCCACGGCTAGACACTTTGTTTAAATCAGATGGACTATTGTTTATGTGGCAACTCTACAGGATGTGGAGACCACTGGTCCTGAGCATTTTTATTTGGTTGACAAGAGCCACCAAAGGTGGCCCTTGCCCCGGAGCCTACTTTCAAATAGGGCCAGACACTTTGTGAAATAACACAAAACCCTGCAAAATGACACCCAAAACCTATACTGAAAACTTACAACACCATAACAGCCCTAACCCACCTACGAAAAGACAGTGCTACAAATATTACACTGAGCCCCAGAGCAGTGTTTCCCTAGGTGGTCCTGGAGTAGCCCCTTGCCATTCAGGTTTTCAGGCTATCCACAATGAATTTGCATGTAATGGAGGCAGAATATGGAAATCAATTTCATGCATATTTATTGTGGATACCCTTAAAGCCTGACTGGCAAGGGGGTACTCCAGGAACAGCTTGGGAAACACTGCCCTAGAACACCAAACTTACCACACCATAACAGCCCGAACCCACCTATGAAAAGACAGTGCTATATATATATATTACACTGGGCTCTAGAGTACCAATATACCTATTATGGGAAACTGGAACAAGCTGCACTGTTACACATTCCTACACAGACACTACATGCTAGCAGAATCCTTCATCTCAGTCGCACATGCAGAACATGGACAGACCCTCATCTAATACAGAATAGGGAGCCACAAAAAAAAAAACCCCCAAAAAAACATACAGACAAACGTTGAAATAGAGACCCCCTCCACTCTGCCCAACAAAGCCAGACTCAGTGCAATACTGGTAAAAGACAAACAGAAATGCATTTTCTTCTGTACTTTGCAAAATAAAAATAGAAAAGAAGAAAAAATGTATATTTTACAAAGCAGGTACATCTCAGTCCTTACAAAGTATTACATAAAAATATATTTTTTTCGCTTTGTTCTCTGGGAATGTAATTTTCTAATTGGGTTGATCCCAGTCTTTTTTTTTTTTTGCACGTTCCATGAGTCAGTGTTCCAAATTCTTTTCCAGGTTGTCCTTTCCATTTCTTCTATCTCCTCTTTTCTTCTTCCTTTCTCCACATCTGTCTGGCATCGATCTTTTATTTTCTCCACTATCAAATAGATGTGTACTTCTGTATTTTTTTTTCCTGAACATCTGACTTAGAATATAAGAGTAGCTATACTGGGACAGACCAATGGTCCTTCTAGGCCAGTATCCTGTTTCCAACAGTGGCCAAACCCAGGTCACAAGTACCTGCAGAAACCCAAATCATGGCAACATTCCATGCTACAAATCTCAGGACAAGCAGTTCCTTCCACACAAATGGATTATTCGGTTTTGAGACATGTTTCAGGGACAAGTGGTTTTATAAGTCAAAATAAATGTTTTGTTTCATGCAGCTTTGAACATAACTAAAGGGCTATAAGCCCCTAATGCAATCCATTGCTTTTCTTATATTTTGTTCTTGTGATGACTTATATACTGTGCCAAAACTGAAAACCCTTCTCTCTCTCTGGTCAATAATAAAAGGAACTCATTGTGAACACTATCCACCCTTAAAGGTATCCCTAGTCATGCATTCAAAGTTTATATAATTCTTTCAAGAAAGTCAGTTAATAGTTTAACTTATTAGTGAAAGTTCACCACAGAGGCATAGTATGGTCACATTTTTAATAGGGTAATACTAGGGCCCATCTAAAGAGCAGGTTATTTTGAGCTAGTCTTCACTAGATCAAACTTGCTTTCCTTGTCCCATCATCATAGAATTCAGTTATATCATGGGAGCAAGTACATAGGCATGTCTGAAACATTTGACAAAGTTGAGATTAGCATATATACCAACTGGGATTTAAAAGCCTGTCCTTTAGTGATGTTGCATGTTCAGAAATCGTAGCCATAAGTATAGACAGTTATTCAAATATTATCACATGCACACACCAGAACAGGCATCCATACACAAAGTGCACAACAACAACTTCTACAGAGTACATCCAAAACTTATTTTCTCATTTCCATCTTCCAAAATTTTAGACAGCAGATGTACAGATCAGCAGAACCCAAAGCACTCCAAAGCAAGTAAAGTCAGAAACAACAGTTTATATCTAATTGTTCAACCGCCCTTAGGAGTCACCTTTGGGTTTAAGAAGCAAAGCCATGTGCATGTAAGGATTGAATAAACAATTTACCACAAAGTTTAAAGCAAATGTCTTTAATATGTAATACTTAGTAGCAATAATGAAATGATGGATTTTCAGTAGTATGCAGCCTGAGCCAACAGATTTATTTCCACTCAACAGAATTAACTTTGTATAAACTTGGCGACTAATACTGTGCTGAACTGGACAATGTTGGCACATTTAAACTGACTGGACAGAACTTCTGCATAAAGGACACCCTCCCATCATTATTCCATACCTCGCTCTGATAGTAATAAAAAAAAGACAAGTGCATTTTTATAATATACCACTGCAATCCACAAAACAAAAGAGCAAATTCCCACGTGCCCTCTTTTTCTTTTAATGTAGGCACAGGAAAAAAAAATTAAATTGCCCCGGGTTTCAACCTAATTAATTTTTTTCTTTTTTAATTATACTTTTAAATAGTGTCTGATTGTCAAGTACCTGAAAACATTTCTGCATACATGATTAGCTCTCTGCTTGCTGGAGAGAACCAGGGGGGAGCCCACCATCTCTGAAATCCGGCCAGGTGGCCATTTAAAAGGAACCGAAAATATTTACAGAAACAAAAAAAAAGCATAAACCAAACCCCCATGCCAGCAATCGGAAAGCCAGTGGAACTGTTTTCTTCACTCAGCAGTGGGTGGTGGTTCTGTGCTTCCTATCTGCTTCCCATCTCCCTGTCTTTCTCCTGCCTGCAGATCTGCAAGCAATGCGGGGGGAGGGGGGACCAGTGCCACGGGGGTGGAACCCGTTACCCGTTCCAATCCAACTCCATCCCCCCCCCCACACACACACACACAACGAGCCAGCCAGAAGAGACAGTCTCTTACCCCAATACAGCCAGCAGTCAGAGAAGAAAAACAGCTCACACAGCCGAGGCCAAGCGCTGAACAGCCTGCACCACACACCACGCCTGAGCTGAGGAGGATCCTGCCCCCCCCCCCCCATGCTGCCTGTACTGCTTGAAGCCAGGAGAAGAAGAACGTCGTTGAGAGAGCTCAGCCGTAGCCACCATTGCTATAAGTTACCACAATGGCCGCTGCAGCTGAGCTCTCTTGACGACTTTCTCCTCCTGGCTTCAAGCAGTGCAGGCAGCACTGTGGGGGTGGGAGACGGGAGTGTATGGGCGCTGGCCAGTAGCAGTAGTCTGTTAACTTCTTCGTGCGCTGTTAGGGCAAGCACGGCAGGCGAGTCGACGGCGATGATCCGATAGTTCTACCACCGCGTGCAGGTGGGAAGGTGACAGCGCATGTGCATAGGTGCCGTTTTTTTTACATCTATTTTGGGGAGTGACCACTCCCCCTGCGCCCCCCCCCCCCAGCTATTTCACTGATATTCCATATGCTTCTCAGTGAAGAAACACAGGCTCTAGTATTAAATAAGGGTCCCCTTACATTTATGGAAGACATAATTCAAGTGCCAAGCCATATCTTATGTTCTTTTTGAAAGAACTACCACAACAGAAATTGTAACACCTTTCTTATTTTGTGCCTTCATTTATCCTTCAGATGCATCCTGTGCTGAAAGCCTTTCTGAGTGGCTCCTTCAGTGGCACCTGTTCCACCCTCCTCTTTCAGCCTCTGGACCTCATCAAGACCCGTCTGCAGACCCTGAAGACGCCTGTCAGTGGGTAGGTGTTCATTAAGCCGAAGAAGACATGGAGGCATATTTTCAAAGCACTTAGCCTTCCAAAGTTCCATAGAAACCTATGGAACTTTGGAAGGCTAAGTGCTTTGAAAATATGCCTCATGGTTGCAAAGTGCCACTGTTGGGGAAACATTTTCCTCTCAGTACAAGGAAAATGATCAGTGAAATAATTCTAGAGTCTCAGTAACTGTTTTAGAAATAAGAGCAGACAATCAGTGTCCTGTGCTTTCTATACTATAATGCTGGGGGGAGGGTATCAAGTTTTTTTTTTAATGCTTATATTTAAAGAGTTTGCTGCATTCTTCTGGGTGTCATCTAAACCTTTCAGGTTCCATTAGTATCAGAACTACAGCATAAACTTGCAGCTGTCTGATAGACTTAGCAGAATATTGGATACTTTTAATGGTCCCTTATGCTTTATCAGTCTCTACCACTCCCATCCTCCCCAGGTGGGCTGCCTGACTGGTGTCAGTAACCCCTTGTAAGCTCTAGGACTGAAGGGTGGCATGGTGTACTCAAGCTCCAATTGGTCCCGTTGATTGATGGCTTTATACTCTGATCCCTCACACTTGCAGGGTAGCTCTTTACATAGCTTCTCTGCCTTTTTGTTAGCTCTCCTGAAAGCAGCAATGCGGGCAAATGCCACCCACAAGGATCAATATTTGAGATGTAGTTTTCCGACATGAGTGCTAATTTTGCAAGCAGTCGGATCTAGTGTACATGTTTACATTTTTGATTCTCGGTGCAACGTGGCTGCTCCCTAGGGAGTCGCATAAATTATGGATGCCTTGCCTTTGTTATTCAGAGCCACATTAAGGGTGAGTCACAAGTTCATTCTTATCTGTGTGGTTCTGTCTGAGGGCCACCTCTAGCTCATAAGGTTAAAGGACTTTAGAAATGACTTAGACACGGGAAGGAGAAGAGGAAGAAGTGAGGGAGCAGTAGCAAGAAGTGAAACATCCAGAGCTGCTTGGGCCTTTTATCTCCTCATCTTCGTGAGGGAAATGTGCCAGGACTCGAGAAACATCTTTAGAAGAGACATGGACCATAAATGACAGATTTTTAAAAAATGGACGCAGTATTGGAGGCTCCAACTTAAAAGGAGCCCAGGAACAGAAGAACAAGCAGACTGAACTACCCTCACTTCTTAGGGAGGGAAGACCTTAAGCCTGGAGATAAATCTGCATGAACTAATGGTTACAACCATAGACAGGAGAACTACAACAGCATCAGACTTCCAAGCAAGCTGGAGGCTTGGAAAAGCTGCCACTTAACTCTGGGTATGAACAATAAGAAATGGCTCCTTGTTATCTTGCTGGGTACTTGTGACCTACGTTGGGCACTATTGGAGGAAGGAGGCTGAGCCTGATAGAACCTGTGGTCTGACCCAATATAGCACATCATATATTCTTATGAAGGAAACATGCTTAAAGCATACATTTCAGTGAGCTTGGAGAGGCTGGATCTCCCTTTTTTTTCCCATGACATCATTAATCTTAGCAACTATGGAGATTATTGTAAAATTTGGTAGTAAGCCAAAGAGGCCTGTTTGTTGCCGTAAGTGTTACTTTTGCAAGAGACAGAGTTGAAAGTGGTGAGCCCTGACATGGTCTCTTAGTAGAGATGGTGGAATCCAGTACTGTAACAGATTTTGGGCCTGCTTCAGACAAATGTAGGTGTAATTGTGGATTCCAGTTTGAGTATGAAATGGCATACAAATAAGATTGTGAAGAATGCATTGTTTAAATTACATTTAATTAGGCATCTAAACAAATTGTTAAGTCCGCCAAATTTTGGGTCAGTAATTCAGAGCTTTGTAATGCCATGTTTTGATTACTGCAATGGTTTACTGCTTGGTTTATCTAAATCTTAGCTTAAAGCTTTACAAATTGCGCAAAATTAAATGGCTAGGATATTAATGAGTGTTGGTAGATATGAGCATATGACACCAGTTTTGAAATCTTTACATTGGTTATTTTATTTATTTATAAAAATTATACCCTGCCTAAATACTAGGCAGTTTACAGCAAAACATTCTTAATAAAAACCATAGAAAACATATCATAGAAAACAAACATATCCTGACACAACTGTACCTGCACTGTTCAAACCACAAAGTCATCATACATTAAAAGCCTGGAGAAAGAAATATGTTTTTAGATCTTTCTTTAATTGCTTCAAAAGCAGTACACTATCTCAACAGACCTGGAAGGGAATTCCATAACAATGGACCTGCCACAGAAAATGCACATTTTGTTGTTTCTGCATAATGAATACATCTCAAATCGGATGCTTTTGCTTTCTTCTCATTACATTTTCTCAATGACCTTACTGACGTCTGAAATTGTATTATATAAGAAAAAAAAAAGAAGGATGCCATGTAGCCCTTGAAACACTGGTGACATATGATCAAATTTCCACAAATGCCCAATCATATGGGCAAGTTCATTCTGTATCATTTGTAATGCATGAAATTTATTCTGTGAAATACCCAAATAGAGACGGTTGCAAAAATCAAGTCTAGACAACACTAAACTCTGTACCAGAATCCTAAAGTCATACACTGCAAGCATATGTGGAAGAGGGAATGTCAAACTATTCATTCGGTGATCCTGTTTAAAAGACTCTGTTTACTGCCCTTGGCCAGATTCAAACTAGGACAGCTAGAGGCAGTTTATTGGCAGATCAGTTTGTCTCCATTTTGTAGTGATAAAGTACAGTAAAGACACCATTTCTACTCCCTCATCTCTGGTACTGTCCGTTATCTTCATCAGCCTCTGTATTACCCCATAGCCCTTTAATTTACCAACTGGCTGGGCTGGTACAGCTAATTTGCAGGCAGATTGTACAAGTTCACTGCTTTCAATTTGTTATCTTCAATGCAACTTCATTGATTACATCTTTGAAAAATTCCTGTTCCTCAACTGATCCTATTCCACCTTAATTGCTGAAAGAATTTTGTGACCACATTTCTCTCTTCTGAGCAGTATGGGCAAGCAGCACCTGCTATTGGGTTGGGTACCCATTCGTTGGGAAAGGGCACAAGTTTATCCTCCCCTTAAATGCAGAGAACTATAGGTCTATGCCTAATCTTCTATTTGTTTCTAAAATTACAAAGAAGATAGTTCAAATTCAATTTGCATCCTTCGTGAATAAGACTAATGTGCTATATCTAAAACAGGCAGAGTTCAGACCTGGGCACAGTATAGAATCTGTGACACCAGGCATTGGCATAGATGAAATTCACAGTTGTGATTGGTAATGATGTGCTTCTAGTGCTTTCTTGATATGAGTGCCAGCTTGATAGGTCATTCACCCCTCCTCATGCACAGGACTTAATTTCTGTGGCAAAGGCCTGGAGCACAGTTCCACCACTTCTTTCAGACTCCAGAGAACAGGGGTGTTGTGCTCCAGCCCCTCTCTTTCCAGGAAGCTGGGAAGAAAGAGACGGGAAGGGGTGAGCCTGGCGCAGACAAGGATGGTCACTGTGCTCCCTAATCAGTTCCTGGCCTGTGTGCCCCTCCACCTGCTTCCTTCATTTTTGTCTACATATTAAGCCCTGCTCATGAGTCTTATGGATATTGGGATGGAGGTCCTGTCTTGAATTGATTTTCATCATGTCACTGAAATGTTCAAAGTTTAGTGACTTGAGTCTCTGTCAGCTTCCTTTTATCTTCTAGGGTTCTTCTGGGTTCCATTTTGTCTCCTTTACTTTCTAATCTTTTTCTTGCTCCATTTGCCACTATGATCCAGCCCATAGGTATACAATGTTTATGCAGATAATATTGAACTCTTGGCTCCATGTGATGCCTCAGACACACTATCTATTCTAAACCCTCTGAATCAGTGTTTCGATAATATGGCAGTGTGGATCAGGCTGAAGCTCAGTCCTTTAAAACTGACAGCAACAGCCTTTTCTAGTGTCTTCTGCTTTCCTTTTTCTCTTTTCCACTCATCTGCTGCTTGTCTGTCACATAAAGGGCTCTGAATATTAGGAGTTCAGCTAGATCACCAGCTAACCTTTTTAAAATGCATGTTTTAAATATGGTACAAAGTTCTTTCTTTGATATTTGGTTAATTCAATCTATTAGACCTTTTCTGCATATTATGGATTTGAACACACTAACTTATTCTCTGATTCTCAACAGACTAGACTACTGCAACTCAATGCAATCATGGTCTACCCTTAGTACAGATTAGATATATTCAACTGATCCAGAACACACCTGTTTAAATTCTGGTGTTGGCCGACAAATTCACATATGGTGCTCCACAGCTCAGAGAGTAAGATTGGCTGCCTTATAGTGCTAAGATTCCAGTTTAAGGTTTTAATTATAACTCATGAAGGTGTTCATTTTCAAAGCACATAGACTTACAAAGTTATGTGGAGGCATATTTTCAAAGCACTTAGACTTGCAAAGTTCCATAGTAACCTATGTAATTTTGTAAGTCAGTATGCTTTAAAAATGAGTGGAATGGGTAGATGTGAATCGTTTGTTTACTCTTTCCAAAAATACTAGGACTAGGGGGCATGCGATGAAGCTACAAAGTAGTAAATTTAATATGAATCGGAGAAACTCTTATTTCACTCAACGTGTAATTAAACTCGGGAATTCGTTGCTAGAGAATGTGGTAAAGGCAGTTAGCTTAGTGGGGTTTAAAAAGGGTCTGGGCGGCTTCCTAAAGGAAAAGTCCATAGACCGTTATTAAATTGACTTGGGAAAATCCACTGCTTATTTCTGGGATAAGCATCATAAAATGTATTGAGCTTTTCTGGGATCTTGCCAGGTATTCGTGACCTGGCTTGGCCACTGTTGGAAACAGGATTCTCGGCTTGATGGACCTTTGGTCTGTCCCAGTGTGGCAATACTTATCTCTCAGTCTTTGCCAGCATTCATTGCTGATCTCATCCCGCTATGTCAGTGGTTCTCAACTAGTGTGTCAGGACACACTGGTGTGTCCCCAAGAGGTGCTTCTTGGCTACTATGCTGCCATCAGTCCCAAATAGAAATGCTGCAGGTCTGCTGTCCATATGATTTGTTTCCTACATGGTTTGAGTATTTGCAGGTTTTTATGTTGCTTCACAGTGTCTGGCAGTAGAGGGATTTTGTGTTGCTGTTACTGAGGTGACACCAGAATTTGAAAATATATTTGTTTTGTATTAAAAGCTATATAGACTCTAGAATAGATAAAGTATCTTGATTTGATAATAAGGTTATTATAAATTTGTCTGCTGTACAATATCCAATACTACATGCAACTCATAAGCCCTACATTTCTCATTGATAAAATGAAGATCAAAACTTCTTTGAAAAAAAAAATTAATTTAATAACTGTTTGTTTAATAAACTGTTGTTAAAGTATATTCTGTTTAAGAACATTTTATATTTATAATTCCCTTGCATCATTTTTAACAATGAAATATTTAGGAGTCTTTTTGTTCAACTATGAATTTTAGTGTTTGGTGTGTCACACACTTGAACACTGTGTCAGGTGTGTCACAACAGAACAGAGGTTGAAAACCATTGACTCCGTAGCTTTTAAAGCTGTCACAAAACCACCTTTTATGCATTCCCCTTCCATCTAGAGCCAGGCTAAACGCTATTAGGCAGAACACTTTCTTTTTACCCTCACTGAGTAACTCTGTGCCCCTGTATTTGGGGCTAGAATCCTCTGATAGCCAGTTCAAAGCATCTCTTTAAATCTGACTTTTTGGAGAGGAGAGCTGAATGAGTTTAGCTTGGGGGTGCAAACCTTTGGGGACAGATGCATCAGTGGTGTTTTCCTGCTTCCTTGCTTTCTTCTAGGTTATTATACTGCATGATCTTGTCTATATTTTCCAGCCTTGCCCACTTCGTTGTTTGCATTTCTATTATATGTTCATGTATCTTTAGATTATTTTCCCATGGCGTATGGCTATGATATGATAAACCACCTTGATATGTTTTACATGTAGGTGGTAGATAAAATCTAAATAAAGTAAACTAATTTGCTGTGTTACAGGTCGGGCCAGGCGGGGATGATGGCATTGCTGTTGAGAGTTATTCGTACTGAGAGCCTGCTAGGGCTCTGGAAGGGTGTCTCCCCAGTAAGTGAGCTTTCTCTTTTCCTCCAATCGTCTGATATTAAGTCACTGGGTGGGAGCAGGAGCTGCGTGACTCTTGCTTTGCTCGTAACATGTTATTTACTTCTTTTTGCCCTGCAGTCTTTTGTGCGCTGTATTCCTGGTGTTGGGCTCTATTTTAGCACCCTGTACGCTATGAAACAGCACTTCTTCTCAGATCGCATACCTACAGCCTTGGAGTCTGTGTTCTTGGGGGCCAGCTCTCGTGCCTTTGCTGGAATCTGCATTCTGCCCATCACAGTGGTGAAGACACGCTATGAGGTGAGCACAGCCCCAAGCAGTGTCTAATATGCAAGTAAATATGCTCTAGTAATTTGACCTCCTAATATGTTAAAATCATCCGTAGTACTTGTAGATTGGAGGGTGGCCAATGTGATGCCGATTTTTAAAAAGGGTTCTAAGGGTGATCCGGAAAATTGTAGACCGGTAAGCCTGATGTTGGTGCTGGGCAAAATAGTGTTATCCTATATAATAATTCTCACCTCCAACGTTCTGTCTTGCTGCCTGTGTTCGTGGCTGAGTTGGTCTGCTAGGCTCCGAAGCCAGGCTGACGTCACACGCAGCACTGACCAACCGCACGACAGCAGCACGAGGCCCCGCCCCTTCCCCAAGGTCGTCGCTGCTGCTCACCCCTCCACCCCCCCCCCCAAGGTCACCATCGCTCCCCCCTTCCACCCCCCCTGAGGTCGCCACCACTCCCCCCCTCCACCCCCCACAAGGTCGCCGCAGCCACTGCTCCCCCTTCCACCCCCCCCTCCCCCCGAGGTTGCCGCCCAGGCTCAGCCACTTTCCCTCCAGGCCCACCCACCCAAATAGACCTGCCAAGTCTCCCGTGAAACACACGACGCCAGCTCCCATTTCCGGCCACTACTGCTTCTCCTGTTGAGCAGCAGCAGCGGCTGCTACAAAAACAAAAACAGCTGTTTTTAAAAAGCAAACGCGGCACCACAGGCAGCCATCAAGCATTGGCTGTCGGCTCTGCAGCCGCCACTCTCGCCTCTTACGTCACTGCCCCTGGAGGAGAACCCCTGAGGAGTGCAGCAACGTGAGAGGCGAGAGGAGCGGCTACAGAGCCGACAGCCAATGCCTGATGGTTGCCTGCGGTGCCGCGCTTTCTTTTTGTTTTTGTAGCGGCCGCTGCTGCTCAACAGGAGAAGCAGCAGTGGCCGGAAATGGGAGCTGGCACCGTGTGTTTCGCGGGAGACTTGGCAGGTCTATGGTGAGCGGGCCTGGAGGGAAAGAAGGGGATAGAGAGAGAGACACGGGATGGGAGAGGGGGGTAGACGGATGGAAGGATGGGGAGAGAAAGACACGATGGAAGGATGGGGAGAGAAAGGGGGAGATGGATGAATGGATGCAGAGAGAAAGGGGATAGACTGGAAGGATGTGGAGAGAGAAGGGACACTGAACAGAAAAGGGTAGAGAGATAGAGAGACACTGGATAGAAGGAGGGAGAGAGAGACATTAGATGGAAGGATCAGGAGAGAGGGTAGATGGGTGGAAGGATGGGGAGAGAAAGAGAAGACGCTGGATGTAAGGGTATGGAAAAAAAAGGAGACACTTGATGGAAGGATGCAGAAAGAAAGAGGGGAGACATTGGGAGGGGGTCCTGAGAGGGGGGTGGAGGGGGTCCTGACACCAGAGGGGAAGGGGGGTCCTGAGACCTGAGAGGGGAGGAAGAGGAGAGGGAGGGGGGAGGGGGTCCTGAGACCAAAGGGGGAGGGGGTCAGACCAGAGAGGGAGGGGGGGAGGTATCTCTGTCACACACACTGTCTCTCTCACAGTCAGTGTCTCTCTCTCTCTCTCTCACACTGTCTCTCACACACTCTGTCTCAAACTGTATCACATTCACTCTATATGTGTCACACAGTCACTCTCAAACACTCTCTCGATCTCATACACTCTCTCGGTCTCACAGAGAATCTGTGTATCACACACATACTTTCACATTCTATTTGTCTCACACACACTCTCTCTGTCACACATTCGCACCCACACTCACACACTGTCTGTCACACACACACACACACTCTCACACATTCACTCTCTCTCTCTCACACAGTCACTCTCACACACACTCTCAAGCATACACACTCTGAGGAAAACCTTGCTAGCGCCTGTTTCATTTGTGTCACAAACGGGCCTTTTTTACTAGTAAAGAATAAAATTACAGAACACGTAGACAAACATGGTTTAATGGGACAGAGTCAGCATGGGTTCAGCCGAGGGAAGTCTTGCCTCACCAATTTCTTTCATTTCTTTGAAGGCATGAATAAACATGTGGTTAAAGGTGAGCCGGTTGATGTAGTGTATCTAGATTTTCAGAAAGCTTTTGATAAAGTTCCTCATGAGAGACTCCTGAGAATATGAGAGAGTCATGGGATAAGAGGCAAGGTTCTGGTATGGATTAGGAATTGGTTATTGGACAGAAAACAGAGGGTAGGGCTAAATGGTCATTTCTCTCAATGGAGGAGGGTGAACAGTGGAGTGCTGCAGGGATCTGTACTGGGACCAGTACTATTTAACATTTTTATAAATTATATGGAAATTGGAACGACAAGTGAGGTGATCAAATTTGCAGATCATACAAAACTATTCAAGGTTGTTAAAACACATGTGGAATGTGCAGTGGCGTAGCCACAGGTGGGCTCGGCCTAGGGCTCAGGCCCACCCAACAGCACACGTTTAGCGGTAGCTGGTGGGGATCCCAAGCTCGGCCAGCTGAAGACTTCCCCTTGATGGTAACGAAAACGCTACTCTCCACGATACTGGCACCTGCACATGCTCTGTTTTCAGTACATGCCTGCTGCAGACTGCCAAGGTGAAAAGAAGCATTTCCCCGCCAGCTGAGGTATTTGTTTTGGTGGTGGTTGGGACGGGGGAGAACACTTGGTGCCCACCCACTTCTTGCCTAGGCCCACCCAAAATCTGTTGTCTGGCTACGCCCCTGGGACTGTGAAATATTGTAGGAAGACCTTAGGAAATTGGAAGACGTGACATCCAAATGGCAGATGAAATTTAATGAGGACAATTGCAAACACACAGGTTGGGAAGAATGATCCAAATCATAGTTACGCAATGCTAGGGTCCACGTTAGGAGTCAGCACTCAAGAAAAAGATCTAGCTGCCATTGTAGACAATACGCTGAAATCTGCCCAGTGTGTGGTGGCAGTCAAAAAAGCAAACAGGATGCTCGGAATTATTAGGAAAGGGATGGAAAATAAAATTAAGAATATTATAATGCTTCTGTATTGCACCATGGTGCAACCTCACCTTGAGTATTGCTTTCAATTCTAGTCACTGTATCTCAAAAAAGAATATAGCAGAATTAGAAAAGGTTCAAAGAAGGGTGATCAGAATGATAAAGGTGATGGAACTCCTCTCATGAGGAAAAGCTAAAGAGGTTAGGGGCTCTTCAGTCTGGAAAAGAGACGGCTGGCCCGGGAAGGGGGGGGGGGGGGGGGGGATATGATTAAGGTTTACAAAATCCTGAGTGATG
Source organism: Microcaecilia unicolor (assembly GCF_901765095.1). NCBI lineage: Eukaryota > Metazoa > Chordata > Amphibia > Gymnophiona > Siphonopidae > Microcaecilia > Microcaecilia unicolor. The sequence goes on from NC_044031.1 coordinate 277,872,396, forward strand.
TTGAACGGGTAAAAGTGAAATTTTTTTACTCGTTCAAAAAGTACAAAGACTAGGAGATACTCAATGAAGTTGCATAGAAATGCTTTTAAAACAAATAGGAGGAAATATTTTTTGTACTTAATAGTTAAGCTCTGGAACTTATTGCCAGAGGATGTGGTAACAGCAGTTGGTGTATCGGTTTAAAAAAGGTTTGGACAAGTTCCTGGAAAAATCCATAGTGTGCTATTGAGAGAGATGTAGGGGAAGCCACTGTTTGCCTTGGGATTGGTAGCATGGAATGTTGCCACTATTTGGGTTTCTGCCAGGTACTTGTGACCTGGATTGGTCACTGTTGGAAGCAGGGTACTGGACTAGATGGACTATAGGTCTGGCCCAGTATGGCTATTCTTTTGAGATCAACTTCTGTAGAGGAAATTTGCAGAGTTGGAATGTGGTCTTCAGTTCACATGTTCATGTCTCACTGTTCTTTGAAACGAGACTCCCGATGCAACAGTCAATTTGCTCTATCAGTCTGGGCCCTGCTTGTTGCAAGCTTTATTAATCCCTATTTTTTGGCTAAGGTAGCCTGGTAGCTAGGAATTCCCAGATGTGAGAATGTGCTCGTCCTCACAGAAAACAATTACCGGTAAAGGTTTGATACACCACCTTTCTGTAGTTCAGCCAAAGCAGTTTACATTTATTATATGCAGGTACCTTCTCTGTCCCTAGGGGGCTCACAATCTAAGTTGGTACCTGAGGCAATGGAGGGTTAAGTGACTTTCTCAGAGTCACAAGGAGCTGTAGCAGGTATTGTCTTAGAGCAGCAGGATGAACTTATCTGCCTACCCTAAGAGTTGAATTCTATCAGCTGTATATACTAGACTGTGCAACAGTGACAGGCAGAAAGACTTATTATGAATGCACGGAGAGAGACTTCCAAAGGCTTTCAGGAGAGTAGATTGGGAAGCATTCCTATGGAGGCTCCATTGGGATGATGCCACCCAGGTGTAAGAATATTCATCCAGCTGACTGGAGAACACTTGCTACAAGTGAGTAAATTTGTTTTACTACACAGTATATGCATGTAACTTTGAGCTTTTATTAAAAGACCATAAATGCTAGGTGTTTAGTAACTTGCATGATTTATATACTTTTTGTTTTGCATGAATGTTGTCTCTTCCAGAAGTAGTGTTGCTCCACCTGCTCTCCTCCTATCCCCCTCCAGAATAAAGGAGAGGTGGAGGGTATCTTGGACCACTTTGACAGGATCTTATAAGGGCAAAGTTCTCTTCATCGACTGGGATCCATTTTGGAGTGTGGCTTTAACACATTATGTGGAGGGTTTCAGTGATATTTTCTGTTAATTTTGAGAATCGCCGATTAAAGCACTGAAGCCAGACTTTGTCAATACTCTCATAGTCACAGGCCAGGATGACCATAATCATTTTGAACATTTTCTTAATTGACTATGATGTTGAATTCCCAGGCCTCACTGGATCTCTTCTATGTCCACAGAGTGGGCAGTACCACTATGGCAGTGTGTATGGAGCCCTACGCAGCATCTATGGAACAGAAGGCATCCGTGGACTCTTCAGTGGCTTGACAGCAACACTCCTTCGTGATGCACCTTTTTCTGGCATCTATCTCATGTTCTACACGCAGACCAAGAGAATTGTGCCATACGGTAAGAATCCTACCTCCAATCAGCTAACTTCCTCCCTCCCCCACAAGTATCTCTACTGACCAGTTAACATTAAACTACCAAGAAAGAGTTACTAGCTTTAGTACTACAAGAAAACTGGTCAGTACCTATAACCCTTGAGACCAAACAGGAGAAGGCAGTAATTCCATTGAATGCAGTATTGGAACTCAGGATGTTTTATACTTGTTCTGTAGATGTCAACACTAGAGAGAGCTACATTAAGAGAGGAATGTCTGCCTTCTTGGGAAGTTGTTGCTTGCTGGCATTTATATTGTCAGTTTTAAGGTCCCCTCAACTTTCCTAAAGTTAAAAAAAAAAAAAAAAGCAGTTTCACAGATGCCTGGGTAACAATTATGTGGAGTTGCTTAGTGGTTGGAGAAGTGGGTTGTGAACCTGGGAAGCCAAGATTCAGATCTGCTGCTCCCGCTGTGGCATTGGGCAAGTCACTTCACCCTCCATTGCCACAGGTACCACCAAACTATATGGCTAGGGAAGTAACTCGCCTCAAGATCAGATTTGGAAAAGGTGAGTAATAAATCTAAGATCCATATCTGTATGTGCTGGAGAGGGCTCTTAGGAGCCCCTGGTTAAATAGAGATTATAGCAAACTGTGGCTCACTTAATGCAGTTTTTCTCAACTGAGACCTCAGGTCACACTTAGCCAGTCAGGCTTTCAGGATATCCACAATACATATGCATGAGAGAGATTTTCATGCACTGCATCCTTGGTATGTACATCTGTCATGCATATTCATTGTGGATATCCTGCAAACCTGACTGGTTGGGTGTGCCCTGAGGACTGGGTTGAGAACCACTGGCTTAATGGAACAGAGATGGTAAGAGTCCTGGGATTAGAAACTGGAAGCACATCACTGCTGGGTAACTGAAATGGTCATTTAAAAGACAATTCATGGAGTTCCAGCTAACATCATCATAATATGGATGCTTAGGCCAAAGGCTCTGATCAGGAGGCCCTTTATCTGGTGAAATCTTCAATATTACATGTAGAGCTGCCAAGGGGGCCCAGTTTTTGAGAGAGAGAGCTTTTATAAAACCTTTCAGCCCTGTCCTGCTCTGCCTTGGCCCCGCCCACTACTTCATGGTTCTACCCCGACACACCTCAGTCCCATGGCCATTCCAGAAAATACCTTATTTATACCAATGACAGCAGGGATGGGAAAGAGGAAGTGTTTCATTGCACTCTTACACCCTATCTAGCATCTGTTCCCTCCAGGGTTTGGATTGGATTTAATGATTTGATATACCACACAATACTTGTGTATGAGCGGTTTACAACCAAATTATACATTATACATCTACAAATTACACCAGAACTACAACACTGAAAAGCAAAATACATAATGAGTAAAACAGTCAACTAAAATATTGTTGAAAAACAAGAGTGTTCAGTTTTTTACGAAAGTATAACCACAAGGGGGCCTCGTCCCCTTAGGTTCTGTCTGTCTCCACCCCATCCCCGCAGGTTCTGTCCCTGTCCCCGTAGGTTTTATCCCCATCTCTGCAGGCTCTGTCTCCATCCCCGTCCCCACAGATTCTATTCCCGTCCCCATGAGCTCTGTCCTCATCTTAAGAAGCCTTTAACACTTATCCTATATAATAATTCTCACCTCCAACGTTCTATGCGTCTTGCTGCCTGTGTCCGTGACTTCTTCTGAGTTGGTCTGTTAGGCTCCGTAGCACAGGCTGACGTCACCGTAGCCGTTGTGGCCACAACCCTGGGGGTGGGGCTGTCCTTTGAGTGGGCGGGGATGGCGATGGGAAACAGCAGGGCGGCCGGCAGCAGCCAGGCCGCAGCAATCAGGCGCCCGTAGCACAGCGGGAAGAACACTCGGAGGGAGGGAGGGAGGGACCCTGAAACAGCACTGACTATGGGACTCGCCGGTGCTGGAGGGAGAACAGTGCTTCAGGGCAGTAAGGTGACCACGCAGATGGGGAAAGCAGGCAGGAGAGGCGCATAGGCACCATTTTTTCTAAAAACTCGGGGGGGGGGGGGGGGGGAATGGCAAAGTCCACTGTAAGCAAGGAAGCCCTTTCCCGCTAACCAGAGCACACGACCCACCAGCACGCAATGGGAGCAAGTACGAGGGGAGGGACCCTGAAACTCGGAGAGAGGGACCCTGAAACTCGGAGGGGGGGACCCTGAAATTCAGAGGGGTGACCCTGAAATTCAGAGGGAGGGAGGGGACGACCCTGAAATTCGGAGGGAGGGAACGACCCTGGAACTGGGAGGGAGGGAGGGGGGGACAACCCTGGAACTGGGAGAGAGGAGGGGGGGCCCCTGGCACACACTCTCATTCTCACACACACACTGTCTCTCTCACAGACACACTTGCACCCAGTCTCACTCTCTCTCTCTCTGTCACACACACACACTCGCACATTCACTTTCTCTCTATCACAGAGTCACTGTCACACACACTGTCTCAAACATACACACTCCAAGGAAAAGCTTGCTAGCGCCCGTTTCATTTGTGTCAGAAACGGGCCTTTTTTTACTAGTGATTATATATTTAACTCTTTTTATTAAAGTATAAAAAGGAACAATGTGCTGTGTAACTGTTGTTTATAAATCCCTCTACCTTTCCAACCGCAACAATAGCCGACTTCTACTACCCCAAGGAATCCTAATCCACCCAGTTAAAATGTCCAGGGGTACAAAATACAACCCATTCAGTATTCCCTAGTGGGGGAGAAATATGCCTTATGAAGGACTGTTATGATTTTTTAAATCTGTGGATGAATAAGTCGTCACCAACAATCTCAGGATTCAGTCTAGCTGTCCTGTCTTCCACAGTCCCTCCTGCAATAGAGAATGTCTTCTCAAAAGATGTGTTGATAGCAGGAATGTAGAGGATCCCCATGCAAATTTTGCCAGTTGTGGCCAGCACTTTTGCATGATTTCCAAAAAATGAAAGCATCATCGCCTGCATCACTCGAACATAAATAACTGTCCAATTAATTAACAGCCTTCAAAGTAGAAAATGACATTGGACAAAGTTTATCCCCATCCTCATGGGCTCTGTCCCCATCCCCGTGTCATTCTCTGTTCTATAACAAATGTGTGTGAATTTTGGAGTGCCCACAAAACGCCCATTTCCCCACCCATAACTACGCTCCTTTTTGGCTGCACACATTAGAATTTAGGCATAGTGCATTACAGAATACGCTTAGCAAGTTGTGTGTGTGTGTAAATTCTAATTATTGCTCATTAGTGCTCTTTCTCGTTAAGACCTGTTATGAACGCCAATTAGCTTGTTAAGCCAATTAAGTTATGCATGTTGTTATAGAATACGCCTAGATTTTGGCACAAAATACTAAACGTGATATATAGAATCCAGGGGATAATATATATGACAGAAATGTCTCCCTTTCCTGGATTGTTGAGGGATTTCAAAGGGATGTTTGGAGGAAATATGGTACACAGGGTGGGACTCCTAGCATATTGCACCTAACAAGTAAATAATATGCACCTAGCAAGAGATCTTAATACATGGGGTTGATTAAACTATGTATTGGTTACGGAATGTCTGTTTCCCAAGGTGGTATCCGTTGGCTATATCAGATCTTGCAATGGTTAACATCTGCTTTAGATTTAATAGGGTAGAACGCTCTCCTGTCTGGAAGACGGCTGATGGAAGACAGAAGTTTTCAGAAATTTCTATTTAAAAAAAAAAGGAGGGAAGAGCATGCAAGACATAATCAACAACATGTAGAGATCCCTAGGCTGTTTGGAGAAATATGAAGACAATGATGAGAGAGGAAATTTTATCATACTGAGTATAAAAAATATTTGACTAAACAGATCCTTTCTTTCCATAGAGAGCTGAAAAAAGTACAAAGGGATTAACAGCAGCAAACTGGGAGAAATGTTCAATTACAAAATATTTAAGGGCTCCTTTTACGAAGCAGCCCTGCCAAACAGCGTGCGCTGAATGCAAAGAAGCCCATACTTGGACCCCTCTGCAGTCTCAACACCTTGCATGACCTCCTTCCCTGTCAATCCCTTTTCAATACTATCAGCAGGGAAGGTAAAAAAAGGCCTGGTTAGCAGCAGTGTCTTCAACTAGTGACTTGAGTGGGAGGCAACACCCATGTATGCTGATGTTTGATAGTGACTACTGGACGCGATCCCCTGACGAAGCCTTAGTGAAATGGGCGTCTGTTGGGATCCACCTGCTACAGATAAGTGTCACTATGGGATATGGGTTATGTGTAGCTGCTTTATTCCCTGAAAAAAATTCTTTAGACTAAATATAGATTTTGTATATGATAATCTGCATAAAAGCAGTCAGTGGCAGGAAGGAGGGGTTTTTTTTGACCCGTGATTGATACATCCCTTAAAAATAGTTATCCCAGGCAGCATACGAGATGAGGGTGGGGTAAGGGGGACATAGAGGAGGGAGGGTGTTCAGTCGGGATTTATATTTGAGCTGGGTTGGTCCCAGGAGATCAGAAGGAACACTGTCTCCTGGGTAATTTTCCTTGGGGAACAAGGTATGATTTCCTCTAGGTTTCGCAATGGCTTGGGGGGAGGGGAAGGGGGAATGGGCATGGGAATAGGGACCGGGGTTCTTTCACTGTTAGTAAGGAAATGATGATGGGACAGTATTATTCTTGCTTTATAAATGTTGACATATTCGTGTTTGATACTGCCACTACTCTATGAGTTTGTAACATATTTTTGCATTGGTTATTTCACCTCATCAATAAAAAAAAAATCATTACAACTAAAAAATAGTTATCCCAACCCGTGATTCACTGGGTGGATAAAAATTCTTTGCGACTTCTGAGATCTTTTTCCTACTGCTATGAGATAATTGATTTCTAGATTGAACGATTTTGTTGTGTGAATGTTGTTTTTTAATTCACTCTTGATTGTAGTTCAGCTAGACAGGGCCAGAGACATAGCCCTCCCCCCTCCCCCCTCCCCCGTTGCTATGTAAAAAAAAATACATATAAGAGTGCTTATCAAACTGAGGACCCTGTGTACTAAGCTGCGCTGTAGGCGCACTAATGTTTTTAGCGTACACTAACATTAGACACCCATAGGAATATATGGGTGCCTCTAGGGTTAGCGCGAGCTAAAAACGCTAGTGTGCCTTATTAAACAGGGCCCTTAGTTTTGAAATCAAGTGAGAAGCAGTCTTGCAGATGGGCAGTAATGATGTGTTTTTCATGCTTCACTCATAGTTATTTTGAAAGCATGGTCTTGCTGCTTCACTTTGTGGACATGTGGTTTTGCAAGTGCTTCCCCTCCTGTCCCCACCCCAACATTGTAGGCGGCTGCAACAAACAAACGTAGGATTTTGTAACCTTTAAGATTTGTTCTTTGCATCCCGCATATATTCCGCTGCAGTAGACCACATGGCTTAGTTCCATTGATTGTATCATAATAATTGTATCCATAATTAGCTACAACACTCCACCACTCCTCCCTTATTCTGACTGTCTTCTGTTATAACTGCTTGACTATATCGCCTTGCTATCTTTGTAACACCAATTGTATCTTTTGTACCCTGAAATGGCGATGCCATATCAGGTCTTTGTAAGCCACATTGAGCCTGCAAATAGGTGGGAAAATGTGGGATACAAGTGCAATAAATAAATCATGTTGCAAAATATTCCCCTCGGGAAGAATTGTTTCACACGTTTGAGTTTCCACATTGTGTGAAACATTTTCTTTGTTGTGGTTGTGGCTTGGCTCTCAAGTGTTAAGTTGCGGTAAATAGTAATGACGAGGATTTTCAGGCTGTCTGAGATGGGAGGGGAGTAGTCTGGGGTATTAATAGTTGTGGGGTGGGCAGCGCTGCATTGGGATGAGAGAATGAGACAGTGTGTTTTTTCTTTATTGAGTTTTAGTTTGAATGCCATTGCCCAGGAGTCAATGATGTTCAAGCTGATCTTGATCTCTGTGATTTCTGATGGTTTAGATTTGAAAGGTATGTGTATTGTGACATCGTCTGCATATAGAAAAGGGTTAAGGACTTGGCTAGTGGGGTCTTCATTAGGTTGAAGAGGATGGGTGATAGTGGTGATCCTTGTGGTACTCCGCAATCTGCTTTCCACGGTGATGAGATGTTTGCGTTTTACTTTACTTGATATGTTCTTGTAGTTAAGAAACTCTTGATCCAGTTAAGTATGTTTCCTCCAATCCCAAACTTATCTAGTAATCTTATTAGTATATTATGGTCTACCATATTGAATGCACTAGACATGTCGAATTGGAGGAGGAGAGTGTTTTTGCCTATTGCTATTTCCTGCTTGAATTTGGCTAGGAGAGTGACTAGTACTGTTTCTGTACTGTGGAGGGGTCGGAAACCAGACCGCGATTCGTGTAGTATGAAGAATTTGTTTATGTATTCTGTAAGTTGTTTGGCTACCATGCTTTCTATTAGTTTGGTTGTCTGTGGGATGGATGCTACTGGACGGTAGTTAGTGATTTCGTTTGTTTTTTTCTTGGTATCTTTTGGTATTGATGTGAGTAAGATATTGCCTTTTTCCTTAGGGAAGACCTTGTTGAAGCATGTAGTTTAAGTGGGATGTGAGGTCTACTATGAAATGGTCTAGGGCTGATTTCATTAGATAGTTGGGACCAGTGGCATAGGAAGGGGGGGGGGGGGACAGTGGGGCGGTCGCCCCGGGTGCACGCTGCTGAAGGGGGGGGGGGGTGTCAGCTCCGCTGGTTCCCTGCTCTCTCTGCCCCGGAACAGGTTACTTCCTGTTCCGGGGCAGAGAGAGCAGGGAACCAGCGGAGCCGACGCAGCGCCCAGCGACGTGCACTTGCCCTCCCGCCCGTCCCTCGCCTTCTATGCCAGTAAGAATGCGCTCGGGGGGGTGCACGCACCGAGGGGGGTGCGCAGCGGCGACCCGCCCCGGGTGTCAGCCGCCCTTGCTACGGCACTGGTTGGGACAGGTATCAAGTTTGCACTGGGTGGTGGAGAACCTACTGACCGCCTGGGCAACTCCATCGACAGTTAGGTGAAGTTTAACCAAGTTCGGTCAGCCGTGTATTCTCCTGGGTTTGGGTCTAGCTCATTAAGGAAGCTTTCAATGTCAGTGTTATTCTGAGATAGTGTACTGCGTAGATGGAATGTCTGTATTCAATGTAGTGACCGAGTTAATGTCTAGGAGCTTGTCCAAAAGTTTGTATAACTTGTTCATGTTTTTGTAATCTGTCCCTCTTTGAGTTTTGTAGTATGATCTTTTGGTCTGTCTTATCGCGTATTTGTATTTTCTTTGTGATTGTTTCCACGTGGTTAGTGTATGTTCGTTTTTGTTTTTTTCTCTATGCACGTTCAAGTTTCCTGGATTGTGTCTTTAGCTGTTTCAGTTCGTCGTTGAACCATGGGGTTGTGTTGTGCTTTCGTGAGGTTTTAGTTCGTAATGGTGCTATATCATTTAGTACACACATGCATCTTTTTTCCCATCCCACGAGGTAATATGTGGAGTTCGTTTGTGCTGACCATTCATTGTTGTTTATCAATTGCCAGAATGATTTTGTGTCTATTTGACCTCTAGTGCTGTAGGATGTATTTGGTGTAATCCTTTCTTCTGCCATTGTAGGGATAAGTTTAATTTGTAGTGATCAGTCCAAGGTGTTTCTGTCCGTTTAAGATCTGTTATGGCTAAGTTCTCGTCTGTTGAGAATTTGTGTGAGAGTAGGTCGAGTGTGTGTCCTTTGACGTGGGTTGCTTGGATATGAGGCCATTTAAGGTCCCATAAATGGAGGAATTCCTTACATTCCCGTGCACTTGTTGAGTTTGGGCCTTCTAGGTGAAGGTTAATGTCTCCTAATACTAGTACATCACAGTGACTGAAAAAATGGCGGCCAGGACTGCTGTGGGAAGTTGCGGATGCCATTGTGGAATTGGGACTGGCCAGAGCAGCATCCTCCTGTTCAGGCCATTCCCAATTCCAAAATGGTGGCTGCTGCGGAAAGTCATGGCTGCCATTTTTTTCATTGAGGAAGGGGGCAGAAGCAATTTGGGATGTCCTGCCCTGAAGACACCACTACACCACCAGGGCCTTTTCAAGGTATGCCTAAGGTGGGCGGAGTGGTGGGCAGCTGGGTGGGGGGAGACTGGATTGCGGCAGTGGGGAACAGGACTACAGTTTGGGGTTTCTCCCAAAAATGCACAGACATTTTCGGCGGAGTGGAGGAGTGGCCTAATGGTTAGTGCAGTGGGCTTTGATCCAGGTAACCTGGATTCGATTCCCACTGCAGCTCCTTGTGACCTTGGGCAAGTCACTTAACCCTCCATTGTCCCAGGTACAGAATCTTAGATTGTGAGCCCTCTAGGGACAGAGAAAGTAACGTGCATATAATGTGTACAGCACTGTGTACATTAGTAGTGCTATAGAAATGATTAGTAGTAGTAGTAATTGGAAACCCAAACCTGGATTTTGGGTCGATTTCAGTGCCGAAGCTCAGATTGTCATCCTCTAGACCACAGCACCTGGCAAGAGCCATACATGTGCTGAACTTTACACTAAATTCTGAGCGTTCCTACCTCAATCATGAGCGTTCCTACCTCAATCCTGCTCGTTGACAGAAGAACTATCTTACAGATTAATTTTTTTACACACTGTGTAGAATGCCTCCTGTTGAACATTCAGCATAGCACCATCCTTCAGGACAGCAGTGTTCCTTTATATGCAAAATTTCCCCTTCCTACCCTACGTTTTTGAGTAAACTTGGACAATCAGTGATGCTCAGTCTGTTTCTTGCTCCCCCTCAGATCAGCTGGACCCAACCTTCGCCCCATTGGTGAACTTCAGCTGTGGAGTCTTGGCTGGTGTTTGCGCATCAGTTACAACACAGCCTGCTGATGTCATCAAGACACACATGCAGTTGGCACCCGAGAAGCATCAGTGGACAGGCCAAGCTGTGGCTTTCATCTTTAAGGTACATCTGAAGTTGAATATAGTCTCTGAATGCTTCCTTCTCAAATGTTCCTTAACAGCCTTGAGGTAAGCCTCTCATTTCAGCCATGACAGATATGAATAATCTCTTCCGCAAGGCTCATCCTTGGAGCATTTTGCTACCTCTAGTATGTCTGTATCACAGGCAGTCTAGGAAATGTAATCTCAGGTGAGGAAATGGAAAACATTAAGGGTATATGGAGCTGTAATAGTTTACTGAGAGAGAAGTCTATCAGACACTAACTGACACTGGGTAGAATAAAGGGCTTGTTATAAGTAAACCCAACCTAATAATATGTGTTTGCCAAGAAAAAGACATCCTTGTACACTAAAGCAGTAGCAGTCTGTAATCTCATCTGTCTGCCACCATGCAAGAGTTTTTCCTTCTTTTACTTCTTTTTTTAACCTATAACTTATAGTATTTACTCTTTCCAAAAATACTAGGACTAGGGAGCACGCAAAGAAGCTACTAAGTAATACATTTAAAATGAATCGGAGAAAATATTTCTTCACTCAACGAGTCATTAAACTCTGGAATTCATTGCCAGAGAATGTGGCAAAAGTAGTTAGCTTAGCAGGGTTTAAAAAAAGGTTTTAATAATTTCATAAAAGAAAAGTCTATAAGCCATTATTAAGATGGAATTAGGAAAATTCGCTGCATATTCTAGGATAAGCAGTATAAAATCTGTTTTACTGTTCTGGGATCTTGCCAGGTACTTGTGACCTGGATTGGACACTGTTGGAAGCAGGATACTCGGTTTGATGGACCTTCTGTCTGTCCCAGTATGGCAGTGCTTATGATATAAAGATTGATGACTGAAACTTAATGATTGAAGGTTTTTGTAGCCACAGACTTGATAGCATCTATCCTGCTGATAACTAAACTAATGGAAGGCGTAGCGACGAAACAAATCACAAACTACCTAAACAAACACACAATTCTTCACGAGTCTCAATCAGGATTCCGGTCGAACCACAGCACTGAAACAGTACTAGTGACTTTAATGAATAAATTCAAACAAACAATTGCAATGGGCAACAACATACTCCTCTTACAATTCGACATGTCCAGTGCCTTCGATATGGTCAACCATGGAATACTACTACATATCCTAGAATTCTTTGGAGTGGGAGGTAACGTTCTTAACTGGCTTAGAGGATTCCTGATCTCAAGATCATACCAAGTAACATCTAATGAGAATATATCCACCCCATGGAAACCCGAATGCGGAGTTCCCCACGGATCCCCCCTTTCACCAACCCTCTTTAACCTAATGATGATACCCCTAGCCAAGCTACTAGCCAATCAGAACCTCAACCCATACATATGCGCAGATGATGTCACGATCTACATCCCGTTCAAACATGATCTTAAGGAAATCTCCAACGAGATCAACCAAAGCCTCCAAATAGTGCACTCCTGGGCGGATGCATTTCAATGAAAACTCAACGCAGAAAAAACCCAATGTCTTATACTCACCTCCCAATACAACACAAACAAATTCACCACGATAACCACACCAAATGTTTCCCTATCCGTCTCAAACACACTGAAAATTCTCGGAGTCACCATTGATCGAAACCTCGCACTTGAAAACCACGTGAAGAAGACAACTAAGAAGATGTTTCACGCCATGTGGAAACTTAAAAGAGTAAAACCTTTCTTCCCTAGATCCATCTTTTGCAATCTGGTACAATCAATGGTACTAAGCCACCTGGACTACTGCAACGCACTATACGTTGGCTGCAAAGAACAGACTATCAAGAAACTTCAAACAGCCCAGAACACCGCAGCCAGACTCATATTCGGAGAAACAAAATATGAAAGTGCAAAACCCCTAAGAAAGAAACTGCACTGGCTCCCACTCAAAGAAAGAAGCACGTTCAAGATATGCACGATTGTTCATAAAATCATTTATGGAGACGCCCCGACCTACATGCTAGACCTCGTCGACATACCTCCTAGAAATGCTAAAAGATCTGCCCGCACATTTCTTAATCTACATTTCCCCAGCTGTAAAGGATTAAAATACAAACTAACACATGCGACCAGCTTTTCATACATGAGCACACAACTGTGGAATGCACTACCAACAAAACTGAAAATAATTAACGAAATAACTAACTTTCGCAAATCTCTAAAAACCTATCTCTTCAACAAGGCCTACCACGAGAATCCATAACTTAACTATTACACTTCACCACCCCAACCAAACTCTAAACGACGTCTTTCTTTCAAGGTTGGCCCAGTCCTTCTCTGTCATCCTTGATCTCTTTGTAATACCAGTTGTATCTCTGACCCTGTAATGGCGATGCCATAGCAGATCTTTGTAAGCCATATTGAGCCTGCAAATAGGTGGGAAAATGTGGGATACAAGTGCAATAAATAAATAAATAAAATAGTTGTAGGGTTTTGGGTTTTTTTTTTTTTTTTTTCAAAAGACCACTGATCTAATAAGATACAACCACTTAAATGTTTTTGTTCAAGGTGGTTGATTGTGAAGATATTTTTTCCTCCTTTTCACTTGTGTGACTTTTTTGATTTTGACTTTCATAGGGGTCACTTAGATTAGCATTTGTGATTCTGTATCTCTGCACATGTTTTGTATTTGGACAGAAAGTTATAGACTCAAAATACTTCAGGATATCAAAGAAAAACAAACAAAAAGTCAGCTGTTCACATTTTCAATTGGAAGCATAGTGATATGGAAGGACAAACAATGCAGAGTGCTCAACAAGGAATTTGGTTTCCCAGTATGTAAACAGATCTAAAAGTGGTTACAAGGGTTGCCAAATAACTCTTCAGCATAAATCTCACTAATGCTAATTGCACCTGAATTCTTGTTGAATTGGGCTGATTTTATATCATGTGGAGGTGGAATTGGCTTGCTTCAAATGATACAGTGCCTTATAAGTCTTCACATCCTTGTGTGTTTTTCACATGCTGCTAACATAAGTCATGTGGAATCGGACCAAGATCCATCAAACCCAACAAACTGTATCTGATAGTGGATAGATTGGGTCACATGCACTTACAAAAAGTATATTTCTTATAGCTCATTTCCAAAGATAAATGGATTAAAATACATTGGCTGGATCTAAACAGGAGGTAGCCCAAACTTGCCAGGAATTAAATGGATAGGAGGAAAGTCTTATCAAGAGCCCAAGACTGATTATAGCTCTGGATGTAGATAGGAATGGATTGTATAGAATAAACTTCTGGTGATATCTGTTGATGGCCTTCCTTTCATGCAATGGTTCCCAAATCTGTCCTGGGGGAACCCCAGCCAGTCAGATTTTCTAAATATGCATGAGAGAGATCTGCATGCAGTGGAAGCAGTGCATGCAAATCAGTCTCTCAAATATTAATTGCAGATATCCAGAAAACCTGACTGTTTGGGGTTCCCCCAGGACAGGTTTGAGAACTACTGCTGTAAATTAAATCCAACAAACGTATAACACTTTTTTTTCCAACATATTAATATTAATGAACAATATTGGATGAATACAGGTTGCAATCTAATGTTCATCTCTTTTTTTATGTATTATTGTGAGAATTGTGTTGGAAAGATTGTCACTAGAAATTAGGTTCTTTAAATGATTCTAGCAAACTTAAGGTGATTAGACAGACTTCTAATCAAAGTTTATTTAGAGCTTATCTCAGAGGAAAGAGAGCCCATTATTTTTCTGATCCTTAAATTGCAAAAGAGAGGCAGTGAACATGTCAGTTACAAGGTGCGGTAACCGTTACTAAAATGAGCTGCACTTCAGCTCAGAGCATGTATCTTCAAGAGTGTAAAGAATAAAAATGTCTAATGAATACAGAGCTAATGACTGCTCTGGGCATTCATCAAACCTGCAAACAATCTTTGATCCTGCTTACAAAAAGATTGTGCTTTCCAAAGCCTCACAACTCTAGCCGATAATGCACCAGACTTATTTCCATGCTTGTAGTACTGTTGGCTTCTTAAAGGCAGGGGATATCTCCGTCCTCTGTGGGAGCATCTCACTGGATTAATTATTAGAGCACAGCATGAAAATGGGAGACACCTTGTAGACTACTTAAATTGGAATACATGGAATGGAATATACAAAGCTAGTTCTGGTTATTAGGGCTAAGAGATCCCTACTTCATGGTCTGATATAAAACTTGTGCCCCAAGTAATCAGAAATATTGCTTTACAGCCACATGTGTGCAAGAGTTATCCCTGAGTCTGTTGGGCTTCTCTGTAATGTCTTATCTTGAACTCATGATAGGAAATTTCTGCTGTGTTAGACCCCAGGCAGAACTGTGTCTGCTGATAAGCAGAGGGCAGGGTCCATTAACGCATCCCTTTCTAACTGCACAAACCCTGTCTCATTCAAGTGTGCTGAGATGAATAAGTTTTTATGGATAGTTAGATAAAATAAAACTTCAAGTTTCTGCAGGGTAACTTAACTGGTAAGACTGATGTAGTAAAGTGTGATGGTTAGAAATGAGATATTTACTTTTAAATTAGCTACCTTCAAACTGACAAGAGTTAAGTCGCAGATGATATTTTATATCTCATGTTTTCACCATAGTAGTGAAAGATGGGAGGAAGAGACTGCAGAAGCTCAGTCTGACATTTATCAGTCATTGGACCTAGACCCTTTCACTGAGCAGTCTCATCACAAGTCGGATAAACCTCCCACCTTTCTAACTGCAATTGTTTACATTTTATCTATTTTATCAAAAACTTTTATTTATCACCAAATTTTTTCAAAGTTATTTTGTAAAATTTCCTTATAACTTATTTATATCATCAAGCTGGAAAATGGGAACTTAGCTTTCATAGGTTTGTGCTCATCAGCTCTATAGAGCACTACCATTTCATAAGTACATATACTTAAGTATTGCCACACTGGGACAGACCAAAGGTTCATCAAGCCCAGCATCCTGTTTCCAACAGTGGCCAATCCAGGTCACAAATACCTGGCAAGATCCCAAAAAAGTTCAATATATTTTATACTGCTTATCCCAGAAATAAGCAGTGGATTTTCCCCAAGTCATTTTAATAATGGTCTATGGACTTTTCCTTTCTCTGAGGACAAGCAGGCTGCGTGTTCTCACAACTGGGTGATGTCCACGGCAGCCCCCTCCCCCCCAAACGGAAATCTTCCTAGCAGCAAAGCTTGCTAGAGCCTTCGAGCGCGCGCAGCCGCGGCCCTCTTCCCACCCATCACACGAGAGTCCTGATAGTTCTTTTCTTTCCGCAGTAAGAGAGAGACTGCCTGCGGTCTTTCTCTGTGTGCCCCTGAAAAGAGCCTTCGTTACGCGGTCTTTCATTTTTCTTTTAGTTTTTTGCTCTGTGGAGCTGTTTCTTAAAAAAAAAAAAAAGAATATACTTATTTTCTTAGTGTTTTCCCTTCTAAGTTTCCTTTCGTTCCCGTCGCGGCCCTCTTAGGGCACACGTACATGTTTTTTGTGCCCTTCTTTTGGCACCATCAAGAACTTTGACTTCGCGGAGCGGTGACGTCACACTGCAAGATGGCGGCGTGAGCAAAGAGCTCTGCATGCCCAGCGAGAAATAACACATTCTTAAACAACAGCGGTGATTTATTCTCCCCAGGTTACCTTCATAAAAGCGTCGGAAGCCTTGGCGAGTGCACTCATGGCCGGCAAAGAGTCATCTGGGCCGCGCAAAACTTTAAAAGCTTTCTCCTACCAGCCGCAGTCGGAGGGAGGCAAGATGGCGGCTGGGCTGAGATCGGCGCAGGCCGCAGGCGCTACCCGGGAGGCTGATAAGAGTGGAATGGCGGGAGACGTGGACCTCTCGGTGAGCGATTTCCATGCCCTCCTCATGGAGATTCGAGAGGAAGTGAAAGGCGGGCGCGAAGACATCACAAAACTAGCTGCAGATCTTTGCGGCGAAATAGCAGATATGGGCTGGCGCGTGGCAGAGGTGGACGATCGAGTAGATGAGAAGCAAGAGGCTTTAAGCACAATTAACACAGCTTTTAAGGAACAACAGGAAATCTACAATGCACTATTAGATCGAGTGGAAGATTTGGAGAATCGAGGTAGACACTCGAACATCCGGGTCCGGGGTATCCCTGAATAGGCAGAGTATCTGAACTGTGAAAAGATTGTTCAACAGATAGCGAGCATGCTTCTGTCGGACGAACAGCATGTGGTGGCCCCGGAGGATATAAAGATAGATAGAGCACACAGAGTGTTGTCACGCGCTCGCGCAAATGTACCTCGAGACATCATAGCCTGCCTCTCGGACTATAAGATCAAGGAGGCCATTATGAGGGAAGCACGGAAAACGGACGATCTTAAGTGGGATACGATCCCGATTGAAATATACCAGGACTTGGCGCCTTCGACCTTGCAACGACGGGCGGCCTTAAGGAGCTTCACAAGATACCTGCGTGATCAACATGTACCCTACAAATGGCAATACCCATTCGCTCTGGCCTACAGCATGGATGGAAAATGGCGCCGTGTCCGGACTGTGGAGGAAGCTAGAGTTACTTGGCCAGAGGTCGAGACAGTGCCGGAAAGAGTGGATAATACTGCAAATGCTGTGTTGCGATTGACCCGCCAAGGCTGGACACGGGTGACCAGAGGCAAGGGGCGACTCACCAGGCATCAACCCAGCCAGCAGCAGAGTCCTACAGCTAAAGACGGACCTTGAGTAATAATATGTGGCAGGGAGTGTGCTAATCTAATTTGTTGGAGAATATGTTAGGCTATACTTTCGCAGAAGTTGATTTGGGGGTGTTATAATTGTATTTCTATATATATATAATCTTATCATAGAGCTGGGTGGGCATGCGGGGGGTCACCGTTCTCTCAACTCATGGGTGGGAATAGGTTTTCCCACTAGATGCAAAGGGGTAGGGGGGGTAGGGGGAGGGGTGCTGGGGTAACTCATAAGAGAAAGGATCCTAATGCTGTTGGGAGGGGGACTTATTGTATGAAAGGATTAATAGTGCTGTTTTTCTGGCTAGACCAATGACTGCAGCGATAAAACTGATGTCATTCAACGCCCGTGGCCTAAACTCTCCACAAAAACGGAAGAGTTTTTTTAAAGAGGCCAGTAGGATAGGAGCAGATATTATACTGGTACAAGAAACGCACCTATTGGAGAGACATGAACATTTGTTGGGTAATCCACGTTACCCGTTACAATATCTGGCATCCAATAGGTTGCAGAGAAAGACAGCAGGTGTGGGGATATTGTTGAAGCAGGGATTGGCCTGGGACACTATTGATGTGACAAGGGACAATGGGGGACGTTTTGTGATGTTGGTGGGCAAACTGGAGGGCCAATTGTATACAATAGTGAACATCTATGCTCCTAACCAAGCACAGGGTGAATTTTTTGAAAAGGTCAGCTCTCGACTGGTAAAGGTCATTCAGGGAGAGGTATTGTTGGGAGGTAATTTCAATACCACTATGGACCCTAGGGTAGATAATACAGGGGAGGCAACGCACTACGCACAGGCGGAGCGTAGCCGACTAATCCATTTCCTGAATATCTGGGGATTGGTGGATATATGGCGGGCTCTACATGGTGCAGAAAGAGATTACACATGTTACTCAGCCTCTCACAATACACACTCCAGAATTGATATGTGGATGGGCAGCGCGGGTTTAATGCTACAGGTTATATCTACAGAAATAGAGACACGTACATGGTCTGACCATGCTCCAGTGGTTCTTTCATTGCGAGGTAGACGGGTGATGGATGGGAGGAGAATTTGGCAATTTCCGGACAGCTTGCTAAATGAACCTAAACAGGTGAAAGTAATTGAAGGGGAATTAAAAGAATTTCTTAGCATAAATGATACACCTGATGTCACACCCGAGATACTGTGGGAAACCCTAAAAGTCGTGATATGTGGTAAAATGATATCCTTACAAACGTACTTAAATAAAGATGTTAAACAGCAGGAAATAGCACTGCGAGACACAATAAATCGTCTTGATACTAAGGATTTACATAGAGCAATTGGCAGCCTTGGAAAATAGGAGCATTCAGGAACAGCTGCAAAGGGTTCAGCAAGAGTATTATGAGTTTAACAACAAAGCTAGTAAGCTATTGGCATACAAATTAAAACAATTAGTTAACCGCAATAATATTAATAGCATAAAAGATGAGGAAGGTCGGGTTTGGGATCAGGTGGAGGACGTTCAAAGAGAATTTGTGAATTACTATAAGCGGCTATACCAGCCAGAATCCCTCCCAGAAGAGGGATCAATACACACATTGTTGCAGATGGTAGATTTCCCCACTTTGACGGAAGCGGAACGGAACATGTTATCGGCCCCTATTGAGAAGGAGGAAATTGAAACAGTTATGAAGGGATTGCCGGGAGGGAAGGCACCAGGGCTAGATGGCTTTGGCAATCGGTTTTATAAGTGCTTCCGAGCCATTTTATCACCGGTGCTACTTCGTGTGTTTAATAATATCATGACGGGGACTACATTCCCCTACTCGTGGAGGTTGGCGAGTGTGGTGGTGTTACTCAAACCCAATAAGAATCCTCAGAGTTGTGGATCTTACCGCCCAATTTCCCTGTTGGGAACTGACCATAAAATTTTCACCACTATCCTGGCAACACGACTACAAAAAGTGCTCCCACGCCTGGTACATGAGGACCAGGCAGGTTTTGTTGCAACTAGGCAGACTTTTGATAACACTAGAAAAGCACAATATTTATTGGACAGAATACAGCAGATAGGGCAGCCAGCGGTTTTCCTGTCACTGGATGCAGAAAAAGCATTCGATAGAGTGCTGTGGCCCTTTCTTTTTAAGTTGCTAGATTGCGCAGGATTCAGCGGGCAGTTTCTGCATTGGGTCATGGCGCTCTATCGTAAACCGCTGGCTCAATTAAAAATTAATGGTAGGAGTACAGCTCCGTTCGAGTTGTTCCGGGGCACGCGGCAGGGGTGTGCGCTGTCCCCTTTGCTGTTTGTCTTGTCTATGGAACCGCTGGCACGGATGATTCGACAAGAGCCACGGATTCAGGGCATAAACATGGGGAGCCAGGACACTAAAATCATGCTCTATGCGGATGATGTCCTTCTAACTTTAGCAAATCCTGAAGAGTCTATGCGTGCAGTGATGGATATTCTTAAAAGATATGATAAGGTAGCAGGCCTAAAAATTAATGTACAGAAATCAGAACTCTTATCTATGCAGTTCCCAGCAGGATTACAGGAGAGCTTGCAGCCGCTATTCCCATTTAAATGGGCATCAAAGGCCATACGCTATTTAGGGGTTAATTTAACCCCGAACACGATGGATTTGTTTCAGGCAAATTTTGTCCCTAAAACGCAAGCTCTATTCACGGAATTAGAAAGGTGGGGTGGGCTGGGGATGTCCTGGATGGGAAGAATCGTGGCGGTGAAAATGTCCATACTCCCCAAGCTCCTATACCTGTTTATGGCAATTCCCATCCAAATCCCGAAAACTTTTTTTAAGATGCTACATCGAAAGGTCTTCGCCTTTATCTGGCGGAAAAGACCCCCGCTTGTTGCTAGGAATGTATTGTATCAATCTAGAAAGGACGGAGGGATGGCGGTACCGAACTTTTGGTTATATTATAGGGCATCATTATTCCAAATGTTAGTTATAGGTCAGAAAGGACTCACCAGACCGTGGTCACACGCGGCACAGTGGGGTTTAACAGGGATCCCCCTATGGGCGGCTCCTTGGCTCCCTATACCGTCATTGAAGAGTCTTATACAGGGAGTTCAGGGCCAAATGGGGGTGGCTTTGAGAGAGTGGATCAGTTGCAGAACAACTTGGTTTCTGGGACGGAAGTATCACTTAAATACCCCCATAACCTTTGCATTGGATTTCTCAGCGGGTCGGGAGGAGCGTGTATATGGGCAGTGGTCGGCAGCATCATTGCGAGTACTAGGCCAATTCTGGGAGGAGGGAAACTGCTGCACATTTGACACTTTGAAGGAGGAATATGGGCTGGTGGACAGGGATAACTTTCACTATATGCAGGTCCGAGATTTTATACAACGGAAAGCCAAGGATGACCTGTCCTTACAAATTACTGAATTAGAACAGGCCATGGACTCTGGGGCAGGGAAAGGCGGAATATCTAGAATTTACAAAGCATTACTGCACCACTCGTTCCCCCTGACTCCTTATATTAAAAAATGGGAAGCTTTACTAGCGGTTCAATATCCACGGGAAAAATGGCTAAAGATTTTTAAAACATTACTGACCTTTACGGTGTCGACACCACTGGTGGAAAATGGCTATAAGATGCTCTATCAGTGGTATCTTACGCCATACAGGCTGTCCCGTATATTTAAATCAGGGACGTCGACTTGTTGGCAGGGATGTGGGGCACAGGGTACATTTTGGCATATATGGTGGGAGTGCCCGGTGATCCACAAGTTCTGGACGAATTTAATAGCCCAAGTACAAGATAAATTGGGAATTCGGGTTACACTGTCCCCAGGTTTAAGCCTGCTTAACATTCCTGAGGCAGGTATCCATAATGCACAACATTGTTTGCTAATATATATAGTTACAGCGGCTCGGACCTTGATAGCCAGGATGTGGAAGCAACTGATGGCTCCTACTGTGGAGCAGGTGCTGGCAAAATTAGACTTTTGCTGTATAATGGACAAAATGACAGCTTCTAGAAGAGGAACAATGGTTCGTTTCCTTAAAACATGGAACACATATATGGAGTGGAGAGGTTTGGTGATGTAATTTATTAGTAAGTCCGGACCTCAAGAGTTTGAGATGTATGTGTTGAGTTACCTCGGGGGGGGGGGGGGAGGACAGGGTGGAATGGGAGGTTGGGGGGTAGGGGGCTTGGTTCTACTTTCTATAATTAACAGAAGAAGATGGCTTATTGTACTATGTGAATGCCATGTTTGCTGTATTCTGTTGAGTGAAAATTAATAAATATATTGTTAAAAAAAAAAAAGAACTTTGATTTCGCCACCGCTATTTTGCCATCCATGACATCGAGGATTCCCAGCAGCTTCAAGAAGTGCGGTCGATGCAACCGGGCAATCTCAGGTACCGATCCCCACTCATGGTATATCCAGTGCCTTGGGCTCGACCATCGCCCAGATGCGTGCAAGTTGTGTCTTAGCCTTAAAAAGCGGACACAGGTGTTGAGATTAGCTCAGTGGGGACCGTCTGTTTGGAGCTTTGCCCAGTTCTTCAGCGTCGACATCAGCACCGGAGATGACATCAGGTCACAGGTAATGTCTGTCTGGAGACCACCACACGCTGGGAGCAGTGAGCCATCGAGTGGGTCTCCACCTGCCTTGAAGACTCCTGCTGTGCAGACCCACCGGGACCAACCTCTTTCGGACCCAACCCCGAGGAGGTGTGTGGATTCCACGTCCTCCTCGTCAGTACCGAGGAGTATCGATGCCGTGCCTCGAGTGAAGGCTAAGAAGCATCGCCATCGGTCTCCTTCCAGACACGGTACTGGGAGCTCTGGGGCGTCAGATTCGGCACCCGAGAAGCGTCGACACCGGGAGGACCGCTCGCCCTCCATTCAAGAGGTGTTGGTGCGTCAGTCTTCGGACAGCCTGGTACCGCCTCCTCATCCATTGCAGATTCTGCCTCCGGCTCCTGCACCGGCCCCACAGCCTTTTCCGGCAGAGACTTTGGATGAGTGCCTCCGAGCCATTCTCCCAGGTCTCCTGGAAAGCCTGCTGCGTCAGTCTGCTCCAGTACCGGGGGTGCTTGCGCCCTCTGTACTGTTGATGGAAGCGGCGGCTGGCTCTGTGCTTGTGGTTTGGTCTCCGACGCCGGTATCGCTTGCGGCATCGGCGTCGGCTGCCACCCAGGTTGACTCCCCGTTGACATCGCTGGAGGCGCTTCATCGCCGCCGGCATGGGAGTCGACTTCTCGACATCGTCATCGAGGACGTGGTTCCTCGTCGTCGAGAAGGGCCCGGTTTCGGACTGCAGTCAAAGAACTCTTGTCCGATACCGAGGAGGATGCCTCGTGGGAAGAAGAGGAGGATCCCAGGTATTTCTCTTCTGAGGAGTCTTGTGGTCTTCCCTCTGATCCTACTCCTTCCCCAGCAAGAAAGCTTTCTCCCCCGGAGAGTCTTTCTTTCTATTTATATGTCCAGGAAATGTCTGTGGGCATTCCCTTCCCTGCGGTGTCTGTGGATGAGCCCAGGACGGAGATGCTTGAGGTCCTTGACTGTCTTTCCTGTCCTTCTGCTTTCTTGCTTGGAGGGGGGGGGGATATCTTTTCTCTGAGGACAAGCAGGCTTGCTTCTTCTCACAAGTGGGTAAACTCCATCCCGCGTCGCCCAGTTTGACAAAATTGCCAGAGGAAAAATCTAGAGCTTTCAGGAGTGCAAGCTCTTTCCCATCCGCTGTGCGAACACTCCACTTCAGTTTCATTTTTTACACATGAGAAGTAGCTGTCTTTTTCTGCTCGTTTCTCACATGCCTGGTAGAGTGATTTTTTTTTTTGAGTGCCTTTCGGAGCTTTTAGTATCCACTTGCCGACGCCTTCTTTTTCTTTTCATTTGTTTCAAAAAATATTTTTTCCCCCTTTATTTCCTAGTTTTAGTCCCGCTTCTAAGTTTCCTCTCGTTTTCGACGCGGTCCATTTTTAAGTCTGCCTGGTCAGGTCTCTCTTTTTGTGCCTTACCCCTTTTTAGGCACAATCGGCGACTTTTAATTTTGCTGAAGCCATTTTTCCTTCCATGTTCACGAAGACTCCCAGTGGCTTCAAGCGTTGTACTCAGTGCATCTGGACCATCTTGGGAAAAGACACCCATTCTTAGTGTCTTCAATGTCTTGGGTCCGACCATATCCCTGCCAACTGTGTCTTTTGTCTTCGTATAAAGATGAGGACTCGGGTTTCCCGGGAGGCTCAACGCAAGAAGATTTTTGGGTCCAGTTCTTTGGTGTCGGCATCAAGGTCGGAGGCGTCGACATCGAGTGTTGCACCAGCATCGGGAGTCACAGTAGGGGATAGCTGCTTTGAGACCCCGAGACACTGAGAGCAGTGAGGCATCGAGTGGGTCACCACCTGTCTGGAGGCCTCGTGCTACGCAGGCCCCCCTGGACTGTCCATAGTCAGACCCGACCCTAGGGCGATGGAGGATTTGATGTTCATTGGGCGAAGGCCAAGGAGCATGGGTGAAAGGCCAATAAGCACCGCTGATCTCCACTGATACTTGGTGCCGAGGGATTTGGCACCCGAGAATCGTCAATGCCCAGAGGACCGCTCTCCCTCCTTCCAGGAGGTGCCGACGCATGCTTCTAGCAGCCAAGATCCTCAGCCCCAGCAGTTCTGCAGCCTGCACCGACGCATGCGTCTAGCAGCCAAGATCCTCAGCCCCAGCAGTTCTGCAGCCTGCACCTCAGCTGGCCCCACAGCCTTTCCCGATGGCGAACCTCGATGAACGCATCCAGGCCTTGCTCACTAAGCTTCTGGATGGCCTCATGCAGCAATGTGCGTCGATATCGGGAGTGCTTGCGCCTGCCATACCTCCCACTGCGGCTCCACCTGACCCTCAGCCCGCGGTGCGGCTTCAGACGCCAGCACCACTTGCAGCCCCGGTGTCAACTGCCACCCAGGCCAGCACCCCCTCGACGGTGGAGGAAACTTCACCGGAGTTCAGACGTGAGCCGGTTTCTCAATGCCACTCTCGAGGACATGGTTCCTCAACATCAAGGCGGGCCTGATCTCGGACATCCCTGAGGGAGATGCTGTCTGACACCGAGGAGGAAGCTCATGGGAATCAGAAGAGGATCCCAAGTACTTTTCCTCCAATGAGTCCTATGAGATCCCTTCTGAGCCCTCCCCTCTACCAGAGAGGAGACTTGTCTCCACCTGAGAGCCTCTCTTTCACAGCTTTTGTGCGGGAAACGGCTGAGGCCATTCCATTCCCCGTAGAAGTGGAGGATGAGCCCAGGGCCAAGATGCTTGAGGTCCTGGACTACACCTCCCCTCCTAAGGAGGCAGTGACGGCTCCTCTCCATGAGGTACCCAAGGCAGTCCTCATTAGGAACTGGGCGTCCCCTCTGTCTGTCCCTGTGGTCCCCAAGAAAACTGACACCCAGTATCGGATGTACGAGGAACCTTGCTTGGTGAGTCCTCAGCTACCTCACGACTCCATGGTGGTGGACGCCACTCTCAAGAGAGCCAGGAGTACTAGGGACTATGTCTCGGCTCCCCCAGGCACAGAAGCTAGGACCCTGGACTCTATTGGGAGAAAGATGTATCAGGCCTCTATGCTCATTGCCCATATCCAATCATACCAGTGCTTCACGAGCGTGTACTTGCGGAACTTGGTGTGGCAGCTGTCAGACTTGGTTGATGCACAAGCCGGAGCAAGCCAAGCCGTTTCACCAGTTGGTCAAGCAGCAGAAGGCATGTCGCAGGTTCTGCCAGAGGCACTTATGACACTTTTGATGTGGCATCCAGATCTCTGCCCACAGTATAGCAATGCACAGACTCTCATTGCTGCGTGTTTGTGACCTGGATCACGCTGTTCAGCTGAGGTTGGCGGATGCCCCTTGCCGGAGGGATAATCTTTTTGAAGAAAAGGTCGAGGATGTCGCTGACCAAATCAAGAAGCATACTGATGCTATGCCTTCTTTCTCCCTCCAGACATCTTCTGCAACTCATCCAGGAGGTATTTTGATAAGTCGCAGAGTTCTCCTTATTACTACTCTAGGTGTAGCTACACTCCTGCGGCCTACCAACCTTCTCAGGCTCAACCCCAGCACACTCATTCTCGTCAACTGCGTGTGCCCAAGGCCCCTGCCGCTCAAGGGACGAGCTTTTGACTGGCTCCAGCAGAGCATAGCCACAGTCAAAGTGTCTGTCCCAGACGATTTGCCAGATAGGGGGAGGTCAAGGTGTTTTCACCAAAGGTGGCCTCTCATAACCTCTGACTGGTGGGTTCTGCAAATAATCCAGCTCAGATACACCCTCAGTTTGCTTTCCAAGCCTCCAAATTGTCCACTGAGAGCCCATTCTTTCAGCTCTCAACACTGGCAGGTACTTGCAAAGGAACTCTCAAGGCCCATGTGGTCGAACCCGTTCCACCAGGGGAAGAAGGGCGGGGATTCTATTCCAGGTACTTCCTTGTGCAGAAAAAGACAGGGGGATGCATCCTATCCTAGACCTAAGGGCCCTGAACAAATTCCTAGTCCAAGAAAAGTTCAGGATGGTTTTCCTAGGCACCCTTCTTCCCATGATTCAGGAAAACGATTGGCTATGCTGTCTGGACTTGAAGGGTGCATATACACACATCCCGATACTTCCAGCCCACCAGAAGTATCTTCAGTTTCAGCTGGGAACACATCACTTTCAGTATCGCGTGTTGCCTTTTAGCTTCGCGTCAGCTCCCAGAGTCTTTACCAAGTGTCTAGCTGTAGTCGCAGCGTCGCTACACAGACTGGGAGTTAATTTGTTCCCTTATCTTGATGATTGGCTGGTGAAGAGCACCTCAGAGGACAATGCTCGGGAGTCCATGCGGATGACTATTCAGGTGCTAGAGTTACTAGGGGTCATTATAAACTACTCCAAGTCCCATCTCCATTCTGTTCAACAATTGGAGTTCATACTGGAACTTTCCCGGCACACCAGCAGTTTATACTGGTGAGTTCACTAGAAAAACTTAGCTTTTCTGTACCTCCATCTGCTGGTAGGAGGGGATAACACTGACTATAGGAAAGGAAATTATCAGGTAAGACACAATGAGGGGCATAATCGAAAGGGGCGCCCAAGTTTTCCTGAGGACGTCCTCGCAGGACGTCCCAGCAAAGGGGCGGGGAAACCTGTATTATCGAAATAAGATGGGCGTCCATCTTTTGTTTCGATAATACGGTCGGGGACGCCCAAATCTTGATATTTAGGTCGTCCTTAGACTTGGTCATTTCTGATTTTCGGCGATAATGGAAACTAAGGACGCCCATCTCAGAAACGACCAAATGCAAGCCTTTTGGTCGTGGGAGGAGCCAGCATTCGTAGTGCACTGATCTCCCTCACATGCCAGGACACCAACCAGGCACCCTAGGGGACACTGCAGTGGACTTCAGAAATTGCTCCCAGGTACATAGCTCCCTTTGTGTGCTGAGCACCCCAAAACAGCCCCAAAACCCACTACCCACAACTGTACACCACTACCATAACCCTTACGGGTGAAGGGGGGCACCTAGATGTGGGTACAATGGGTTTCTGGTGGGTTTTGGATGGCTCACATTTACCACCACAAGTGTAACAGGTTGTGGGGGGATGGTTCTGGGTCCACCTGCCTGAAGTGCATTGCACCCATTAAAACTGCTCTAGAGGCCTGCATACTGCTGCAATGGACCTGAGTATGACATTTGAGGCTGGCACAAAATATGTTTAAACTATTTTTTTGAGGGTGGGAGGGGGTTAGTGACCACTGGGGGAGTAAGGGGAGGTCATCCCCGATTCCCTCCGGTGGTCATCTGGTCAGTTCGGGCACCTTATCGTGGCTTGGTCGTAACAAAAAGAAGGACCAAGTAAATTCGTCCAAGTGCTTGTCAGGGACGCCCTTTTTTTTTTTATTATGGGTCGAGGATGCCCATGTGTTAGGCACGCCCAAGTCCCGCCTTCAACACGCCCCTGGGAACATTGGTTGTCCCCGTGAAGGAAAGCAGTTGGGGACGCCCAAAATCGGCTTTCGATTATGCCGATTTGGGCGACCCTGGGAGAAGGACGCCCATCTTCCGATTTGTGTCGAAAGATGGGCGTCCTTCTCTTTCGAAAATAAGCCTGAATGTCACCTTTATTACCATCAGATAGTTGTTATTTATTAAGCTGAATGTGGTGTCTGTGTCATGTAAAATCTTCTACAGCACCTTCATGCTTAGGCATGGAGCAGTGAGTGCCTCTATTGGCATTTCTGCCTGTCCCTCCCACAAAGCAGATTTGAGGTCCATTACTGGGAATGGGGAAGCCTGTGCCAAATCCACCCTAATAATCAGGGCTGTAGAGTTGGAAGCAATTTTGGGTGGAGTCTGTCTGAGTCGATAAAAATGTATCGACTCCAGCTTCAAAATAAAAACTTACATGATTATAATATATGGTAAATTGATAATTTTATACTTTTATCTATCTATCTATCTTTATCTTTGATCTAGATCTAAAGTACTGGTAAATATGTTATATTTACCAGTAATTAGAACAGAAAAGGTAATCCTAATATGAGTCAGACAGTGCAAAAATAAAGACATCAGAGTTGAAGGTTTGCTGTACCAACTCAACAGCCCTTCCTGCGGAGGAGTATTTCTCACTAAGGGTTCATTGCTTTAGTGTGCAGCAGCATTTCATCTAGGCATTAAGCAAGGATAAGAACATACAGTGACAATTAAATTTTCTCTTTTTTCTTCCTGTGATGGTAGAATTACGGCATGGTTGGCTTTTTTCGTGGCGGCCTCCCTCGTGCTCTGAGGCGCACTTTGATGGCAGCAATGGCATGGACTGTCTACGAACAGATGATGGCCAAAATGGGTTTGAAATCTTGAAGTTGGATCTGTGTCAAGAAAAGCTGATGATATATGGGAGGATAACAGGGAAGGCTTCAACTTCCTGCCCCTCCCCCTCCTCCCAAATCATACCCAAAGAGCAAGGGTCTGCAAGAGGTGAGCTGGGTCTTTGACAAGAGCACAAAGTATTCAGACTGGCAGAAGACTGGGAACCTTTCTCCAGAGACTGAAAGCAGTAATTGAAACAAACATTGCTTTTCTATGCATCCAGAACATTCCAGGGGAGCAGAAAGATTACTGGTGCCTGGGAGAGGGAGGAGCACTGCTCTGCAGCTCCCATAACCAGCCATTGGAGGTCTAAACCTAAGATTTTACTTCAGAGCAGTAGTATAGCTCTGAAGCTCCGGGCACTTTAGAGAATGCAGGAAGACACTGCCACTATATTGGATGTACTCTAAACTGGCTTTTAGAGGTATTTGGCAGTGAGCTAAACCTGGTTTATTTTCTAGGTTGTTTTGACTTTTTTTTCTGTCATTTCTGGGGATTATTTTGTGTGACTAAATGAATAGCCCATGACTGCAGGACACATTTCTGTTTTGTAGTCTCTATTGTCATTTACCTAACTGCATTTACATAGTGCCTTCCATCCAGCCACCACTTAAACATACTCTGACACTGTCTGGCTCCACAGCTTTGTTTGCATGCCGCCTGAGAGTTTGCAAAGCTGAAAAAACCCCCAGCATTTAATTACTGCCTTGTCATCCAAAGTTCTGCCGGTGTAGATGTTAATGACAAAGCTGGGTTTGGGATTGTGTCCTAATAAGTGGGCCTGACATCATGGTCACCCATCGCAACATAGCTTGAACATTTGGGACATATATGGATTTTTTTTTCTTTTTTTGTTTCCCCTCCTCTTCCCCCCCCCCCCCCCCCCCAGTCATTCTTTGCTACTTCATTGTATGTAGTTAAAATTTTAATCCACACAGTTTGACATATCAGGTGGCTTGTGTCTTCTGCAGCTGTTCATGAAGTTTAGAAAATAAAAATAAAGCACTTTATATTAAAGTAGGAAGGAAACTTATTCTTTTCTACTGAAGGTACTTCACTTTCCAGTTGACATTGGTTCCAAGTGGGAAGAGACTGAACCTCGTTTGTAAATGTGTAAAAACATTTGTGATATGTTTCCTCTCTTGGGGAAGATTATGTATTAAACAGCAGTGCACACTGTGTTGTACCTTGAAGGAAGTCATACAGTGAAAGCTGCAGGATTAATTTACAGGTATCTGGTGTGACTGTCAGGAAGGGAAATCCTCCTGTGCATACTAATGGGGTGTACATAACGTGCTTCCCACCGCATGCAGTGAATCTGTGCATGTGCACAGCTTTCCAAGTTTTACAGTGCAATATGTGTTCTGTGTTAAATTTAAAAAATTTTGGGATTTAGTAGCATCAGTTAAGTTTGCTTTTCTATTTCTGAATTGTTTTTCATCTTGTCTTTTAGAAAAATAAAAATATTTCCCTATTTTTGTCACGCGCATTTGGCTTGACTTCTTTGTCTATTTCATTTCAGTATTTTATTTGATTTGATATATTGAGTTCGTCTTTCTCCGTTTCCTGTTTATATTATCATTTTGTGTTGTTTTGTTTTTCCTTATTTGCCATATTTCACTCTCCACATCTTATAGGTTGCAATTTATATATCACTAACACCAATTCGGTTCAAAGCAGTTTACAATAAGATTAAGATTACAACATGCTCTTTAAAAAGTTAAAAAGAAACAAATTTAATCAGAAATAGCAAGAAAGTATTTAAAAAGAGCAATTTTAAACATCTTTCTAAAATGTGCATACTCTAAATCAAAAAACAAGTTACAAATTACTGCCAAGTTTTGGGGGCTTGATAAGCAAAAAGCACATCACAGACCCTAAACCTCTTAACAGTGCGTGAATGAGACAATGGTGCAGGGAGGAGGGTTTTAGATTTGTTAAGAACTGGTCTACATTCTGGGGAAAGGGGAGCCTATTCCAAAAGGATGGGCTCCAACTTCACCAGAGTGGGACCAGACTGCTGGCATCGGCATTTAAAAAAAGAGATAGAGCAGCTTTTAAACTAGAAACTGGGGGAAGGCCGACAGTCGCTCAAAAGCGCATGGTTCCGAATAAGGTATCTTTCAAAGATATCACCAAAACTGGGAAGATAGGGCATCCTGATAGTGAGGTTGCAATAGAGAGCATAGTAGACCCAGGAGTCTTTAAATAAAAAGCAGACAGATTTTCAAGATTGCACATTATCACTGTCAACTGCTGAGTAAGATGTAAATAGGAACAACAAACATACGCCTATGTTTACTAAGTAGCGCTATGGGCGCGTTAGCATTTTTAACACGCGTAAATGGTTTACGTGCGTTAAATGCTAATGCACCCATAGAAATGTATAGGCTTGTTAGCATTTAACACGCCTTAAATTTACAGGTGCGTTAAAAATGCTAATGCACCATAGTAAACATATCCCATAGTCTGAAATGTCTGTATGCGAATGCCAGAAGCCTAAGAAATAAAATAGGAGAGTTAGAATACATTGTACTAAATGAAAAAATAGATATAATAGGTATTTTTGAGATCTGGTGGAAGGAGGATAATCAGTGGGACACTGTCATACCAGGATACAAATTATATTGCAGTTGATAGGGTTGATCAAATTGGTGGAGGGGTAGCATTGTATGTAAAGAGAGCCTTGAATCGAATAGACTAAAAATTCTACAGGACACAAAACCCATCTTGGAATTCCTATGGATTTAAATTTGATGTGTAAAGGGGAAAAGGATAGTGATAGGAGTGTACTGTCATTCACCTGGCCAGGATGAAGAGACAGATGTGGAAATGTTATCAGAAATTAGGGAGGCTAACAAACTGGGGAACCCAATAATAATGGGTGATTTCAATTACCCCGATATTGACTGGATAAATGCAACATAAGTACATGCTAGAGAGGTGAAATTCCTTGATGGCATCAAGGACTGCTTTATGGAGCAGCTGGTACAAGATCCAACAAGAGAAGGAAAAATTCTAGACCTAGTCCTTAGTGGAGCGCGTGATCTGGTGCAGGAGGTAATGGTGTTGGGGCCGCTTGCTAACAGTGATCATAATAAGATCAGATTTGATATCGGCTTTGGAGAAAGTACACACAGGAAATCTAATATGTTAGCATTTAACTTTCAAAAAGGAGACTATGAGAAAATGAGAAAAATGGTGAGAAAAAACTTAGACAAGCAGCTATGAAGGTAAAAAATTAACATCAGGCATGGATGCTGTTCAAAAATACCATCCTGGAAGTCCAGGCCAAATATATTTTGTCTATTAAAAAAGGAGGAAGGAAGACCAAACGACAGCCGGCATGGTTAAAAAGTGAGGTGAAGGAAGCTATTAGAGCTTAAAAAAAAATCCTTCAGAACATGGAAGAAGGATCCGACAGAAAATAATAGGAAACCACATCAAGAATGGCAAATCAAATGCAAAGCACTGATAAGAAAGGCAGAGAGACTTTGAAAAGAAGATTGCGTTACAGGCAAAAATACACAGTAAAAACATTTTTAGGTATATTAAAAGCAAGAAACCGGCAAAAGAATCTGTTGGACCGCTAGATTACCAAGGGGTAAAAGGGGCACTCGGGGAAGACGAGGCCATAGCGGAGAGATTAAATGAATTCTTTGTTTTAGTCTTCACCAAGGAAGATGTGGGAGAGATACCGGTGCCAGAAATGGCATTCAATGCTGACGAGTCAGATAAACTGAATCAAATTTCTGTAAACCTGGAAGATGTAATGGACCAATTTGACAAATTGAAGAGTAGCAAATTGCCAGGACCGGATGGTATACATCCCAGAGTATTGATAGAATTGAAAAATGAACTTGTAGACCTATTGTTAGTAATATGTAATTTATCTTTAAAATCAAGCATGGTACCAGAGGATTGGAGGGTGGCCAATGTAACGCCAATTTTTTAAAAAGGGTTCCAGAGGTGATGGAAATTACAGACCGATGAGCCTGACGTCGGTGCCGGGCAAAATGGTATACTATTATAAAGAACAAAATTACAGAACATATTCAAAAGCATGGATTAATGAGACAAAACCAACATGGATTTAGTGAAGGGAAATCTTGCCTCACCAATCTACTACATTTCTTTGAAGGGGTGAACATACATGTGGATAAAGGTGAGCTGGTCGATATTGTGTATCTGGATTTTCAAAAGGCATTTGACAAAGTACCTCATGAAAGACTCTAGATGAAATTGGAAAGTCATGGGATAGGAGGTAGTGTTCTATTGTGGATTAAAAACTGGTTAAAGGATAGAAAACAGAGATTAGGGTTAAATGGTCGGTATTCTCAATGGAGAAAGGTAGATAGTAAGGTTCTGCAGCGGTCTGTGTTGGGACCGCTGCTTTTTAACATATTTATAAATGATCTAGATATGGGAATAACTAGTGAGGTAATTAAATTAGCTGATGACACAAAGTTAGTCAAAGTTGTTAAATCACAAGAGGATTGTTAAAAATTGCAAGAGGACCTTACGAGACTGGGCATCTAAATGGCAGATGATGTTTAATGTGAGCAAGTACAAAATGATGCATGTGTGAAAGAGGCACCCAAACTATAGCCACATGATGCAAAGTTCCACGTTAGGAGTCACTGACCAGGAAAAGGATCTAGGAGTCATTGTTGACGATACTTTGAAATCCTCCGCTCAGTGTGCTACAGCAGCAAAGAAAGAAAATAGAATGTTAGGTATTATTAGGAAAGGAATGGAAAACAAAACTGAGATTATTATAATGCCTTTGTATTGCTCCATGGTGCAACTGCACCTCGAATACTGTGCAATTCTGGTCGCCGCATTTCAAAAAAGATATAGTGGAATTAGAAAAGGTACAGAGAAGGGTGACAATAAAGGGGATGGGACAACTTCCCTATGAGGAAAGGCTGAAACGGCTTGGGCTCTTCAGCTTGGAGAAAAGACGGCTGAGGGGAGATATGATAGAGGTATATAAAATACTGAGTGGAGTGGAATGGGAAGACGTGAATCGTTTGTTTACTCTTTCCAAAAAAGACTAGGGGGCACACAATGAAGCTACAAAGTAGTAAATTTAAAAAGAATCAGAGAAAATATTTCTTCACTCAACGTGTAATTAAACTCTGGAATTCGTTGCCAGAGAATGTGGTAAATTAGCGGGGTTTAAAAAAGGTTTGTATAGCTTCCTAAAAGAAAATTCCATAAGCCACTATTAAAATGGACTTGGGAAAATCCATTGCTTATTTCTGGGATAAGCAGCATAAAATGTATTGTACTGTATTGGGATCTTACCAGGTACTTGTGTCCTGGATTAGCCACTGTTGGAAACAGGATACTGGGCTTGATGGACCTTCGGTCTGTCCCAGTATGACATCACTTATGTACTTATGTAAAGGCAAAAAGAGAACAGTTTATAGTTCTTCTGCTAGGGGAACTTGAAAATTCAAAATGAGACAATAAATACTCAAGACAATCACCATGCAAAACATGGAATAGTGTACAAGAAACTTTAAACAAAATCCTGGCCTCCATGGAGAGCTGGTGAAGGTCCACATAGAATTTAGAAATCCTATCATATTTACATAAGGAGTAAATCAATCTGACTGCAGTATTTTGAATTGTCTGTAAGCATTGAAGATTATTCCTTGAAGTCCCTAAAAAAAAATCAGATTACAACAGTCTAATTTTGACAAAAGTAAGGCTTGAACAAGTAATTTAAATTGTTCAAGTTCAAAAAAATGTTCTAATTCTTCTCAAATTCCTCATGAGAAAAAAAAGTACTCTTAACCATGGAATTAACTTTTGATTGTAATGAAAAAGGCTGATCTAAATGAATTCCCAATATTTTAATAGCAGGAGAAAAAGAATATTTAACTGTATCTACATTAATATGATCAATTAATGGATCAGGATTATTGTCCAAAAATAAAAACTTGGTTTTAGCTTATAATTTAACATCCATGTGCCAATTACAGACCTACAACACTGAATAGATGTAGATATACAATCCAGTGAGTCTAAAATTGGAATAAGGATAGTGATGTAATCCGCATAGCTATGAATGAAAAATCCTTTATCTGCTAATGTAAGAATACATTAAAGAGTGTTGGTGAAAGAGGCAGTCCTTGTAGAACCCCACATGGGTTTGACCATCTCTCTGAAAAAGCTCCATTCTGCTTTACTTTGTATGATCTGGTGGACAAAAACCCCCTAAACCAGTTCTGCCATATCTCATGCTTGCCTCTCACATACTGTTGGTCTCCAGTATTATAAGCATTTTGTCTCCTGCCTTTCATGTTTTCTTCTGTTATCTGCTTCCCTACCCTGGTAGCGAGCACCATGGTAGGTCCCCAGCTAAGAGAGAAGAGAGATGTTTGGACCTGGTAGGAAGAGATGGATAAATGCTGAGGCACTCCTGCAATCACTGAAGCAGTGTTAAGGGGTTTAGCCTCAAAGAAAGCTTCCTGGTCAGACCTTGCAGATCAAGAACATCTAAAGAACAAGAGGGGAGACCATGATCAAGAATCCCAAAGCTGCTGGATCGGTGGCCAACAAGAAATGAAAGCTGGTGGTTGTTGGTTATTCTCTTCTGAGGGGTACTGAGACACCAATCTGTAGACCAGACATGTTGTTCAGGGAGGTGTGCTGTCTGCCTGGTGCCAAAATTCAAGATGTAGCAGAAAGATTGCCTAGACTCATCAAGCCTACTGACCACTACCTATGCTGCTCATCCATGTTGGCATAAATGATACTGCCAGGTATTCTACTGAACATATCAAACGTGACTTCATGGCTCTGTGTCAGAGGGTAAAGTATCTAGATGCGTAGGCGGTGTTCTCATCGATCCTTCCGATTGAAGGTAAAAGCCGAGTGAGGGAAACTGTGGAGCTAAATGTGTGGCTACGTGGATGATGTAGACATGAGCGCTTCGGTTTCCTGGACCATGGAATGATTTTTCCAAGAGCTACTGAGTGGTGATGGTGTCCATCTTTCAAAGAAGGGACGAAGTATCTTCAGTAACAGACTGGCTAAAGTACTAAAGAGAGCTTTAAACTAAATTTTGTGGGGATGGGTGAGAAAAGCCCCAAATTCATAGATAACCCTCAGGAAGGTAACAAATTAAATACCCTTATAGAAAAGGGAAAAAAGAGTCACATCTGGAGAGCCTTGTATACCGATGCCCGTAGTATGGGAAACAAATTTCTATATCTAGAGTTTGCAATGATAGAAGCCGACTTGGATTTAGTGGCAGTCACGGAGACGTGGTTCACAGAGAGCCATAACTGGGATATAGTTATACCTGGCTATAATCTATTCAGGAAGGACAGGGTAGGAAAAAAGGGTGGAGGAGTGGCATTATATGTTAAAAATAATATTAAAGTGACAGAACTGCAGGACATATGGGGTAAAGAAGAAGCATTGTGGGTTAAACTGATAACAGGAAAAGGGAAATGTATTTACATTGGTGTAATATATAGGTCACCTTCACAGTCAGAAGAAATGGACAGAGACCTAATTGAAGACATCCACAAAATAGCTAGGAAAGGGGAATTATTACTAATAGGCTATTTTAACATTCTGGACGTCAATTGGGGCTTGCTGTGCAGTCATCTAGAAATAAAGAGATCTTGGATTCTCTACAAGTACAATTGTTTCAACAGTTGGCAAAGGAACCTATGCGGGATGGACCTATCCTAGACCTGGTGCTCACAAACGGGAAAATGTTTCTGTTCTTATGATGGGAGATCGTCTGGCATCTAGCGATCACCGAATGGTGTGGTTCAATATTAAGACAAAGGAGGAGAGGGCTTATTCGAGATTGAAGGTCCTAGATTTCAAAAGAATAACTGCCGAGATAGGGTAATTTCCCAGGAAAGAGTTAGTTGGATGGGAACAGTTGAAGGAAGTAGAACAGCAGTGGGTGAAACTGAAAGAAGCTATTTTAAAGGCAACAAACCTTTATGCTAGAAAATTACATAAAAGTAAGAGGAAAAGAAGGTTGCTCTTGTTCTCAAGCATAGTAGCTGAAAAGGTAAGGGAAAGAAGGTTAGCCTTCATATGTTACAAGAACACTCAGAAAGAGGAGGACAGGCAAAAATACCAGGAAAAGCTAATAGAAGCTGTCAGGAATGCGAAGAGGCAAATGGAAGAAAAGCTAGCCGATACGATAAAATTGGGGGACAAGATGTTTTTCAGATTTATAAGTGACAGGAGGGAAGCGCCAAAATAGCATTGTGAGACTCAAAGCTAAGGGGAAGGCATATGTAGAAGCTGATAAGGATAAAGCTGAACTGCTTGACAATAATTTCTGTTCTGTGTTCACAGATGAAAGGCCTGGGGGTAGGACCGCAGAAAACAAATACAAATGGGGATGGATGTATGGAAGACCAGGACCGATTCTCAGAAGACCGTGTTCATGTGGAGCTAGCTAAACTAAAAGTAGACAAAGCGATGGAGCCTGATGGGATATATCCGAGGGTGCTCAAGGAACTTGGAGAGGTTTTGGCGGCTCCGCTGTCTGACATTTTCAATGCTTCCTTAGAGTCTGGAGTGGTCCCGGAGGACTGGAGAATGGCAGATGTGGTCCCTCTGCACAAGAGCAGGAGGAGGTTGGAAATTACAGATCTGTTAGTCTAACCTCAGTGGTGAGCAAACTTATGGAAATGCTTCTAAAGCAGAGGATTGTGAGTTTTCTTGAATCAAGTGGACTGCAGGACCCGAGGCAGCATGGCTTCACTAGAGGCAGGTCATGTCAGACGAATCTGATTGATTTCTTTGACTGGGTGACCAAACAGTTGGACTTGGGAGGCGATATACATATAAAGTATCACATACAATGAGTTTATCTTGTTGGGCAGACTGGATGGACCATATAGGTCTGCATCTACTGTGTTACTATGAAATGCTAGTGCTACCATGTTGGATCTAGTTTAGTTTATAAACCAATTAATCCAGTGACATGACCCATTCCACTTCCTTGTTAAGGCTGGTGGGGAAAAACAGTGTTCCATTGGAAAATAAATCGTTGTTCCTTTTCCACAAATATTCTCGAAACATCACCTCCTCGAGGCAAGTCCACACACAACAAACTCGCAAATCGGAATTCAGAAGTGGAATCGCCAAACTGTTCCCAATGTTGAGTTAGCAGGGCTTCCTGTCTGTGTCCTTATACCACTCAAATCTTCAGTGATATGCTGCTTGATTTTGCAGTGCGTTTGTCCAATGTAATAAAGTCCACATGGACACAAAATTGTATAGACTACCTATGTGCTGTTGTAGTCAGTATGATATTGAAACTGAAAGATCCAAATACTATATGAGACAGTAATATGACTAATTTTTGTCACATAATTACAGTAGATATATTATCCACATTTAAATTACCCAGATTATGATCGAATATATGAGAAACTCTACCAAGTAATTCCCCTAAGTTCAAGTGGTGTTTATGTTTGAATTTGTTTATTAAAGAGATAATAATACAATTTACAGGGCTATTTACAAAAATACAACTGAAAGGCTTTGCTATACAGTCAGTAGCCTCTAACAATTTTTAACAGTTTTCTTTTATTTTGCATCTCCCCCTCCCCCCCGTCCACCCCCCTCCCCCCCTCCCTTCCCCAAGTTTCATTTTGAATGAGGAGTCAGATAGTTACTACTCAGCTCTGCAGCTTATGCAATTATACAATATTAAGCTCATTTCTCAGCCAGAAAACATGTTCGTATTTTTAAGTCAAGCTACTTCGGCTTTCCTTCATTGTTCATCTCGTATTGTTATTCCCAATCACATGGGTCTATAGGGTACTTTGGCCAATACTGCATTGACTTTTGGTTTATCTCTTACATCTTATCACAAAATCTTGTCTACTCCCCTTTCCTCGTCACCACACCAGGGCAAACCCATCCATTCAACC
The DNA here is from genome assembly GCF_901765095.1 of Microcaecilia unicolor. NCBI lineage: Eukaryota > Metazoa > Chordata > Amphibia > Gymnophiona > Siphonopidae > Microcaecilia > Microcaecilia unicolor. The sequence goes on from NC_044031.1 coordinate 277,910,461, forward strand.
GTTAAGAATTCAAAATTCTACTTCTAGCCACCTCCGTTAATGAGTCCCAGAAGGGGGCCCATGTCAGACAAAATGACTCCCCTCTGGGTGAGGCCAAATCGCCCACTGCTCTACGTTCTAAAGAGCATAAAAAGATCATTCTCGCTCGCCATTGAGACAAACTCGGCGAGTCTGGTGTAATCCATAAGTGCAAGATAACCTTCTTGCCCAGTAAAACCGTTTTTTTTAGGAATGGGCGCAACCCCTTAGGTGTTTTTTGGGCCAAATGAAATTTGTGGAATAGCAGTTGCGGCTTCTTCCGCCAAGTGATCTTCCACATTTCTGACACATGCTCACACACCTGTGTCCAAAATCGGGTTATTCTGGGGCAAGTCCAGAACATATGTCCAATCCTTGCTGGGGAGTGGCCACACTTCAAACATCTGTCATCCTGATTCATGTGAGCCCTCCATGCTCTATGTGGGGAAAAAAACATTCGAGACAGGAATTTATATGCCGTTTCTTGCAGCGCCACACTCTCCGAAATTCTGGAGATGTCTAGAAAGCATGCCCTCAAATATTCAGCTTGAATATTCACTGACAGTTCTTTATTCCATTGTGCAGCCAAGTATTCATAATCGTTCTCACCTAGTTGTTCCCGTATTTCCGAGTAGTAATATTTTAATGGGACAGACCCCTGAGCATCCAAAGCTAAAAGAGACATCAGTCGGCTCCATATTTGGGGACTCAAGTGTGTGGGTGGAAGGGACCGTAAATAATGTCGTAATTGAAAGGAGGCAAAAAAGTCTCTACTAAGTGTACCATACTCTCTATCTAAGTCCTCCATGGGTTTTAAAATACCTTCGTCTGTGTATAATTGGTGAATGTATCTGATACCACGTGTTTCCCAGTCTGAAAAAAGTCTGGTTGTGCTCCCCGAGGGAAATTGACTGTTGCCCCGTATCGGTAGTAGCGGAGTACAAGTCGCCAGAAAGCCAAACTTGCGGCCCAGCCAACGCCACGTCTGTCTCAATGGAGACACCACTGGTGTGAAATATCGGGGCGTATTTACTGCCCCTGGAGCAGCATGTAGCCAAGAACTGAAATGACGGGGGAAAAACACTTTGGTCTCCATGTTGGTACACGAAAAGTAACTCGTATTACGAAACCAGTCTGAAAGGTGTCGCATGTTGCTGGCCACAGAGAAGAGCTTTAAGTTTAAAAGTCCCAACCCCCCTTTAACTCTGGAGAGATATAATTTAGAGATTGGTAATCTTGGCTTTTTCCCATTCCATAAATATTTGGTGACCACCCTCGTCAACATCAGGTCTTCTCTATGTTTCAGAAACAAAGGTAACACCTGCAAGACATAAACCCATTTTGGGACTAGAATCATGTTGTAAAGGGCTATCCGCCCCATCAAAGAGAGGGGCAAAGTTGACCACGTCTGCAGCGTCTGTCTAGTTTTCAGTTTAAGAGGTTCTATGTTCAGTTTGTATAAAGAGGTCAAGTCAGCTGTTAGCCATATGCCAAAGTACTTCAGTTTACCCTCCGCCCAAGACAACGGAAATTCACCCTCCCAAGCCATACGTGTCCGTATCTGAACTGGTAATGCCATGGATTTACTCATATTCAGAGAAAGGCCCGAGTAGGAGCCAAACTCTTCAAGGGTGCCAAATAAGTGGGATATGGAAGATTGGGGCCTTGTCAGGGTTAGCAGCATGTCATCTGCAAACGCTAAAGCTTTGAGTTCCTGTGAGTGAAATCTAATCCCCTCTATATCTGGGTCCCTTTGAATAGTGCACAACAAGGGTTCAAGGTGTAACAAAAATAAGATTGGTGAAAGTGGGCAGCCCTGCCTCGTACCACATGATATAGAAAAGGAGTTTGATCTCATACCATTGACCAATAATGAAGCCTTTGGATTTGCGTATAGCGTTTCTATAGCTTTGAGTATCCACCCTCTAAGGCCAATGTATTTAAGAACGGAAAACAGATAATCCCATCGGACCTTATCAAAAGCCTTTTCCGCATCAAGGCTAACCAGCAACAGTGGTTCCTTCTGGGTAAGACTCTGTGCGATGGCCAAACATGCCTTCCTTACATTGTGGCAAGGATGCCTACCCCGTACAAACCCCACCTGGCCCTCTCCCACTAAACTTGGTATTAAAGGGGACAGACGCTCAGAGAGGACTTTCGCTAGAATCTTGAGATCCACATTTATAAGTGATATAGGCCTGTAAGAGCTCGGGCTTTCTGGGGGTTTGCCTTCTTTTGGTATTAGGGTTATCAAGGCTTCATTTGATTCTCGCCTAAATCCCCCACATTCAATGGATTCATCGAAAAAATCCAGAAGTGGGCCACACATTTGTGGGAACAACAACTGGTAATATTCAGCCCCAAACCCATCCGGGCCCGGGGCCGATCCTCGTTTTAATGATTTCACTACTTTTTGCAACTCCTTGGCCTGAATAGGCATATTTAATTTCTCTAGCACCTCGGGGTTCAGGCGTGGCATTCCAGAATCAGCCAAGTAATCTTCTATGGGTGGACCCAAAAAGGGCTCTGGGCCTGTGTATAGGTTTGTATAATACTGTTCCAATAACCGCACTACCTCCTCTGGGTTATTCACCTGTTTGCCCTCTGCGTCTCGGAGTGTTGGTATAAACCTATTTCCTCCCCAGGTCTTGTTAAGGCGAGCCAATAGTTTCCCAGACTTATTACCATGTTTGTGAAAGGAGAAGGATCTATGAAAGAATTGTTTCTTTGTTTTCTCGTGGATCATTGTATTCAGAGCTGCCAAAGAGGCTAGCATAACCTCCTTGGTCTCTTGTGAGGGGTGTGCTATGTGTGCCCGTTTCGTTGCTTGATATGCGGATTCTAGGTGTTTCACTCCCTGTGCCAGTCGCTTCGAACGGGCACACATATAGGCAATTATATCCCCTCGAACCACCGCTTTGGAAGTCTCCCAGAACAACCTCGCTTCCCTCACATGACCCCCATTTGTGTCTAAGAAGTGGGACCACCGTTGTTTCAGGTAGTCTTGAAAGTCCGTATCATCTATCAAATATCTGGGAAACCTCCATACATGATGGCGCAACCTAGTTGCTCCCAGCTCCAGTTCGATCCAAATCATTGCATGATCTGAGACCTCCATCACTCCTATCTCTGCACGGGGTATTTGGGAAAACAAAGTTGAGGATATCAGTATGTAGTCTATTCTTGACCACGAACTATGTGCTCTCGATAAATGTGTGTAGTCTTTAGATGTAGGGTGCGTTAACCTCCATGGGTCTATGAGATCCAAGGCGGTGGTCAAATATCCCAACCCTTTTCCAGACCCATGCGCTGAGCTTACCTGCGGCCCCGAGCGGTCTTGTAACCCATCCATGACTTGATTAAAGTCCCCAGCCACTATCCATGGGGCGTGACCGTATTGGATTCCTAGCCGGACCAGGTGTTGGAAAAAAGAATGGTCATATACATTAGGGCCATAGACATTAAGCAGAAAAACTTCCTGCCCCATTATATTTAGTTGTAAGAGTATATATCTGCCCTCTTTATCTTTGCAAATTAGCTTTGACGTGCATTGCATATGTTTGTGTATTAGGATTGCCACTCCTCCTCTTTTACCACCGGAGGAAGCAAAGTGACACTCTCCCACCCAGCGCTGTTTAAGCTTTTGATGCTCTGCGTCTGTTAATTTGGTTTCTTGAAGGCATGCTATTCCAGCCTGGTGGCGCTGCAACGCTGTCAAGATTTTTGTGCGTTTTATGGGGGAGGATATACCAGATACATTCCATGATATCAATCTGGGGGCTGATGGTTTAGCCATCACCTAAGTCAACCTGGTTACATAAATTGTGTGATTCTTGTATTCTTAAGACCCCCGGGTGCCCAGCCCTCACCCAGCAGTCCTGTGTCTGTAACAATAATGGCATTTGATTAGTTCTCAGTAGCTTCACATTCTTACCTGCCCTGGCGCGGCAACAGAGTGCACCCAATGTTTGCACTCCCACAGAGCCTCGTCGTGCAGACTGCACCAGCTCCTTCCCACTGAACTCCATCATCCAATATAGGAAGTAATTGATTTTGTGTCTTTCCCCTATTCCCTCCCCCACCCACAATACCGATCTTATCTCAGCTCTTCCCTTCTCTCCTTCTTCTCCCAGCCCCCCCCCCCCTTCCCAACCCTCTTCCCTACATTATTCCCCATTTAATCGTACCTAGGCCTCCTTCACCAGACGCAACCTGGAACAAGTCGCGTCCGATGTGGGATCAATGGGTGCCAGTAAAGCCTCGCTCTCAGTCAAACCTAATTAACTTTAACAAATTTCCGAAATTCCCTCCACCCTCTCCAGGCACTCAACCAACCAGGTAATACTTCTCTTGTATAGCTCGGTGTGTCTGCGAGCTAAGTGGCTCCGGTTTACACCTATTAATGTTCCTGTCCTGGTTTTGTCTCTCAATCATCTGAGCGCCTCCAGTCTTACATATTGTGCCAATTCTCTCCAAAATAGGCTTGGCCGCTCAAACCAGTGTTACAACTGCTCAACAAAGTTCCAACAGATAACTTTTCATATTCGAGTGGCATACTCCACAGAAATGTGCGTGTTTCTCTAACGTCTCCATACAGACCCAAAGCAAAAGATGTTTTAGTCAATCCGCTGGCCCTGTAACTTGTTTATTCAGCCATTCTGCAGCTACCTCTGGTTTAGTGAAGACTTTCCAAACACCATTTTCCATTATTTTTAAAGTAGCTGGGTACTGCAACATAAATCTGTACTTCTTGTCCACCAGGCCTGTGCAGACTGCCGAGAATGCCCGTCGCTGCGCTGCTAGAGCCGCCGAGTAATCCTGGAAAACACGAATTAGGGTGCCATCATATTTAGTGGTATCTCTGCTACCTTTGTATGTTCGTAAAACGGCAGCCTTTTGTGAGTAGTCATGAAATTTTGCTATGACCACCCTAGGGCGCTGATCTCTCACTGGTCTAGGCCCCACTCGATGGACTCGCTCAAGTCGGATCGGCCTCCCTTCTCCCGCTTCAGGAAAGGTCGCCTGTAACCAAGTTTCAAGCGTAGGTTTTAAATTGGCATCTGACAAGGACTCTGCGAAGCCCACAAAGCGAAGGTTGTCTCGCCTGGAACGGTTCTCCAAATCCTCTATTCTTTCCGAGTAGTCATGCACCATGCGGGACAGGCGTTCCAGTTCACCAGAATGTTCCTGGTGCCCCTCCTCCACCTCAGCCACTCGGGCCTCCAACTCACCCGTGCGTCGCAAAAGCTCTGAGGTCACCGCCGTTATGCCCGCTATTTGTGCTGATAATTGATCAAATTGTGGAGCTAATGCCCGCACAACCGCCTCTGTGAGTTCTGGGATGAGCGCTTCTGCATTCTGGCAGGGAGGAGAAGGCGTCGGCGAAACCGGCGCCATATTGGATTCGCTAGCTCTTACTTTATCTTCCTTTTTCTTTCCACTTTTCGCCGTTTGAGCCATCAGAGATCTCGTTATATATTTGTCCATATGATAAGAAAGATGCTTTTTTGCAGTGTAAGTTGTTCTCAAGGGTGGAGATCGCCGAGTAAGGTGATTTTCGAACGAGGCTTTGAGCAGCTAGAGTGAGACACGTCCTCTGCCGCTCACTGCATCACGTGACCCCCCTTCAAGTGGTGTTTAAAGGCCACATTAGGACTTTCTCAAAGGCTAGGATGTATCCAGTGGTTTGCTGGTAAATGTTTAACAACAGGCTCTCTCCCCGGTCCCCCTCTGCGCCCCATCCCCCCAAATTGCAGAGCTGGCTATAGCCGGGGAGAGAGCCTGGGGGGTGGGGGGTGGCGGCAATGCATTACTCCAGGGGAAAAAATTAAATGATCCCAGGTTCCAATCTAATACATATTTAATGTGCGATAAAATGCTATAAATAAGTAAATAAATATAAACTTTTAATGTTGAGCACCTGATTCTCAAAGTGGAACATATTGAAAATAAAATGATTTTTTTCTACCTTTGTTGTCTAGTGACTGTTTTTCTGATCATGCTGCTGCTATCTGTCCTCTTAACTCCGTTTCCAGGGCTTCCTTTCCATTTATTTATTTATTTCCTTTCCTCCTTTCTTCTTCATTTCTGGTCCTCAGCTTCTGCCTATTTTCTTCATCCATGTGCAGTTTTTCTCCTCTCTTCCTTTTCCCTCATCTCATCTCCTTCCTCACTCTTCCCTCCCCTCCATCCATGTCCAGCATTTCTTCTCTCTCCCCTCCTCTCCCCTGCCCTCCATCCACCCATGTCCAGCGACCCTTGTCTCCCCCTGCCCTCCATGCACCCATACCCAGTGACCCTTTCCCCTGCCCTCCATCCACCCATGTCCAGCAGTGACCCTCCTCTCCCCTGCCATGCATGCACCCATACCCAGCGACCCTTCTCTCCCCTCCATCCACCCATGCCCAGCGACTCTCTTCTCTCCCCTGCCACCCCTCCCGAGTTGTTCAGTGGCGACTTCTCCCTCCCTCCGGATCCGTCCCTCACGGACCTGTCCTTCGAATTCTTCGGGGCAGGCAGTCTTGCCTGCCTGCTGCCAGCGCTGATTCTCCCCTTCCGGTTTGCGCTTCAAAATGGCCACTGAGACTTACAAGGGCGGCCTCCAAGACTTCAGCAGAAGTCTCGTGAGGCCGCCTCTGGAAGTCTCGGTGGCCATTTTGTTTTTTAAATTTTAGTCTCGGTGGCCATTTTTAAAGCGCAAACCGTCAGCAGGGGAGAGTTAGCGCTGGCAGGCAAGACTGCCTGCCCCAAAGAATTCGAAGGACAGGTCGGTGAGGGACGGATCCGGAGGGAGGGAGGAGAGCCTGCTTGCCGGTTTTAACAACCGGCTCACAAGTAGGAAGAAAAGTTAACAAACGGCTCTTGCGAGCCGGTGCAAGCCGGCTCCAGCACACCACTGTCTGTATGGGCAAGACTTTATTGTCATCGTAGATCAGAATCCATTGGTCTGGCTTAAAGGAGTCTCAGGCAAGAATGGGAAGCTACTTTAGTGGAGTCTGTTCCTACAGATGTATAATTTCACCATAGAGCACAAGAAGGACAGTGAATATGGCAATGCTGATGGAATCTCCAGGAAGGAAGAGCCAGGACCGCCCTGACACTAGACTGTTGAAACCCAACCAGCAGTCCGAATGGGCCGCAGACCAGGGTCTCTCTTGAAGGGGGGAGGTGTGGTGAAACTGGGAACTTTTGTGATTTGTAATGCTGCCCTATGACACTTTTCTTCCCTTCAGTGTATTTCCCTTGATTGGGTAGCAGGTGGTGTCTGACTTCTGCATTATAGCTGTAGTGGAGGTGTGTTTTATTTCACCTTACCTTCCCAAAGAAAAAGAGGAAAACCCCCCAGAAGAAAAGTAACCTGCAGTGCCATTGGCAAAATATCCTCAGTGTAAATGCTTTGTGCCCTGATTGGCCCTGAAGCCAAAGATCTAGCCATAGGCGTAGACTGGGGGGGCGAGGGGGGCAATGCCCCCCCAAACGACGATGAGGCGCCGCCGCGCCATTAGTTTAAAAAAAAAAACAAAACACATGCACGCACGCGCTCCTCTCCATCCGCTTGGCTTTCCTGCTCTCTCTGCATCCCGCCTTCCTCTGACGTCAGAGGAAGGCAGGACGCAGACAGAGAGGGCAGGGAAGCCAAGCGGAGTAGCGGACGGAGAGGAGCGTGTCCGTCTACCCCTCTCTCTTCCTCCCTCCCTCCCTCCCTCCGCCACAGGCAGCAGTCTTTTCCAGCGTTCCTGGCAGCGGTAGCGATGTACACGCTGCCTTTGGCTCTGCCCCGAAGCCTTCTCTTCAAGTTCCTGTTCCCGCATAGGTGGGAACAGGAACTTGAAGAGAAGGCTTCCGGGGCAGACCGAAGGCAGCGTGTACATTGCTACCGCTGCCAGGAACACTGAAAAAGCTGAAGACTGTTGCCTGCGGCGGAGGGAGGGAGGGAGGAAGAGAGGGGGTAAACGGAGTCACCATCTTGGACCTCGCGGGGGGGGGGGGGCAGAGGGAAGATGGATGGGACTGGGAGGGGCGGGGAGCAGAGGGAAGGAGCAGGAGATGAATGGGACTGGGAGGGGTGAGGAGCAGAGGGAAGGAGCAACAGATGGATGGGACTGGGAGGGGTGGGGAGCAGAAGGAAGGAGCAAGAGATGGATGGGACTGGGAGGGGTGGGGAGCAGAAGGAAGGAGCAAGAGATGGATGGGACTGGGAGGGGTGGGAAGGAGCAGGAGATGGATGGGACTGGGTGGGGTGGGAAGCAGAGGGAAGGAGCAGGAGATGGATGGGACTGGGAGGGGTGGGAAGCAGAGGGAAGGAGCAGGAGATGGATGGGACTGGGTGGGGTGGGAAGCAGAGGGAAGGAGCAAGAGATGGATGGGACTGCGAGGGGTGGGGAGCAGAGGGAAGGAGCAAGAGATGGATGGGACTGCGAGGGGTGGGGAGCAGAGGGAAGCCTACTGGAAAGAAGACACTGAATAAAACAGAAGACACTGGGACCAAAGCGAATAGAAAAACTAAATGATCAGACAACAAAGGTAGATAAAAGTATTTTATTCATAATTTATTAATTGAAATGTGTCAGCTTTTTGAAATGTGCATCTGTGATATTTTGCCTGTAAATTCAATTCCTTCCTCCACATTAGCATATTCATTTGCATATGTATATATGCAAATGATATGCTAATATGCTCCGCCCATTCTTTGCCCCCCCAAATGAAACAGTCAAACTACGCCTATGGATCTAGCCCACCCAGACTGTGTTAGAACTCCCCAGTCTCAGCTGAGAGTAGATCTCTGCTCTGTGACCAGTTTCTTTCCTGATCTCCCCAGGTACTACTTAGATTAAATCCTTGTTATTTTACCTGGTCCTGTTTTAAAACTTTTACTGTTCTACTTTTTTTTTTATGATAAACCTATTAGTTTGTTAGCTATGTTGTCCTGGATTGACTAAGAATCCTGGCAGTTTGTGTTCTCAGTTTGTGAGTGTTTTAATAGGAACTGTGGAGCCCCAAGATTGTGGCTCCCAGTATCCCTAGAAACCACCATGGAATAACTTGTGGGTGGGAGACTCGCCCAGAGGCAAACAGGACCCAGTGGTGGGTGGAGGGTATGCCAGTGTAGGTGCAGGCATGCCTGGTAGTGCTGGGTAGGACCCTCTAGGTGGCTGCTAGGGTTAGTGCTCAGCCATTAAGTGACAGGGCCTCCAAAGCTACCCATGCCCCCTACTGAAAGTATGGAAGAAGTGAAGATAAAAACAGTATCTGAATTTAAGAGAGCTTGGGTTATCAGTAGAAATCAAACAAAATAAAACATGGAAAAGAAAATAAGATGATACCTTTTTTATTGGACATAACTTAATACATTTCTTGATTAGCTTTCGAAGGTTGCCCTTCGTCAGATCGGAAATAAGCAAATGTGGTAGCACATAGTATATATAAGAGAAACATCAAAGCATTACTTTGCCAGTCTGACAGAGTGGGAGGGTGGGGACATCAAAGCATTTCATTGATATTCTAACAGGATGGGTGAGAGGAGGGTAATAAACAGAGAAATACAACTTTATGGTTTATAATGGGTTAGAAAACCCAGATCCTTATTAAGCCTCCTCCCTCAAAATACCCAGGGACAATCAGCTACAGTACAAAGAGAAAAAAGCCACAGACAGAATTCCCCTTGTAGAGATATACAACCTAGAGCTGGAGAAACTGAGGAAAATCATAAGAGACCTACAGCCCTTACCAGGAGGATGAATTACTGAAAGAGATATTCCCATCCCCACCACAGTCACCAAATTTAAAACACAAGCTGATCAGAAGTAAACTCCCAACACAGACCAAAAAAGAAAAGGGCACGTTTCCCTGTAACACATCCAGCTGCAAGCTTTGCCAAAACGTTTCACAAGACCCCGCAGTCATTCCAAGGGGAAAATATTAAACATAAAGGACTATTTTACATGCTCATCTTCCAATGTGGTATATATCATTCAGTGTAAAAAATGTAACGAAGGATGCTATATTGGAGAAACAGGCCAGATGCTTAAGACAAGATTAAATCTGCACAGACATCACATGAAAATAGCCGGTGCCAGTCAAGCCCCCACCCCTGTCGGCCAACACTTTACAAGATCAGAACACTGCACCAGTGATTTCACAGTAAGAATACTGAAAGGTAATTTTAAAACAATACAGGAACGCGAGACCTTTGAAATAAGAATGATTGAATATTTTAACACCCAACAGACAGGACTTAATAAGGATCTGGGTTTTCTAACCCATTATAAACCATAACGTATTTCTCTGTTTATTACCCTCCTCTCACCCATCCTGTTAGAATATCAATGAAATGCTTTGATGTCCCCACCCTCCCACTCTGTCAGACTGGCAAAGTAATGCTTTGATGTTTCTCTTATATATACTATGTGCTACCACATTTGCTTATTTCCGATCTGATGAAGGGCAACCTTCGAAAGCTAATCAAGAAATGTATTAAGTTATGTCCAATAAAAAAGGTATAATCTTATTTTCTTTTCCATGTTTTATTTTGTTTGATTTCTATTGATAACCTTTAAGAGTGGACTAACACGGCTACCACACCTCTCTACTTAAGAGAGCTTGGGCTAAGTACATAGGATCTTTAAGGGAGTAACAGTGAAAGTAGATGATGGCATTGATGGGCAGCCTGAATAGGCCATATGGTCTTTATCTCCATTTATTTTTCTATATTTATTTATTGGGATATATTAACTGTCTTTATGAAGATATTCACCCAAGAATAAATTGGTGTTACCAAAAATGTAAGTTGTTTGTCAAGCTATACCTGTTGTACTTCTGTTCTTGGGTGAATCTCATCATAAAGGAGGTTAATATTAAATCCTATTAAACACAATTTGGTTTGTGAAGAGGCCCTTACACTTGAAATAAAACTTTTACTTCCTTTTCTATAGGAAACCCCACCTTCTAACAAGGGGCAAAGCAGCGCCCCCAGTGGCAATACAAAGGCTCCAGTTATTATGCAGGTTATCGGATTCGGATGCTTTGTGTTATATGTTATTTTGGCATTGACTGGGGAACTCCGTCCGATCGTGTATAGTCGCTTGGAAGCCTTTCTTCCATATCTTTGTAGAAACCAATCAAATGCAACTCTTTGTCCTATCCAAACTAAGTTGTCGCACAAATAACCCCCGTCACCCTTCAAACCACATGAGCAGAGTCTTGCCAATGCTGTAATCGTACAGATGGTTCTGTTAATTACACGTATGGGGTGAGAGCCCGGCTGACGTTTATCCTCACGCAGCATTTCACATGACTAGAGGGGCATTTTTTATGCCCAAATCAAAGATGGCGTCGCTAGCCTCACAATATGGCGAGCTTCTCATTGGACCACGAAATTCTCTCCCTCTTCCTGGGTTAAAATAGAACGTTCCGGTTCGCAGGAAACGCTCTGCGATTGGTCCAAGAAGAGAGTATTTATAGACGTCACTTCGGCATAAGGCCCTCTTTTCTGTCCATATCGAGCGAGGTCTCCATACGGCGTTGGCTTTTTTTTGTGAGTGCAGCGGAGGGTGGTGGTTTTTCATTTATTATTCTTCTTGTTTTATAGTTTTAGCAACCTTAACTATGGCATTAATAAATGTGTACGGGTAATACATTATAGAAAAACAAGTGAGCTTATTTTTCTATAATGTATTGCATTTATTACAATTTTTTTAAAGTAATGGTTTAATGTGCTGTGGAAAAAGTCCCTCGCGCCCTATTTATTTTAGTATATGTACTAACTTGTGGGAGGGACGTTATCCACGGCTGCTCTTTACAACAAACACACACAAAAAAAAACCCTAATGCTCGTAGGTATCGCGGATTGGTTTGGTTTCTCAGGCTTTGCGGGGCTTTCTAATAGGCGTGGCCTGGGGCGTTTAGCATGGTGATGACGTAATGAAGCTGGGGGAGGAGCGTTCGACATTTTTGTTTAGGTGCGTGGGGTGCCCCTTTCCTTCCTCCCTCCCCCAACACCAATGCCTTCTGGAGGGTAAACTAAATCGCTTCTGCATGTTAAACCATGCTCCGCGAATAAAGTAAATCTTTAATATAGTTGCTGCTGTTCAAATTTGATTGAACAGTTAAGGGAAGGGAAATGGGACTTGATATACCGCCTTTCTGAGGTTTTTGCAACTACGTTCTAAGCGGTTTACATATATTCAGGCACTTATTTTGTACCAGGGGCAATGGAGGGTTAGGTGACTTGCCCAGAGTCACAAGAAGCTGCAGTGGGAATCGAACTCAGTTTCCCAGGATGAAAGTCCACTGCACTAACCACTATGCTACTCTTCCACTTAATCACTCGATTAAGCATTTTGATTGCTGTTAATGGTATTTTGAATTGCTGCCACAGTAGCGTTGCTGAATATCACTTCTGACCTCGCTGGTGGTGATATTGAGTCCACTAAGTGGGTAATAGGCTGAATTTCTCAGTGAGGAGGGGGGCTAGTTGTGGATGTGCCTGTAAAGTTCCTTTCCCAAGAGCATTGACTCTTAAGCAGGGTCACAGGGAGGGAGGGGCGGGCCATGCAAAGTTCCCTGGACCCCGCCTCCAAGGCGGGGGCCTGGTGCTGGCAGGTTTCTTCCTGTCTGTGTCCAGGGCTGTCATCTCTTGCTGTATGTGCTGCCCAGGACCCAGATGATTACAGTCGTGTTAATGGAATGATCTGGGTCCCGAGTCTCAGGAGAGGACAGAGTGAGGAAGCAGCATAGCAATGACTCAGACAGAAGGGGGGGGGGGTACGCAGTGGTCCAGTCCTGCCCTTGGCCTGGCTGTGGGCTGCGTCTCTAGCTGTCTGGAGGGCATGATTGCGGTGGTCCAGTCCTGCCCCAGGCCCAACTGTCTCACAGCAACCCTGCTACTGAAGGGCCCCTTCATACCCATTGAGTCTGAAGAGGGGGCTTCCATGCTTTGTGTTTTGTATTGCTGCCCTGTGACACTATTTTCCTTGGCTTGCCAGCAGGTTGTATTTGACCTTTGCCTTATAGCTGTAACAGAAGTCTGTTTTTGTCTTAGCTACATTCCACAAAAGAGAAAAGTAACCTGCCTGCAGTGTCATTGTTCAAACATCCTTAGTGCTAATACTCTGTGCCCTGATTGGCTCTGAAGACAGACCTAGCGCAGAATGTGCTAGAATGCCTCAGTTTCAAAACTGGCTACAACCAGTAGTTACAGTTTCATGGTACTACTGCTGGGGGTCCTACTGTGAGATAGTTACAGGACATGTCACGGCTGTCATTTTGAACCTGGATCCAGCATGGTCAGGAGTGACTGGGGATTGCTCCTACCTGTCCTATCCTAGAACTCCAGGGCAGCCTTAAGATAAGCTCAGAAAGGGGGGGGTGGAGAGACAGTATTTTCTGGAATGGGGTGGATGTCCTTTGGGAGGGGAGGAGCTTCAGGACGGAGTGGATGTGCTCCCATTATCTCATTTAATATTTAATGGTGTTAATTTTAATCACTGTCAAGATTTGCTTGTTAATCACAAGTATTAATGTAACAGTTCTAGTTTTTAACATAGCTATTAACCAGGAGAATAGTGGTGAACATAAAACAAATATTGTGGCAAGGAAAACAAATTAAGGAAATTGTGGGATAAACAGGATTCCTTTTTGAAACAAAAAACAATTTAAGACATCAGCTTTAGAGGTCTACTCATTTCAGCAGTGTCCTAGCGCTGTCATCTGCATCAGATGAATACTGGGAAGTGATGTGATTTTTTTTTTTAGCTCATTTTATTTTTTTGTACAATTGTAACTCAAGATGAGTTAAATTCATGTACTTTCTATTTTCCTGTCTGAGGGCTTATAGTCTACGTACCTGAGGTATTTGAGGGTTAAGTGATTTGCCCAAGATGAGGAGATAGAATGGGGTTTAATCTGGGATCTCCTGGTTTTCAACCACCTGCTCTATTCCTAATCTTGGGTTTTGGGAGAATTAAACAGGCAAACTAGATGGGCCTTATATTCTGTCACAATGACATACTTGATGGATTTATCTGGACAGATTCACCATTTCTTTTAGCTTCTTTTGAACCTGCTTATGTTTAGCTTCCTGATTTTATACCTTGTCCAACACACTCTGGGTTTTAAGCTCATTACAACTGGCTTTGATCCTGGCAACCTAGGTTCAATTCCCACTGCAGCTTCTTGTGACCTTGGGCAAATCACTTAACCCTCCTTTGCCCCAGGTACAAAAAACTTAGATTGTGAGCCCGCTAAGGACTGAGAAAGTACCTACATATAATGTGTACAGCACTGTGAATGTCTGGTAGCACTGTAGAAATGATTAGTAACAGTAGTACTTGAGAGAGGCTGTTCTGTGGCTAAACAAGGATGTAGTATTGGGCCTGCTTGTCTGACATGCTGCCTTGATGTTTTGCTGCCAAGTGAAACTCAAGACAGCTTTTCCTATAAACCAGCATTTATCATAGTCTCTGATGCTGTGATACCATTATTATGACCACAAAGTATTTGATGCCCAGCAGTGGCGTTCCGTGCTTGGCTGACACCTGGGGCGGATCGCCGCTGCGGGCACCCCCCCCCCCCCCCCCCGGCGCAGCGCCTCTCACTCCCCCCGACAGTCCCCACCTGCCTACCAGCTGAGCTCCGGCCGGCACCTCCAATCTGCAGCACTGCTGACTTTAAATGAAGAAAACCGCCATCTCGTCGTTGGCCCTTCACTACTGAGTCCCGCCCTCGAGGAAATAGGAAGTTATATCAGAGGGCGGGACTCAGTAGTGAAGGGCCAACGACGAGACGGTTTTCTTCATTTAAAGTCAGCAGCGCTGCAGATTGGAGGTGCCGGCCGGAGCTCAGCTGGTAGGCAGGTGGGGACTGTCGGGGGGAGTGAGAGGCGCTGCGCCGGGGGGGGGGGTGGACGGAGCACCCCCCCCCCCACCCGTTGACACCCGGGGCGGACCGCCCCCACCTTGCTACGCCACTGATGCCCAGAGTTTTGGGTAGATGGTGAGCCCCTTAATTGAGCCAAACATTTTGGTTTGTGCCTGAAAGCAATATGGAGGAACAAATCTTTCAATGATGTGATTCAAGGCTACATAGGTTCTTACTGCAGTACAGAAAAAAATACATCAATTATATCATAATGTTTTTCCTCCTTATAACTCAGCCATGAGATGTCTTGGAAGTTCTCTCTCCCCCCCCCCCCCCCCCCCCCAAAAAAAAAAAAAAAAATTGTATATATTCTTTGAACCCTCCCAATTACATTATTCTTAAATCTAACACATTTACAAGGAAATCAAAGGCAAATCTAGCTCCAAGGAAGAGAACTTCCCAGTGTATGACCAGGGATTGTTTTCTCCTGAATTTTTACATCAGGACAAAAAGGTGTTCAGCTCAAAGGTGGGGAAAAAGTGGTGGATCTGCATGAATGTCGACTATTCAATTCAAGTTGAGTGGAGGAGTGGCCTAGTGGTTAGGGTGGTGGACTTTGGTCCTGAGGAACTGAGTTCGATTCCCACTTCAGGCACAGGCAGCTCCTTGTGACTCTGGGCAAGTCACTTAACCCTCCATTGCCTGCCGCATTGAGCTTGCCATGAGTGGGAAAGCGCGTGGTACAAATGTAACAAAAAAAAAAGTTATACCTCATATAATAGACTGCTGTCTTCAATTGGCTTTGAACATAGACACAAGGCAATGACTAACATAAGATGATGGTGAGAGGTAATTGCTGTCAGTAGGAGTTTGGTGCAATTTAGTTGGTGGTGATTTCTTTAGCTAGAGATGAGTTCACTGCATTATTGATTTGCACTTGAGGTCTGCACAGTGTTAGAGCTTGAAGGTGAGGCTGGTCTCCAGCCAATGAATTCTTAAGTGTAGGAAGTGTGCTATAGTAACATGGCAGGATTTTCGCTAACACCACAAGGGCCACTGTAGTCCAGTGAGTGGAGTTTGATGGTAGTTCTTGCTACAGCTCCAGAGAATACATGTGTAACATCTGGTTGTGGAGAGCATGAATAATATGAAAATAGTTTTTATAATTTCCATGTTTGTCCTGTTTCAGGGTCAACTCTGCTTTTTAGCATTTCTGTAAAGAGCTATCAGGTTGTTAACTCTTTCACAAAACTTGAGCTCTTCCTGCAACTTTTTGCCTTTGCCAAGACATCTGTGACAAAAAAAGAGGGGATGAGCTTGAATGTTGATTTGGTAAATGTCTTAGGATTGTTGGGTGTTGGTGGCATGGAAGTAGTCATTACTTGGTGCATGATCAACATGGTACCCATGGCCAGTTTCATGTCCTAAGTTTGCAAGGATTGTTTTCACTCCTCTGAGCTGCACTGTTTAGCACTTTGGTATACATTAGCAAGTCTATAGTGCTGATGTTGATGGACTTGAAGAAATATATAAGTGGGAAGTTGGTGGTATCCTAGAAACACTAGTCATCTTTTTAGGGACTTTAGTAAAAGAGGAGTGTGACAGCACTGGAAAGAAGCTATTTATCCACATTGTAATGGCATCATAATATTCCTTCACATGTCTTGGCCCTAGTTAGGAGGAAACATCTGTTGTGACTGTTAAGTGTTGTCACAAAACACCTAGCCACCCTTCTGGGATTACCCCGTAGCCACTTAGAGGGTCTATCCCCAGCACAACTCAGGTCCACCTGCACCTGCCACTTGTGCTCCACACTAGCACCTTCCTTCCACTGACTGGTTCACAACTGCCTCTAGGTGAGTTGCGCTCGTCAGTTATACCCATTGATTTCTAGGTTACTGGGGCCACACTTCCAGTGACCCCACAGTTACCAGAAAGCACTCTCAGACACAACACACAAACCACCAGAATTATTTTATTAGGCCAGACAGGCAGAGTCAACAAACTAAACAGGCTTCTTGTTGCACTGGAGCAATGAAAAAAAACCCCCGCAATCAGCAAACAGGCAACTGAATTATGGAACAATTATAACATTAACTAGACACTTATATACTGTCTCAGCAGTACCTGGGAAAATCAGGATATATAACTGTTCACAGAGCCTTAGCAAAAAGATCTCTCTCTCTTCTTCTGGACTAAGACTGAAGCTACCAGCGTTGCCAGAGTGAAAAAATTCCCCCCCCCCCGCACAAAGTTAAACCCCGCCCCGACATAGCTGCCGATGTCACTAACCCCGCCCCCAACGTCATTAACCCAGCCTCTGCGGGGCTTCTATTGGACCAATAGAAGCCCCAGAAAAGTGCCCAAATCTGCACCGCGGCTTTTTAAAAAACACCCAATTTCCCGCAGCCAGCAAAAATTGCCTGCAACCGGTCGCGGAAAGCCGCCCAATTGGATGGGAAACCCGCAGACCTGGCAACTTTGGAAGTGACGACAACTGCGGGGTAAATTCGAACTCCAGGCCAATCAGAGCCCAGTCAACAAGTTTGAAAAGTATACTGCTCACAGTTCTGTAGATTCACTCAGTGAAACTAAGAGGGCATGTACTTTTCTATTACTGCTTTAACATAAAACATGCACCACCTGCTGGCCAAATGAGAGTGCACTTCAAGAGTTAATAAAGGCAATTTTACAGGTTTAAAACACTGTTCTGTCACAAGTGTCTATGCACATTTAACCTTTGATCTTTCTTTAGACTTCCTAAAATGGTGCCATTTCCAATAAGGCATTTGCTCACTGGGAGCTGGACTTATCAGTATCGCCTTCCATGTCATCATCACAGCAGTCTTAAGTTAATAACAAAAGGGACTGTAGTTCTGACTGACCTTTTTGACTTTTCGATCAAACTGTGTGGCCTACATGTTATAGCATAATTTGTAAGACCAATACAATAATCCCAGTGTTGTATGGGATAAGTTCTTACTGCTTTTACTGGTTTTACAGGTTACCCGTCGTTGCTTTAAAGGGAAACATTCACAATGTCCGGAGGTCTCGAGGTCCTACAGATGAAGGAGGAGGATGTCCTCAAGTTTCTTGCTGCTGGAACCCACTTAGGAGGCACTAACCTTGATTTCCAAATGGAACAGTATATCTACAAGAGGAAGAGTGATGGTGTGTGATGGGAGTGTAAGAAGCATGAAACAAAATACCCACTACAAAGCTAGTTAGATATGAAAGGAAAGGGTGGAATACAGTGCCATCCAAGGGACTGAAAATCCCTGCCCCCCCCCCCCCCCCCCATTTTTTAGGATGTAATGCATGCAGAGAGGTGTTCATATGTCTCTTTTTTTTTTTTTGTGGGGGGTGCAATAGTGGGGACGAAGTCTGAGGAAGGGAATGTTTTTATGGGCATGTCTGATGGTTATTGTGAGAGTTGGGTACCTTGGGGATAGAGAACGTTAAAGTTAAATTTGAAAACTGATGCTGTCAACTGTGAGCCTAGAGCACATGATTAAAGCTCACTGCTAAGGTCAGCATCTGGCCAGTGGGCTTTTAGTGCCTCAAGAGTCAGTTACAGGATTCTGTTAACACTGGTTTTGAGGTGTAATTTTGGCCACAAATGAAGCTTCATCTTCCAAGAAGCTGCAGTCCATTCTAGTCTTTTTTTGCAACTTGCACATAGAGTTTTGAAAATCCACTAAGCAGAGCCAGAAAAGGCTGAGGGTGTTGTTTTTTTTTTTTTTTGGGGGGGGGGGGGGGGCTGGGGTTTCTTCAGGCTTGCTGCAGTTGAGCTCTAGAAGTTCATTAAGCAACACCACCATAATGCTCGTGCCTAACCACTTAATGTTTGTCCCCAATTTTTATCTGTCCTACAACTAGTCTCCACCATTGAGGGAGCACAATTCTGGTCGCCACATCTCAAAAAAGATATAGTGTAATTAGAAAAGGTGCAGAGAAGGGTGACAAAAATGATAAAGGGGATGAGATGACTTCCCTATGAGGAAATGCTAAAGCGGCTAGGGCTCTTCAGCTTGGAGAAAAAGGCGGCTGAGGGGAGATACGATAGAGGTCTATAAAATAATGAGTGGAGTTGAATGGGTAGGTGTGAAGCGTCTGCTCACGCTTTCCAAAAATACTAGGACTAGGGAGCATGCAATGAAGCTACAATGTAGTAAATTTAAAACGAATCGGATAAAATATTTCTTCACTCAACGTGTAACTAAACTCTGGAATTCGTTGCCAGGGAATGTGGTAAAGGCGGTTAGCTTAGCGGAGTTTAAAAAAGGTTTGGATGGTTTCCTAAAGGAAAAGTCCATAGACCATTATTAAATGGACTTGGGGAAAATCCGCTATTTCTGGGATAAGCAGTATAAAATATTTTGTACATTTTTGGGATCTTGCTGGGTATCTGTGACCTGGATTGGCCACTGTTGGAAACAGGATGCTGGGCTTGATGGACCTTTGGTCTTTCCCAGTATGGCAATACTTATGTACTTATGTAAACTTTGACTCCAGAATTCATTGAACTTATTTCCCAGCTGCCATTGAATGGCTGGCTGCACTGCCTGTGCAGCATACCCAGCCAGCCCAGGAATGGAAGACCCGACCTGGGACTTGTACCCAGGTCCTTTGCACGGCAGTGTTAGCTCATCACTGGGCAGTAGGGGATGCTACCCAGAAAATGTATTGTCTCCCCCCCCCCCCCCCCCAATAAATCTTAGGTTTTTCAAGATCTGCTTAGTAAGACTCCTTGTTCTTTACTGGATCTTGAAAAGAGGAACTGGCATTCTGTGGGCCAGGAGAGCAAAAAGGGACAAACCTCCACACATGAAAGCACAGCAGGAATAGTGGAGATGACAAAAGAAGACTATGATGCAACCAGGAATGTCTCTAAGCAGTTTTTTTTATTTTCAACATTTTTATTGATGACAATCAAAATAAGATACATTCCACATCTGGCATAAATAACATATCAACATCATAACATACATAACAGAAAGCCAATGATTGAGTCCGTCATCAATTTTTGTTTTCACATTTTCACCCTCCCCCTCTACCCTCCCATTGCCCTCTACCCTCCCATTGCCCTCTCCCCTCCCTCACGTGCCCTAGGACTTGGACTCTGATAGTCCTAGGGTACCCCCCCACCCTACTGGAGCCATATATGTCTCATGGACGCTCGCTGGGGCTCCCGATAATGTTGTGTTACCCCTTGTTCAGAAGCAAACTACACCCTTTTGGACTCAATGCCTGTAAATAAGGGCCCCAGGTCTGTGTAAAACGTGCTAAGCACTTAGGGGGCCCCCTAGCCCCTCTTGCCTCCCAAGTAGCCAGCAGATGTACTTGATTCCTCCAGTGCCAGTAAGCTGGCGCCTCCGGCACAGTCCAGTATTGTAAGATACTTTTCCGGGCCACCAAACACATTTTATGGCTCAAGAGTCGAGCTGTCTTAGATTGCATGCGAAATGCCTCCAAGCAGTTTTTATTGGCATCTGTGTGCATTGATTTCATAAACAAATGCTAAACCGCCGAGTGGGTTTGTCCATTTGATTGATATTGGGCCCCTGCCACATTCCTGGGCTCAAAACGAAGCATAAAACAAAACCCCAACAGTGGATGATTGGAGAAATAGATTGGGAGATATGGGAAAAATTAACTGATAGATGTAAGGGAAGTTTTGATCCAGAGGGGAAAGAATGGAGGCAATTAACACTGGATATAGGATGGGGGGGGGGGGGGGGGTTAGAGGGGCAGGTTGAGAATGTTGATTTTAGGTGTCTGAAGAAACCACAGGTACCTGTACTTTTTTGGAGGTGAGGAACTCTGTTTAGTTTGATAGGCAGGTTATTTGGTTGGGGAACCTTGATTAGGTATTTGGCACTTTTTTGTGTGTTTTTTTTTTCTCTAAAAAGCAATGTCTCATAACAGCAAGAAGTAAAAAAAAAAAGTGGCAAGTAAATATATATTTTTTTACCCTAGTTTCTAAAGAATATTAAATCAGTTACCTAAATATTCCCTGAAATGAACATCACTTTGAAGACATTTGGGCAGAATTGTCCTTTGTGTGCCCAGATGAGGCTCCTGCCTAGGCATTCTTGTTTGGTAGGAATGGTGGCGGTGGCAGTAGTGGTGATGATGCTCTTGATCACTTCTCATGGACTTGTTGTAGGTATTTATATCATCAACCTGAAGCGCACCTGGGAGAAGCTGCTTCTAGCTGCTCGTGCCATTGTTTCCATAGAGAACCCTGCTGATGTGTGTGTCATCTCCTCCAGGAACACTGGGCAGGTAAGGTTTGGGCTGATACAGAAAGTTCTTTAATTCAGCGTACACAAGGTACTTGAAATAGATAGGAAGAGTGACTCTTTAATGTTGGGGCTTTGGATCTTGCCAGGTATTTGTGACCTGGATTGGCCACTGTTGGAAACAGGATGCTGGGCTTGATGGACCTTTGGTCTGTCCCAGTATGACAATACTTATGTACTTAATGTACTGAAGTTAACATTGGTAAAGGTAGACGAGAATTGTTTAGATGCAGAAAACAGCAATTCTGTTAACTGAGCTTTCCTTCGTTGCTGAATTTGTATCACTTCACCTGGAATGTCCAAGTACGGTCTTGTAGAACAGACCACACCTTAAAGGCGAAAGCAGAACATGTTTTGTGGGGGTGAGGGTAGAGATCATTGCTGGACTTAAGTGTCATGTGGTTTAGTTGTCTGCCATTTCTTCCATAAACCAGCGGTGTACATCCTCTGTTCCCAAGGGCTACAGCTCAGCTGCAAGTTCAGGATTCTGACTACGAATATACATGAGATGTATTTGCATGTGCTGCTTCACGTGTATTAATTGTAGAAATCAGAAAAACTGATTGGCTTGCAGCCCTATAGGATTGAAGTTGTTCCTTTCTGCCCCAAGTACTCCCTCTGGTCTTGTAGGGATAATTTAAAATGGTGCTTAATTCTCTAGATGATCTGAATACTGGTAAACAAAAATAGCTATTGAAGGTTGCTCATATATGCCTCAGGACATGCCAGTGTAACAGTCATTGGGCTACCTTGTAAGACAACCCAATGCATAAGCACCATGTTTCACTAGATATATCGCAGCTTACTAGAGTCCTCACCCCCAGCTATACAACTATTAGAATTGCCCTTTCATGTTGCTAATTTTTGTAATCTTTTGTATTCACTTTCGCCAGCGTGCTGTGCTGAAATTTGCATCTGCCTCTGGTGCCACTCCGATTGCTGGTCGCTTCACCCCTGGTACCTTCACGAACCAGATTCAGGCTGCTTTCAGGGAACCCCGTCTGCTGGTGGTCACTGACCCTCGTGCAGACCACCAACCACTGACAGAGGCCTCATACGTCAATATCCCCACCATTGCTCTATGCAACACAGATTCTCCTCTGCGCTACGTTGATATTGCCATCCCCTGCAATAATAAGGTAACGAACATAGTCTGTGTTACTAATCCACCTCAAAACGCCTGTATGAAATGTTATTTTGTATATTTCTCAAGGTGAAAATGGAGGGAGGGGAGGAAAGTGTGTCAAAAGCTGAAAGGACTGTACAGTGCAAAGGGTCTTTCCATAGTGTCCCACAAATCAATCCAGTGACTTGTAGGTTATGTCCCTCTGCCAGCAGGCGGAGATAGAACTTCAGAGGTTCAGCATATATGGTCATGTGCAGCCAGCTTAACCTCAGTATTCTCTCTTGTCTAGCAGGTGGAGGGTACATAATGTGCAGCTCTGGTTTGATCTGGCTCCTGGCCTGTCCCTTGGGTTCAGTAGAGCCTAGATGGGTTTGAGGGTTCCTCCCCTCTCCAACTCCCTTGGCTCCTCCTGGGCTTTCTCACTGCCCTATCAGTAGGTTTCTGTCTCCAGCTGGCTCTTCTGCATCCAAAAAAAAAAGGTAAGCAGCTGTGGAGAACGGTGAACTCATAATAAGAGTATTAAAAAAAAAAAAAGGTACAAGCGAGGGAGCGCTGTTTGGCTGTAGGATCAGCGTGGGGAGTTGATTCTCTTAGGTGCTTCTCCCATGTTGACGTTTGAAGCTGCGAAGCGCTGCTCCAGTGTGGGAGCCAGAGAGCAGCATCAGGAGGGTGCAAGACTTGTGCACACCAACCCGTGCTGGATTCGCTGCATTCGGTGGGGAGC
Organism: Microcaecilia unicolor; assembly: GCF_901765095.1. Lineage (NCBI taxonomy): Eukaryota > Metazoa > Chordata > Amphibia > Gymnophiona > Siphonopidae > Microcaecilia > Microcaecilia unicolor. Next base: position 277,933,490 of record NC_044031.1, read on the forward strand.
AGCCCGAGTTCGGGTGATCAGTCGACGGTGGCAGGTCCTGTTTTGGTGGGCTCCTCAGGCCTTACTTCACACGCGCCTGCAGGTGCAATTTTTTTTCCCTGCCTCTGCGGGCTTCTCATGTGGCAGTGGAACAGCCACAGGGTGAGCACTTTCCTGCCCTGGAAGAGTCCAGAGTGTGGGAGAAGCCATCTGGGTATGCAGGGGTAGATGGGGTCCTGTTTTCCCCAGAATTTATGCTTCTAATGCAAAAAGCCTTTTTGTTGAAGCGCTCGGGTTTTTCTCCTGTGCCTGAAGCACTGTCTTGTCAGCAGCTGCCTTTGCTCAAGAGACCAGGGTTTGGGATGTGGTCTCCATCTCAGATGCAGATGAGTCTTCTCACTGGGGATTCCCCTACTGAGGCCTCAGATGTCTTGGAAGAAGGGGAACTGCCGCCAGAGGAGAGGGATGACCCCACAGTGGCACATCTTTTTCAGAAAGGTGAGCTTCCCGCCCTTATTGTCCAGGCGCTTGAAGTTTAAAATATTTCCTTAGCGTATGCAGCAGATGAATCCAAGAACTGGTGGGTTGTGTCCATCTACCAAGAGGTGGAGATAGAGATTACAAAGCTGAAGGCAGTGATAACCAGATGGCCAGCTCCTCCTTCACCTCAGTACATCTCTATCTCCAGCAGGTGGTGGACGGCGCTTCAGCAGCTCCTGGATTTGTCTGTTGGGGATACTCCTGTGTCCTGTGGGCCAGTTGAGTTTAGAGGTGTCTGGCTGGTGATGCCGACTTTGGGGGCATACTCAGTCTTCTGGGTCCCTGCTTCACCCTTTTCCCCCTTGCCTCCCAGTCTTTAGAGCTCTAGCCTTCCTCACCAGTAAAAAAAAAAAAAAAAAACCCCAAGAGATCTCCTTTGCCTTCATTTGGTGTTAAAAAAACAAAACAGAAGATTTCTGACAGGACCGGGCAGTACAGGGTTTCCCTGTCTTAGTTCTTTGCTTTCAGTCTGTGTGACAGTCTGTGTAGTGGCATGTTTGAACGCTGAGGAGGGAAGTGCTGAAGTTTCCCCTGAGCAGCCTTTTCCCGCGCTAAAATGGTGGGAACGCGCGCCTTTTTGCTGGTGTGGCCCTCTCTTTTCTCCTGATATCAGCTCTGATCCTTTTCCGCCCTGCGGCCTTGATGTGGGCAGGGGGGAGGGGCAGCTCCTCCTAAAGGACTTTGTGTTCCATAAGAGACTGCTGGTACAGGGGATTCCCCTTTATTTTCTACAGCTTTTGGTTTCCTTTACCAAATTCACTGGAGTCAGAAACTGTTTGCATGTAGCTGGGGCAGTGGCACAAATTCTTCTCAAATTGCCCCCACTATGCAAGGGGGATCGAAGGAAAGAACAGAATTACTTTAAGCTGTTTCTATATCTTCTGAGCCAGGATCTCCTCAGCTCTGGGAACCTTAATTTGAACCTTTCTTCTTAAGAGAGCTTGGCCTCAGTAGCCCTTTTCATGATTGGGAGAGTTTTTATGCCCATCTCGGGCAGATGGGTTCTAGAGGGCTATGTTTTCCAGAAGGAATCTGATGGTCCTGCGATGTGCCTTTTTTTTTTTTTTCAGGATGCACGTCAGCCACTGGGGGCTTCTCTGGGGCAGGGGATTTCTGATCTCATCCCCCCCCCCCTCCCCCCCCAAAAAAAAGCTCATTCTGCTGCTCTATATGCGTATATGTTGCAGAAGTCTGGTAGGGGAGCTAACAGTTCTTTTTTTAGTTCAGCCTTTGGAGTTTTCTGGTTCTCTGTCGTGTCTCCTCTGATGGACCCTGCCCCAAAGAGGGGATGTTCTCTCTCCAGCTGAGCAGTAGGGTCCATTTCTCACCTGTCTTCCTCTATTTGAAGGGAGTCTTTTCAGGGCAGTCCCTTTCTGCACAAAGGCAACATTGATAGCAATAGGCCTCACTGTCTGTGGTGAGTTTAGATTTTCTAATAGTTCCTGAATTGGCTAAGGCTGTTCCTGGTGTGGGAAAGTCCTTTGCCGCTTTCTCCGTCTCCGGGGTGGTGGATGGCACAGGGGGTCGGTGTAGCTGATCTCCCGCCTGGATCTGTTTTTGGTGCTGTTCATCTTCTAGCCTTTCAGGACACATTGCAGGCCAGGCAATGCTTGTGCTGTCTCCCCCGCCTGGACCTGCTTTTGGTGCTGTTCGTCTTCTAGTACTTCAGGACACATTGTGGGCTAGGCGGTTCTTCTGCCGTCGGAGAAGATGAGGCGGTGGCTGTTTCTTCAACAGAGTGGGACTCGGAGTCAGACTGTGGCCATCAGGGCGTGACGCCCCCTTGGAATGGGCAGAGGACCTCGTGTTCTGTTTCTGCGTGGCCTGTTTTGCGTGTTTTTCCTAAAGTGGGTTCTCTTTTCTGCCATCTTCTGGTCTCGGCAGAATGGTTATTCTGCACCAGTGCTTCTCCAACATGGCCTCAGGTAGAGAACTCCATAGGTAGATCTGATGGCGTCCCAGCTGGATGCCCAGGTGCCTTCTTTCTTTTGTCATCGGAGAGAGGATGATTCGGCAGGGCTGATTGTTCTGTTACATCCTTGGCCGGAGGGCGTTCTTCAATTGTGTTTCCTCCGTGGCCTTTCTGCGGCCGAGTTCTTTTCAGATCGCTCTTCACCGGGGTCGAGTCATTCTGGTAGCTCCGGATTAACCACGGCGCCCTTGGTATGCGGATAGAGTGAGGCTTCTGGTGGTGCCTTCGTTTTGGATCCGCTTGAGTCCGGGCTCTTCGTTCTGGGTCCACTCCTGAGTAGATGATCCCTCTCGCTTTGGTCTTACGTCCTGGTGTTTTGAGAGGTCGACTCTGAGGAACAGAGTTCTTTGGACGCTATGGTTACTGTTCTGTTGTGATCTTGTAAGTGGTCCACGGTTCACTGCAACCGCGTATTCTCAGGTGTTGATGATTTTTTTGAGGCTGGTTGCGGCCCACGCTTCATCTTCATTGTGGGTGTCTGTTCCTCAGCGATTAAGTTCTTTCTGCAAGATGGGTCGCAGAAGGACCTGGCTTTGCACTCTGAGCCTGCTGCGACCTTCTTCTCCCTGAAACCTTGTTCGTATTCTCCGATTCTAGCTTGGGTTTCCTTGTCTACCGAGCATTGCTTTGGACTCCTTTTGTTCCTTTACAGAATGCTTCGCTTAGGAACTTACAAGCAGTGTTCTTGGTCGCAAATTCTTTGGCACTCAGAGTGTCTGAATTTTTAGTGCAGCCATTCCAAGCTGTTTTTTTCTGCAATTTGCTGAGTCTGGAGTGACCTTGCTTTCAGTTCCTTCTTTCATTTCCGGCTGTGGTTTGGCTTTTCTTTTTAAGCCTCTCTTTCTTCCCTTCTTTCGGGAGGGGGATTTTCACATGGAGTATACGGCGCTTCATCTTCTGGATGTTCAGAGGGCTCTCCGGTATTTTTTTTTTTTTTTGTTACATTTGTACCCCGCGCTTTCCCACTCATGGCAGGCTCAATGCGGCTTACATGGGGCAATGGAGGGTTAAGTGACTTGCCCAGAGTCACAAGGAGCTGCCTGTGCCTGAAGTGGGAATCGAACTCAGTTTCCATATCATCAAGCTGATCAATCCATAGACTGGTGGGTTGTGTCCATCTACCAGCAGGTGGAGATAGAGAGCAAACTTTTGCCTCCCTATATGTGGTCATGTGCTGCCGGAAACTCCTCAGTATGTTCTCTATCTCAGCAGGTGGTGGTCACACACAGCAGCAGCTCTGGCTAGGCCTCCAAGCCTAATTTTTAGGTTTTGTTGAGTGCCTGGGGTTGAGGGCTCTTTTGAGCAAGTGCAAACCTGGTGGTGCCAGGTCCCTCCTTTTCTCCCCCCTCCCGCTGGCTCCGTTAAAAAAAAAAAAAAAATTTTGAACGTCCTTAAAGGCGTTTATTTCGACGTTTATTTAAGCGTCTATTGCAGCTACTCACTGGGACACCAGGTCGTTACAACTCGGAGCGGACAGCAGGTAATTTTTACCTTTTTATAGCGGGCAGGGGGTTCCCCGATTCTTCTCCTCGTGGCATATGGCGTCGGAGGGCGAGGGCGCAAAGGGTCGCTCCCCGGGTCGCTTGAGCGCTTCTAGAGGGGATGCGGGGGTCTTAAAGCCTGACTCGCCCTTGTTGGGTGACAGTTTCGTGACCGATGAATGTCCCGGTCCTTCCTCCGGCGTGGCGGTTTTTCCCGCCATAAACGCCCATCCCCCGCTCCTCGCCTCCGCCATCTTGGCCGGCCACGCGGCTCGGATGGCTTCTTCTTGGGCCGCCCTTGAGGTTGGAGACATTAATGCCATGAACGCCCTTAATTTGGGCGACGGCACAGAAGCGGCTAAAGTTAAGAGCCGTTCTTCCCGCGCGGCTCCTTCGTGGAGTTTCGCGCCGGACGCCATTTTGGATGCGCAGCATGTCTCTCCCCCGCTATTGCGAGCGCCGGTTGAGGGTGCGTCTAGGGCTGTTGCCCAGGCTGCGGAAGTGCACAGTCTGGGGGGTTTCTCCCCCGAGTTTGTTTTGCTGCTGCATCAGGCCTTCCTCATGCACAACGCTGCCCCTGCTCCCTCGTCTGGTAAAGAGGTTGAGGTTCCCAGAGGTAAACGTCCTCGGGTTGATTCCCAGGCCTTGGAGGAATTTGTCTCCTCCGATGTAGATGAGGGCAGCGTGTCTGAGGTCTCCCAACGGTCCTTTGCGGATTCCTTGGAGGAGACGGATCCCCGCTCGGATGGAGCGGATGACCCCTCTGCAGCGCGGCTTTTTAGCCCAGAGGATTTGCCCAACCTGTTGTTACAGGCCATGGACACTTTGAAGATTTCCTCTCCGGAGGACGTCTCTCCCTCAGCCCCTGTTGGCTCTGCCATTATGCTGGGGACGAAGCGCCCGCCTAGAACCTTCCACGTGCATGATGCCATGCACACCTTAATTTCGGCTCAATGGGATGTCCCAGAAGCGAGCCTTAAAGTGGCTAGGGCTATGTCCCGCCTCTATCCTTTGGCTGTGAGTGAACGTGAGGCCTATCTGTGGCCTACCGTGGATTCTTTAATCACTGCGGTGACTAAGAAAACGGCGTTGCCGGTGGAAGGTGGCACGGCCCTAAAGGACGCCCAAGACAGAAGATTGGAGGCGGCCTTAAGGTCGTACTTTGAGGCGGCTGCTTTAAGTTTGCAGGCCTCAGTTTGTGGCTCCTATGTGGCCAGGGCGTGCCTGACTATGGTGCAGCGGGCTTCCCCCTCGGATCATTCCTTGAGGGCTGATTGGCCGGCCCTGGAATCGGGCTTAGCCTATTTGGCAGACTTGCTGTATGATGTCTTGAGGGCCTCAGCGAAAGGCATGGCTCAGACAATCTCTGCGTGGCGGTGGCTTTGGCTGAAACATTGGTCTGCTGACCACGCCTCTAAATCCCGCCTGGCTAGGTTGCCTTTTAAAGGCAAGCTGCTCTTTGGGGTCGAGCTGGACAAAATCGTGACCGATCTCGGCACGTCTAAGGGCAAGAAATTACCAGAGGTCAGGGCTCGGGCTAGTACTCGTCCCGGTACCTCCAGAGGACGGTTGCAGGAAGCCCGTCGGTACCGCCCGGGCAAGTCGGGTTCCTCTGCCCCCTCTTCCTTCAAGAGGAATTTCTCCCCCCAAGCAGCATTCCTTTCGCAGAGACCGCCGTCCCGGAGGTGCTCCCTCCGGTCCTCTCCCAGGGTCTCGTACCCAATGACGGGGTCTTGGTCCACGCCCCAGTGCAGATTGGAGGACGGCTGTCCTCGTTTCTGGGCGAGTGGACCACAATAACTTCAGACGCGTGGGTGCTGGAAGTCATCAGAGACGGCTACAAACTAGAGTTCTGCTGACCCTTAAAAGACGGGTTTGTACTCTCTCCCTGCAAGTCTCCGGTCAAAGCTGTGGCAGTGCAGCAGACCTTGGACAATCTGATCCGCCTGGGCGTGGTCGTTCCGGTGCCAGAAAGTCAGCTTGGCAAGGGACGTTACTCCATTTACTTTGTGGTACCAAAGAAAGGAGGTTCTGTCCGGCCTATCCTCGATCTCAAAGGGGTCAATCGGGCCTTGAAAGTGCGGCACTTTCACATGGAGACTCTCCGCTCTGTTATAGCGGCAGTGAAGGCAGGAGAGTTCCTGGCATCCTTGGACATCAAGGAAGCGTACCTGCATATTCCCATCTGGCCTCCTCATCAACGCTTTCTGCGTTTTGCAGTCCTGGGACGACACTGCCAGTTCAGAGCCCTCCCTTTCGGGTTGGCTACTGCTCCGCGGACCTTTTCCAAAGTAATGGTGGTCATCGCGGCCTTCCTACGAAAGGAAGGGGTACAAGTCCTTCCTTATCTGGACGACTGGTTGATCCGAGCCCCCTCTTATGCAGAGTGCGGCAAAGCTGTGGACCGGGTAGTTGCTCTTTTGAGCTCCCTGGGATGGATCATCAACTGGGAGAAAAGCCAGCTGCGCCCGACTCAGTCCCTGGAGTACCTGGGAGTTCGATTCGACACCCAAGTGGGCAGAGTGTTCCTGCCAGACAATCGGATTGTCAAACTTCAGGCTCAGGTGGACCAGTTCCTAGTAGCCTCTCCCCTTCGGGCTTGGGACTATGTGCAGCTGTTGGGCTCTATGACGGCCACGATGGAAGTTGTGCCCTGGGCCAGGGCTCATATGAGACCACTTCAACACTCTTTGCTGCAGCGCTGGACTCCGATGTCGGAGGATTATGCTGTGCGCCTTCCCTTGGACCCAGCAGTGCGCAAGGCGCTGAGCTGGTGGATGCAGACAGACAAGTTGTCTGCGGGAATGCCTCTGGTGACCCCAGAGTGGATTGTCGTCACGACGGACGCCTCGTTGTCGGGCTGGGGAGCCCACTGCTTGGGAAGGACAGCGCAGGGGCTCTGGTCTCCTGCAGAGGCAAAGTGGTCTATCAACCTCCTGGAACTCAGAGCCATTCGGTTGGCGCTTTTGGAGTTCATCCCGGTACTGGTGTTGAAGCCTGTACGGGTCCTGTCGGACAATGCCACGGCTGTGGCCTATGTCAACCGCCAGGGAGGTACCAAGAGCGCCCCTCTAGCCAAGGAGGCTATGAATTTTTGCCAGTGGGCGGAAGCGAACCTGGAGCAGCTTTCAGCGGCCCACATTGCCGGAGTCATGAATGTCAAGGCGGTCTTTCTCAGTCGCCATACCTTGGAGCCCGGAGAGTGGCAGCTATCTGCTCAGGCGTTCTTGGACATCACGAAGCGCTGGGGCCAGCCGAGCCTAGATCTGATGGCGTCATCGGCCAATTGCCAAGTGCCGCGCTTTTTCAGCAGAGGACGGGACCCTCGATCCCTGGGAGTAGATGCTCTTCTCCAACAGTGGCCGACACAAGAGCTTCTCTATGTGTTCCCGCCCTGGCCCATGTTGGGCAGGGTGCTAGACCGGGTGGCAAAGCATCCCGGCAGGGTAATCCTGGTGGGTCCGGATTGGCCCAGGCGTCCCTGGTATGCGGACTTGATCAGGCTCTCAGTCGACGATCCTCTGCGGCTGCCAGTGGAGCCGGGCCTGTTACATCAGGGTCCCGTGGTGATGGAGGATCCCTCCCCCTTTGGTCTTACGGCCTGGCTATTGAGCGGCAGCGTCTGAGGAAGAAGGGCTTCTCAGACAAGGTCATCGCCACTATGCTGAGAGCAAGGAAGCGCTCTACTTCTACTGCTTACGCCAGGGTTTGGCGTATCTTTGCAGCGTGGTGTGAAGCAGGCTCACTTTCTCCCTTCACTGCTCCAATTTCTTCAGTGTTGGCGTTCCTGCAAGAAGGTCTGGAGAAAGGCCTGTCGCTCAGTTCCCTTAAAGTCCAGGTAGCGGCTCTGGCTTGCTTCAAGGGCCGCCTGAAGGGTGCTTCCCTGGCTTCGCAGCCAGATGTGGTGCGCTTTCTCAAGGGAGTTAATCACCTGCGCCCTCCTCTGCACTCAGTGGTGCCTGCGTGGAATCTCAACCTGGTACTAAGAGCATTGCAGAAGCCGCCTTTTGAACCCTTGTCGAGGGCATCTCTGAAAGACCTGACGTTGAAAGCAGTCTTTTTGGTGGCTATCACTTCAGCCAGAAGAGTTTCCGAGCTCCAGGCGCTCTCATGTCGAGAGCCTTTTCTGCAGTTCACTGAGGCAGGAGTGACTATTCGCACAGTGCCTTCCTTCCTGCCCAAGATTGTTTCTCGCTTCCATGTGAATCAGCAGCTCTGTCTCCCTTCCTTTCGTAGGGAGGACTACCCAGAGGAGTACTCTGCTCTTAAATATCTGGATGTGAGACGAGTCATCATCAGATACTTGGAAGTGACCAATGATTTCCGGAAATCGGATCATCTGTTTGTCCTGTTTGTAGGTCCTCGTAAGGGTCTGCAGGCTGCTAAGCCTACAGTGGCAAGATGGGTCAAGGAAGCCATTGCAGCGGCTTATGTGGCCGCGGGGAAGGTGCCGCCTATCCAGCTGAAGGCTCACTCCACGAGAGCTCAGGCGGCCTCGATGGCAGAGGCCGGATCCGTCTCCTTGGAAGAGATATGCAAGGCGGCAACTTGGGCTTCGGCTCATACATTCTCCAAGCATTACCGTTTGACTGTGGCTGCACGGGCGGAGGCCCGGTTTGGAGCTTCAGTGTTGAGGTCAGGGATTTCAATGTCCCGCCCTGGGTGAGTACTGCTTCGGTACATCCCACCAGTCTATGGATTGATCAGCTTGATGATATGGAAGGTAAAATTATGTATAATCATACCTGATAATTTTCTTTCCATTAATCATAGCTGATCAATCCATAGCCCCTCCCAGATATCTGTACTGTTTTTATTCTGGTTGCATTTCAGGTTCAAGTTTAGTCTTCAGTTACTTCAGAAAGACTTCGTGTTCAAGTTTTTTCACTTGGATTCTTCAAGAGTTAAGACGAGTTTGTGTTACAGTGAGCTGCTGCATTCCTCTCCCCTCCGTTTTACGGGGCTGGATTGAGACTTAAAATTCTGCCGGCACTCCCTCCCGCTTCGTGCGGCTGTAGGGCAGCTTTGTACCCCTCCCGCTTCGGCGGTGTTAGGGTCAGTCAGCTCCTCCCGCGGTTGCGGTTGCAGGATAAGCCAGATCCCCCCGCATCGGCGGGTGTGGTGTCCCTCCCCCGCTCCGCGGGGATGAGCTGGACGGATTCCCCTCCCCCACTTGTGCGGGGATGAGCTGGGTTAATTCCCCTCCCCTGTTTCGGCGGTGGTGAGCTGGGCAGAGTGTCCCTTCGTGGGTGTAATTCTCTAAGTGCTGAGTCCTGCGGATGGAGCTTTGATATCGACATACTGAGGAGTTTCCGGCAGCACATGACCACATATAGGGAGGCAAAAGTTTGCTCTCTATCTCCACCTGCTGGTAGATGGACACAATCCACCAGTCTATGGATTGATCAGCTATGATTAATGGAAAGAAAATTATCAGGTATGATTATACATAATTTTACCTTCTCAGTTCCCCAAGACCAAAGTCCACCACCCTAACCACTAGGCCACTCCTGCCATGCAGATGTTGCATGTTTTTCAGCATTCAGATCTTCTCTTTGTCTTTGTCGCTGGTTCTTTCTGTAGGACGGCAGCCTCTGGTCTGATCTGATTTTTTTCTCATTGGATTGCAGATAATTTGTGGATTTTTTGGAAAGGTTGCATCCCGCCGGTGGCATTCCAGGCTCGTTTCATGAGTTTGCTATCTACTTCTTGGGCGGAACAGGTGTGCTTTCACTATTCAGATGCTGCCTTTGCAGCAGCGGTTCTGTCTTGGAGAGTGGCGACTTCTCGCCCTACTTAGGGATTTCCTTGGTACATCCCACCAGTTCTTGGATTCATCTGCTGCATATGCTAAGGAAGGTAAAATTACGCCTTACCTGCTGATAATTTTCTTTCCTTTAGTAGCAGCAGATGAATCCAGGATCCCGCCCTTTGTCAGCTGCGCTTGTTTTGCCTATCTGTTCTTGTTCTGGTCTTTAGTTTCCCAAAAAAAAAAAAGAAGAGGAAAGAGAACGGAAACCACTGAAGAGGACTCCATCGCAGTTGTGGTTTCTCTTAAGTCAGACTGACAAGTTTCTCTTTTGTATGGTTGGTGAGGAAGGCTTCCTGGTTTCTTGTCTGATTCTGCTTGGTGATGAGACATACTGATGTGAAGGAGGAGCTGGCCATCTGATCACTGCCTTCAGCTTTGTAATCTCTATCTCCACCTGCTGGTAGATGGACACAACCCACCAGTTCTTGGATTCATCTGCTGCTACTAAAGGAAAGAAAATTATCAGCAGGTAAGGAATATTTTTACCTTCCCCAGTTTCTGCTGTTGGACCCCTGCGCACACTTTCTACCGTGTCAGGGACCAACCCCCCCCCCCTCCCAAGTTGGTCCACGTTCTTGAGGCTATGAAAGTAATTTCCGCACAATGGGATACACTGGAGGCTGACCTGAGGGTGGCACGGGCGATGTTGTGCCTTTTATGCTCTTTCTTAGTTGGATTTTGAGTCCTTAAGACTCCCCACGGTGGATTCCCTGATCCACAGCAGTCACTAAAAAGACCACGATTCCAGTGGAGGGGGCCACAGCTGTTAAAGTCCTGAAGGACCATAAGTTGGAGTCTTCTCTCAAATTGTCTTTTGAGGTGACGGCGCTCAGTCTCCAGGCATCCGTATGTGGGTTGTACATAGCACGTGCCTGCCTTTCTTGGGTTCAAAAGGCTTCTTCGCAGATGAGCTCATTAGTTTCTTGCTGGCCTTGGGAGTCTGGCTTGATGGATTTTCTTGATCTGCTTCAGGTGTTGGCCAACGGAGTCTCCTTGGCAGTCGCAGCATGCTGCTGGATCTGGTTGAGACATTGGGTGGCTGATGTGGCTTCTAAATAACGCCTTGCAAGATTGCCCTTTTGGGGGAAGCTGCTCTTCAGGGAGGATTTGGAAAAGATTAACGTTCTTGGTGACTCCAAGGGTCAGCGTCTCCCTGAGGATAGGGCCAGGACGAGTTTCCATTCTGGATCCTCTCCCGCTTCAGAAATGCAAAACGTTATGTCGCAGCTCTTTTCTTGGTCCACAGTGGAGTCATCCTGATCAATCATCCGCTTGGAGTTGCGAGCAATTTGCTCTGGAACTTTCTTCCAATCCTGCAGGGTCATCCTGTGCGGGTCCTTAAAATGCAACAGCAGTGGACTGTCAACAGACATGGGCCCACGGAGTGCTTCTCTGGTGAAGGAGGCAGCTCTGCTCTGTCTTTGGGCAGAGAAACACTTGTACCAGCTCTAAGCGGCGCACATTGCGGGAGCATCCAATGTGCAAGCGGATTTCCTCAGTCAGATTCAGCTGGATCTGGGAGAGTGGGAGCTCTCACTGCAGGTGTTCGCTTGGATCATTTAATGCTGGGGAGTTCTGTTCGATCAGGCCAAAGCAAATGTTCCTTGCTTTTTCAGCAGAGGCAGGGAGCTTGGGTCAGCCAGGATGGATAGCATTCTCCAGCGGTAGCCCATGATAGGGAGAGTAGTGGGGCTGATTGCGAGGCATCTGGGTCCAGTGATTCTGGTGTCTCCGAACTGGTCCCTGTGTCCTTAGTATTCAAATCTCATCAGACTCCTGGACAATCGTCCCCTGCGCCTGTCTCTGCGGGACCCATATAATGGAGGATTCCTCCTCCTTATGGCTTGGCCCTTGAGAGGGCATGTTTAAGAACGAAGGGGTACCATGACTGTTATTATTACTATGCTGCAGATGCAGAAGCACGCTACTTGTACTGCGTACGCTCAGGTTTAGCACACCTTTGAATCTTGGTGTTCCTCGGCGAGTGTTTCAGCAGCTTCTGGCTCCTTGACGTCCATCCTTGCCTTCTTACAGGATGGCCTTGATCTTTGAGTTCCTTGAAAGCCCAGGTGGTGGCCTTGGCCTGTTTTTCGGACCGTCTTAATTGCTGTACACCCAGATACTGTGTTTTTTTTTTTTTTTGGGGGGGGGGGGGGGGTGAACCATCTGTGGCCCCTACGGTTGCCTGTCATTCTGTCCTGGAACCTGAACCCGGTATTGTGGGCACTGTAAAAGCCTCCATTGGATCCTTTGGGTCGTTCTCCGCTTTACAGAGGCAGGTGTTTCCATTCAGACGGTTCCGCCTTTCTTAACCAAGGTGTTGTCACATTTTCATCATAATCAGTCTCTGGTACTATCGGCGTTTCGCCAGGAAAGACAGTCCTTCCGACTTCGAGCACTTCAATGTCTGGACATCCGATGAGTTCTCCTTTGTTACCTAGAGGTCACCAGTGACTTCTATCTTTCGGATCACCTTTTTGTCCTCTTTGCAGACCGAAAGAAGGGTAAGATGACATCAAAGGCCTCGGTGGCTTCGGAAGGCAGTTAGTTCAGCCTAGATTGCCGTGGGTTGGTCTCCTCCCTTGCAGGCGCATCTACATGAGCGCAAGCTACTTCTGCTGCTGAATGTTGCTTCAGGTTGTTGGAGGACATTTGCAGAGCATCCATGTGGGCTTCGGTTGGCAGATGGACATAACCCACAAGTCTCTGGATTGATGAGACTAATGGAAAGAAAATGATCAGGTAAGGACTAATTTTATCTTCTCAATCATTACTTTTCAGTGTATGTTTTTAGGCTCTGCTTGAGAACCTTGAGAGCATGACCCAGAAACTTGTGTTTCTTTTTCGATTTAATTTTAAGGGTTCATTGTTGGGTCTAGATGATCAGTATATGTTTGTTTTATATAGTATTTAGCAATCAGTTTGATACTTATAGCATTTTAAAGAGTTGGTAAATGGTGTATTAGGACAGTACCTGTGCAGCCTGTCTCTTCAGGAGAGGGCAGACTCTAGAGACTTCCCATACTTGAGACCTGTTGCAAAATAACTCTCCTCTCGTGTGTCTGGGCAAAAAACTCTTTATTTGGGAGTCAATCCCCTTCTTATATACTCTATGAATATTCATGGATATTACATGTATTATCATTACTATTGGTTACATTTTGCTTACACAACCATGATCATGCATTGCTTACAAGAACAACTCTACATGAACAGCTCGTGAACCTGCTCAGGAATGTACAAACATCACCTGCTATTCTGCTACTTTCTCAGGAAAGAACAAAAACATCACATGCTAGATTCTCAGGAATATACAAAACATCATCTGCTGCCTGTATCCAAATACATTCTATCTACATCTCCACCTTTTTTTTTTTTTTTTTTTAATGAAATCTCCGTGGTGTGCCAGCTGGAGATGGAGGTGGAGATGTTTGTAATAGCTTATAAACATATTGAGCAGAGTGACGTGTTGGAGCGAATGGACGAGGAAAACATAAAGAAAAAAGGTTAGGAATGCATTGTATACAACAGCAAAAAATAGTGAAAACAAAAATACCAATGACTAAATACTAGATAATAGGGCGGAGCCAGGTCCAAGGGATCCATTGCCACAATTGATCCCATACATCAGAGAGTAGGTTATTATGAATAGTAATATGAGTAGTTAAATTCCGTAGGAAAGCTAATTGTTTGTCAATGGCCTTTGAATTGTCAGATAAATTAAAACAGCACATGTCCTGAAACTCTTCGCAACCATGATGGTTAAGTAATAAAAGATAATCAATGGCTGCTCGATTTTGTAAAACTCCATGACGTAATTGCTGTTGCTCAGCATTAAGTAAACTAATAGCAGTGGAGGTTGCATTGATTGATTTAATTGCCCAACAGGCTAATTCACGAATATTTTTTGCATTTGCCGCTGCCAATGCAGGGACACCTATTAATGAAAATGCAAGTGCCAGATATTCAGTTTGACTCAGAAATTTAACATTATCATTGCAATTGGCAGCAAGGGTCATACGCTTGGATCGCATATGTGAGGAGTTAGAAAATAAAATATGTTTACTGGGAAGTACCATAGTGAGTCGACTTAGACAGCATGTAGTACCATCAGATATATTAGCTGGAATATAATTAAAGGTATACATTCCACATGACCAAAACCAGCCAGGGGGTAAATGAGTAAATTTATAAATATATGAAACATTTTCGTAGGAGCTACAATTTAACAAAGTTGGTCCAAAATTAACACAATTTGATCGGGTACAATTAACCATACGAGCACATGTCATATTGATACTAGCTATTTGATTGGTTCTCACATGCATTGCCAAAGTAGGCGGCAACAGGGTTTGTGTTCCCCAATTATGGTATTCATAAGAAGCATTTCGATAGGATGAATTAACAGGAAGCTGTGAATAAAACCAAGTATCATTTTGCATATCTTTAGGATCATGACATACTGGAATCAGGCAAGTTGCCAAAACTTCTCCAACTGCCTTTTGATGAGAAAGACAGAAATCAGTTTGGTTCAGTGAAATTGCAAACGCTTCCCAAATATTTTTTGTGGGAAGTAATTGTGACTGTCCACAAGGTATGTACAAACAACAACACAGTAGAAGCAATGTAATGGAATTAGCATTAAGCGCTGCAATAATAGCCACTACGAAGTTATCATCAGTCTTTTCAATATGAGCTTTTTCTAAAGTCTCTGTAGCTTGTTGACTCAAGGCTTTAATTTGTCCCCAAGTAACAGGAGCATTAGGTTGACGAGTCACTGACCGTTTGCGTGTTTGCATCTGCGGTCCTTGAAGGGTGAGTGTGAAATTGGGAATTGGGTTGTGAAGACCTTGATGCCACGACATGAGGTTTCACCCACTTTGCTGGAATCCACACCGGGCCAGAATCTGTTTGAACAGCAGCGTAACCACGACCCCAGGTAAGGAGAGGCACAGGGGAACTCCACTGATCAGAAGGTAGTTGTCGGTATATGACCAAAGGACGAGATAAAGGTGGGGCAGGAGTACGAAAATGTTGTTCAAATCTGGAAGAAAAAGTTTTTGTAGCAGGATTATTGATGAGATTGAGATGATTCAGTGTGTAAAGGATTTGTGCTAAGCATTCATCAATGCTTACTCTATGACGGAGAATACAGTCTTTTTTTGTAGTCAGATTACTTAAAGCAGTTTTCAGTGTGCGATTAGCACGTTCAACAATAGCTTGACCAGTGGAGTTATAGGGGATACCAAAAAGGTGCTCAATATGCCAGAGGGTCAGGAACTCCTGTAAGGAGGTGGAAGTATAAGCAGGGGCATTGTCTGTCTTGAGAGTTTTAGGAACACCCATGACCGCAAAAGCTTGGAGAAGATGAGAGCGGACATGAGATGTAGTTTCCCCTTTTTGTGCAGTGACCCACAAAAATCCAGAATGAGTATCAACAACCACATGAAGCTTAGACCATTGACCAAAAGGGGGAAAGTGAGTAACGTCCATTTGCCAGAGGCTATTAACTTCCAGACCACGAGGATTAACTCCAGGAAAAAAGGTAGTAGGAGCTGAAAAGGAACATTGTGGACAATTTTTGATAATAGCTCTAGCTTCTTCTAAAGAAATTTGAAACTGGCGAGCTAGGCTAGGTGCATTTTGATGATGAAGTTCATGACTGCAGTGTGCTGTGGAGAAAAAATGAAGATGGCGATCCGCTCGAGCATTCCCTTCAGACAGACCACCAGGAAAAGGTTGATGACTGCGGATATGACCTATAAAGAGAGAAGAAAGGCGATTCTCCAAGTAACCTTGGAGGGTTAACAGTAAAGCATAAAAAGAGGCATCCATTTTGAATGATACATAACTGTCGGGCATGCGACGGACAAGATTAGCACAATATTGACTGTCAACAATAAGATTCAGTGGTTGATCTGAAAATAAAGAAAGAGCCAGGATGATGGCAGCAAGCTCTGAACGTTGAGCAGAGGTTTGTGGAGAGGTAAATTTGACGTGCCATTTGTTCAGATTGTACCAAGTAACCACCCCACGAGTGGGACTACCATCTGTAAAGACGGTGAGAGCAGTAGGGAGTGGACGTAAAGAAATGGGATCATGAAGAGTGATTGGCAAAATGGATGTGCCCTGTATGCGAGGGTCTTTAGGATAGTGGCAATCTATAATACCAACATAAGTGGCTAAAATAAATTGCAAGTCGTCGGAGAACTGAATCATTTTTTCCCACTGCCACAAAGAATGAGGAATGATGAGTTTAAGAATGTCGAAACCAGTCATGAATGTTGCTCGCTCTCGAGCTTTAGTAATCAGCAAGGCTAGTTGCTGGGGCCATTGTGTAATAGTAGAATGGAGAGTATTCTGTAAATAGACCCATTCTATCAATTTCGGAGGAGTTGTATCTTGATATAAGACACCAAACGGTTGTCGGTGGGTGGGGTCTTTGAGAACGCAAAAACAAAAAAGGGCAAATGCATCTCGTCTATCTGTCCATTTGTTTGTAAGATTTGATCCAATTGTGACAGAATTGTTTGTTGCGATGCAGTGAGTGTAATTAATTCAGCAGGTGTTTTATGACCTTTTAATGCGAGAAACAGGGGTTGTAAAAATTCTGTAGGAAGTTTCAAGTAGGGACGTAACCAATTGAGATTTCCTAAAATCTCTTGTAATTGATGTAATGTCGTGGGAGACTGTAAATTGAGATGAGGAGCGACAGGTTGGGCTGCAGCTTTAGTCATACGGAAACCTAGATATAAATAGGGTTCCTTTTCTTGAACCTTCTCTGAGGCAATTGTTAATCCTGAGGAGGCCAAGATAGAAATTAAAGTAGATTTCCAAGAAGGGGGAAGAGTTATCCCTGCAATTAGTATATCATCCATATAATGATATACCAAAAGTTGAGGGAAATAGGCACGAAATGGTTGCAAGGCTTGATGAACATAGTATTGACAAATAGTGGGTGAATTTAACATTCCCTGGGGCAAAACTTTCCAACAATACCTAGTAGTAGGGTGTGCATTATTGTAAACAGGTACAGTAAAAGCAAAGTATTTATAATCTTTTTCCTGGAGAGGAATTGAAAAAAAACAATCCTTCAGATCTATAATAGCTAATTGATAATCATAAGGAATCAAATTAGGATTTGGAATACCACATTGTAACGGGCCCATTGGTTCTAAAATCGCATTAATAGCTCGTAGGTCATGTAAAAATCTCCATTTTCCGGATTTTTTCTTGATCACAAATACCGGAGTATTATATGGAGAATTGGTAGGCTCAATGTGATTTAATTGTAATTGTTCTTCCACCAATTGATGTAAAATCAACAGTTTTTCTCTGGTAATCGGCCACTGCTCTACCCAAACAGGTTTGTCAGTTTTCCATTCCAAAGGAAGAGAAAAAGACATATTTATGAACTGTTAATCAGGTAGGATCAATGATGCATCTAATTGTTCCAAAAGGTCACGACCCCATAAATTAAAGGGTACTTGTAAAATACAGGGCTTAATATGTCCTAGAACCTTGGTATCGTTAGGATATGTAATAGATAACCATTGAGAACTTTGGGAGGCTGACTGAGTTCCCCCTATTCCTGTCACATGTGAAGTATCTTCAATGGGCCATTCCACAGGCCATTGTTTATAAGCTATGACAGAAACATCCGCCCCGGTATCTAATATACCAACAAAGGGCTTTTGTTGCAATAAAAATTGAGCAGTGGGTCGTGCATTAGAAACCGGTTTTAAAACTGCACTTACCTGTCGCGTAGATCCAAAGCCCCCTGTACGAGAGACAGTAGAAGGAATAGGTGCTGTAAAATATGGTAAAATAATTAATTGTGCCCACGAGTCCCCGGGAGAAATTGTTAAAGGTGATGAGGACCATACTTGAATTTTAACAATGCCTGTGTAATCAGCATCAATAACTCCAGGGATAACATGAATACCTGCCTTCGATGCAGAGGAGCGAGGTAATACTAAACCTACAGTAGCCGCTGGAATGGGTCCTTTAAAGGTAGTATTATATACCAAAACTTCATGAGGTAAGATGGCAGTTTTACATTCCGCTGCAATAAGGTCAATTCCTGCACTACCTTGTGTAGCAGTAGTACTATGAGCAAAAGACCCTTGCACTCCCTTTGGACCGAGGTTAGGAGTTAACCCGGAGCAAAGTTTTTTGGGGGTGGCGGTGTGGAATTAATTGGATTAGAGCGACATTGATTGGCCCAATGATATCCTTTTTGACATCGAGGACATTTTCGAGAAGGTCGAGAAGGTCCTTTTGCAAAGTTGGCACCCCCTCCTGGGGCTCTACACTGAGCTCGAAAATGTCCTGGTTTCTTACAATTAAAACACGTCCCCTGTGGCTTATTACCTTTTTGTATAGCTCCTGCTAACAAATTCATAGAATAACCATGAGTCCCCACATCTGCACATGCGCTCAATAAATCTGCTAAAGTAATTCCTGGGCGATGAGCTACAGTCTGCAATGCCTTTTTGCAATCTGAATTTGCATTTTCTTGGGCTAATTTAATCAATAACTCTGTTTGCGCATCAAGATTATCAATTTGCCTAGTTACAGCTTCCTGCAATCGATTAACAAATTGAAGGTAAGATTCGGTTGCACCCTGTTTAATTGATGCAAAAGATTTTGTTGGTTTATTCCCTTCTGGTGTTCTTTTAAATGCTCGCAAGATACAAGTGCCTATGGCTTGAAAACAGGTATCGTTTTGTTGAATTTGCATATCAAGGGTTGAAAATGGTCCCGATCCATAAATTTGATCAGGCACCAAATTAGTCCCAGTGATAAGTTGTGCTGCTTGCTTATATTCATTATCCCACACTACATATTGCGCAGGAGTTAACAGCATACGGAAAAGGTCTTTCCAATCTTTTGGAGTCATTAAGTAACCGTTACTAATCCCTTCTATCATGCCTTGAACAAATGAACTTTTTAAACCTGATTCTACGATAGCTCTACGTAATTCTCTCAAAACTTGATAAGGTAGAGCAGTCCATTCTGCATGATGTGTTTCGTTCCCTGCCTCTATTGTTGTAGTTCTAGTAACTGGGTATAAATTAGGATTAGGTTCCGAATTATCCCATAGATCATCGTTCCAAATGAATTCACCATTTTTTCGTGCTTGCTGTATACCTAATTGAATTAAACTAGGTCGTTCTACGCTCTTTGGTGTTTTGGTAATAATAACGCTATCATTAGCGTTGTTGGTTTGGATATTTTCAATTGGTTTATTAGGGGTAGTAGTAGTAAAGTCAGGAGTTTTGTTTTGCTCTTCCCTTCCCATATCGGTGGCCAGCCGACAAGAAGGAGGAGAAGGTGTAGGTCCAAGAGTCGCGGGAGGTAAAAGAGACCAGGTCTTGCCTGGCAATTTGTTGGATATATTTTCGTTAGTAATGCCTGTCAATCCAGAAGAGAGAATTACTATAGTAGAATATATCTCTCTCCAAGTCAATAATATAGGAGTCGAAACTCTAGGCTCTAAACGAAACTGCTGCCCTATCTTTTCCCATGTTTGAGGATCGAATGATCCCTTCTCTGGATACCAGGGACATTGACAAACTATTTCCTCAATTAAACGCTCTATATCTTTAAGAGTTATTGGATTTCGGGAGGAACCATATCTTTGCGTTATAGTATATAGCTCCTGTGCATGTTGTTTATGTGATGATGTTAAATTTCCCCCCATACTTACAGTGTTCCGTAGAAGGAATGGCGCGCTGACTGTTCCAGTCGTAGTAAGTACGTCACGTTTTCACCGATCACGTCGGGGATCACCAGATGTTGCAAAATAACTCTCCTCTCGTGTGTCTGGGCAAAAAACTCTTTATTTGGGAGTCAATCCCCTTCTTATATACTCTATGAATATTCATGGATATTACATGTATTATCATTACTATTGGTTACATTTTGCTTACACAACCATGATCATGCATTGCTTACAAGAACAACTCTACATGAACAGCTCGTGAACCTGCTCAGGAATGTACAAACATCACCTGCTATTCTGCTACTTTCTCAGGAAAGAACAAAAACATCACATGCTAGATTCTCAGGAATATACAAAACATCATCTGCTGCCTGTATCCAAATACATTCTATCTACAGAGACCGCCATAAAGAAACACATTGTCTTGGGTCTACATTTACGTATTATGGAACAAGGGGGGTGCCTTGGGGGAGTGGAATTGAAAATGTAACACATTTGTGATTGTTGTATTGGTTCTCTTGTTTGCTAGTGATTGTTAATAAAAAAAAAATGTAAAACCCCATGGATTAACATTTGAGGTATGGAATTGCCCTTTACAGTAAGAAGGATTTTACACTCAAAACACATAATAGCATTTGTGTCTGGAAAGACTTACATTTTTGTATGAAATGCATCCTCTGCACAATAATGCAATATTACTTGATGATAATATAATGCAATATTAATGCAGAATCCATTCACATGTGTACATTCTTCCTTTGCTAACACCCTGGCTGCTTACAAAATAGGATAGTGGTGGTTAGTTTTACTTGGATAGTCTGTGTGGTTGGGGCAGGCACTCCATGTTGCTGTGCTTTGGAGTCTGATAGAAAACATTGAGGGAGGTTTTTGCACATGATTAAAGCTTAGAGTTGAGGCTGGTTTCCAGCCCGTGAACTCTTAAGTGTCGGAAATGTGCTATAGTAACTGCAGGGTTTTCGCTAACGCCACAAGGGCTGTTGTGGTCCAGTGAGTGGAGTTTGATAGTAGCCTGTGCCACACTTTTCCTGGGAAGTAATTTCAGCTTAAGACTCCCTGCTAAGAAGGTGCATTCTGTTGTCCTTACACTCGTTCATGTGTTGCTGTTCTGCTGCTGTTACAGGGGGCACATTCTGTAGGCTTAATGTGGTGGATGTTGGCACGTGAAGTGCTGCGGATGCGTGGCACCATCTCCCGTGAGCATCCATGGGAAGTTATGCCAGATCTTTACTTCTACAGGGATCCTGAAGAGGTGAGTACAGGCTGCTACATTTCTAGGTCCATGTTCATTTTTCCTGTTTCCTTCCTCACCTCACCTTCTGTCTGATCTTCAGCCTAATGCAGCGATTCCCAAATTGTTCTGCAGCAAATTCCTAGGGATGCCATGACACATTTTTCCCACTTCTTTTCCCTGCCATCCAAACTACTGCTGTGGCTTCTCTAGATGAGCAGCAGCAGCCACTGCAGGCCCAGACTCTCCATACGCACAGCTGACGGTCCTGCCCCTTGAATGTCGCTTCTGTTCCTGGGCTGGATGGGAGGAGGTGGGCAGAAGCTGTATGGGGGAGAGAATGTGGGCATGTGTGGAAATGCTGGTATCGATGGCTGAAGCATGCCACGGATTTGTTTGGGCCTGGGGCAGTGGACCTCTTCAGCTGGTGGGGCTTCGGCATCCCCACCAACAAAAGTAGGACTCAATACTGGGGGGAGGGGGGATGTGTAGCCTAGGGGTGCCGTGACATGGGGAAAGTTTGGGAACCACTGGTCTAATGCCTTCCCTAAATCCTAAAGTGCTGTAACTTTCAGGTCCCCATTTTTTTGCCACTATCTGCTCGTCTCTCATCTTGCATAGGCCATTGCCTGTATTCTGACAGTGCAGCTCAGTGGTGTGGGTTTGTATTTTTTTCCCAATGTACCTCTCCCTTCTATGGGAGAAATGTGGTGCTTGAATTAGACATTTGCAAATTATTGACTGGGTTTACTGACCTACAGTGTCGTCATAGCATGTGCTAAAACAGGGCATTAGCGCAGCTTTAACCCATATTTACCATGAGTTTTTTTTTTAATTTTTATTATTTTTATTCAATTTTCTATTTTGTTCCATAAGCATACAAACTGTAACTCAACACATACCAACTAGTACAACTATATGGAATCCTAATCATAACAAGTTACAAACACTTTTTGCTGTGTGCCTTCTTCAGTATTACCATGAGTTTTATTGGCTGATCAGTGCTCAGATGGTTTTAGCGCAGGTATTTAACTTGTGCTGAAACCATTACAGCAGAATTGCCTGTCATTAATATTTTATTATTTTCATTCCCACCCTCACCCCCTCCCAAAACTTGCATAATTCAACAGTGAGAACATACATAAAGACTCCCCCCCCCCCCTTACTCTTCTAATTTCCCACCGTCCCAACTTCCATTAGTGGTTGCAAACCCCACCCTCACACTGATTACAATAAATGTGGAGAGAGCCTTTGTCTTGTACTCTCCCTACAACTTGCTTTGAGGGCTCCAACCTCCAGAGCACCAGTACTGTCCAAGAAAGAAACATTCTCAACCACCCATAGCCTCCAAGGTCCCCAAACCTACACAGGTCTAAAGAGTATTCAAAATCATACTACGCCCCCGGGGAGCTAGTTTTTGCAGATATGGACAATACCATTTTTTGCATTTAGGTTAGCCCCTAGCATCTTGAGCCTCCCACACCACCAGGAGGTGAATTTGATTTCCACAGTGCCAAGAGTTAGGCGGGTCTTGAGAGGTCCACTACTGCATAATACTTTTCCGAGCTACCAAGCAGAACTTCCTCAAAAGTAAACTCGCCTGTCCAGAGAAACCTATAAAGGTCCCCAGTTGACCTAGGAGCACCTGATCAATAGTACCAGTCCCCTGTGTCCAGAACAAAGGGAGGAATATTCCACCAGGTCTTTCCAAAACCTCTGCACCAAAGGACACCTCCAAAGAGCATGGATATAAGAATTATCCTCGGAGGTGCACTTTGCGCAGAGAAGCGCGTTCCCTCCCCCCACATGATACAACTGTATTTGTGCACAGTAAGCCCTTATAAGTATACAATAGCTCTCCTGCAGCCAGGTACACTGTACCAGTACAGGTATTCTCCTAAGATTGATTAACATATCCCAACCCATGAGGTCTCTCCCTATGTCATGAGCCCAGTGCTTCTGAATAGCTTATCTTATCTTTAGGAGGGGTCAGCTGATGCGTAGCCTTATGTGCGCCAGAAACACTGGTTCCCCTCTCAGAGATGGCATCAAAAAGTGCATGTGAAGTGGCTCTGCCGCCAATGAGGCTATAGTTGAATCTGACAATATGCGAACCTGGTCCCCCACTGCTTTCCCAAAATCTAAAACTAAAATTGTCTCGCCCTGGTGAAAGGAAACATTCCCCCTAAGCAGGAGCTGATTGGTTACTCTTGGATCCCTGCCCAAGTCCTTCACTAACAACCGCCATATAGCCCACATTGGGGGTAACAGCCCCCCCCCCCCCCCCCCCCCAAAAAAAAAAAAAAAAAAAAACCTATGTAGGTATTAGAGAGCTGGTGCAGTACAACAAAGAAAAAAAAGGGAAGGGGGGGTCATAAAAGGCTTGTTCAAATGTCCACAGGAGTAAAACGGGACTTCCCATATAACCAGTCTCGCAAATGATGGAGACAAGCCCAAGTTCGGCATTCCCAACCCCCTTGGGTCCAACCTCCCTGCATCAGATGAAATTTTAATCTAGGTTTTTTTGGAAGCCCAACAGAATTTGGAAAAAAGGTCTATTTAGAATCCTGTGGTCCCTACGTAAAAAATAGAGCGACAGTAGCAAATAGGGAAAGGGAAATGGGACTTGATATACTGCCTTTCTGAGGTTTTTGCAACTACATTCAAAGTGGTTTACATATATTCAGGTACTTACTTTGTACCAGGGGCAATGGAGGGTTAAGTGACTTGCCCAGAGTCACAAGGAGCTGCAGTGGGAATCAAACTCAGTTCCCCAGGATGAAAGTCCACTGCACTAACCACTAGGCTACTCCATAGTAGAGCCACCTGGGCAGGATAACCATACGCAAAAGACTAATACGTCCCATCGACAACAAGGGCAGGTGTCTCCATCCCTCCAAGCAGGTGTGCATGCATCCCAACACTGATAGTATAAAATGAAGAGATTTCTATTACTAGCCTCACTCCCAGGTATTTAAAGTGAAGCCCCGACCATTTCAGAGGAAACAGATCCACCAATAATTGACAAACTTGCGCCGATGAAGTGAGTTCCTCTGATTTATCTAGGTTCAGATTGAATCCTGCATTGTCTCCATACTTGCTAATAAGTTCTATCAGGGATGCCAGGGAATGATGTGGATTGGAAAGATGGACCAAAATGTCATCTGCAAATGCCGCTAATTTGAACTGGTGGGGACCCACTCTCACCCCCCTGGACATCTGGTGAGTTCTGTATATCTCTAAGAAGAGGATCCAGAGTTAAAATAAATAATAATGGAGACAAGGGGCACCCCTGCCTTGTACTCCTCAAAATCGGAAAGCAGTCGGACTCCAACCCATTAACCAGAATCTTTGCATGGGCTGAGGAATACAAGGCCTTCACTGATGTACATCTACCTGTGAACCCATAAACCTACAAGGTGGCATAAAGAAACTCCCCGTTCACGTAGTCAAAGGCTTTTTTGGCGTTGAAAGGAGGGAATATCTTGTTTACTATGTTGTTCCAGGGATGCCAAGATCCTCTGAAGATTTTTAGCTGTCGTGTGCCCCTTCACAAAACCCACGTGGGAATCATGGCTCAGATGTGGCAGAACTCACACCAACCTATTTGGTAGAATTTTAGCAAGAATTTTTAGCTACATGTTGAGAGATCGACCTTTATAAGCTGGGGACCTGTGGGTTTCTTTCCGGTTTCAGGAGTAGTACTACCCGTTCTGTATTTAACTCGGGCAATACTGCCTCAGCATCCACCATAAGCTTGAAGACCTTTACAAGGGGAGGTACCACCTCTTCACCCAGTAACTTACAAAACTCCGTTCTAAAACCGTCCTCTCCAGGGGCCTTTAATGAGGGGCTCTGCTAGATCACTGCAAGGACTTTGTTGGGATGAATAGGGGTGTTCAGTTTTAAGGTGGGCAAGACTTGATTTGCTAGGTAAATGTGACCTTCATTTGGTGGGGAGGCATATAACCGCCCATAGTAATGCTGAAAAATTCTGCATATCTCTGCATCAGAATGGATCTTTTCCCCTGGCTCTAATTTTTGGGACCTTCTCTATTATTTATCAGCCTAGCTAACAGATGCCCCCGCCCCTTATTGCTATGCCAATAAAGCTGGTACTTATAGTAGACCAATGATTTAACTTCCCTGACATGCAAAAGCGCATTCAGCGCTGTCTTCTTTGAAGCTCCAAATGAGCTGTACCATAACAATGTTGCTGGGCCCGCAATTGCCACTCCAAGCGTAATATTTCCTTATCCTGAGTCTTCTTTGCATGGCTGGCGTAGCTAATAATCTACTCCTGGAGTACAGCCTTAGCTGCCTCCCAGTAAATTAAAGGTTGATGCTCATAATCCGCGTTATGGACCCTGTACTCTTTTCAACTTGACAGCAACTTCTCTCAGAACTTAACATCGTGATATAATGCAAGTGGAAAGACCCATCTAGAATCCAGTATCCTACTCCCAGGGGGGGTTGCCAGTCTGCCCAAACCCACACATGATTCAAGATCACATAGGGACCCGATTCTATTTTAGAGATGTCCAAG
Source organism: Microcaecilia unicolor (assembly GCF_901765095.1). Taxonomy (NCBI): domain Eukaryota; kingdom Metazoa; phylum Chordata; class Amphibia; order Gymnophiona; family Siphonopidae; genus Microcaecilia; species Microcaecilia unicolor. The sequence continues at coordinate 277,958,796 of NC_044031.1, forward strand.
AGAACAAAGATGAGGAAAAGCGGAGATAATCTGTTCTTGATTGGGTGCTGTGTGCCCTTGGCAGGTGAGTATAATCCTTCTCTGTAGGATGAAGATCTCTCCATGCATATACCAAACCCAACTGCCTACAGAGATTGGGTAAGCCTTGGGTCACATTCACATCCAGGTCCCAAGTAGCTTTAAAATCCCCACCCATAATTAGGGGGTGGGGGGTTCGCACTATGTGTGAGTAGCACTGTAGTCATCTCCCTGTAAAACTCCCGGTCAAAGGTGTTAGGGGGGTACAGGCTGCACAACACCAGCTCTCTCCGTACCATAGACACCTGGCAAACCAGGTATCGACCACCTGGATCAGCAGGAGTTTTATCTACCACTCCTTAGCAGGAGTTGCAATACATTCCCGTACCCACCGTTGTTTTAATTTGGCACTTTCCTGTGCCGTCAGATGCGTCTCTTGCAGAAGAGCTGTGTCAACTTTGTGCCTCTGAAGCTGGTGCAATATCTTGGACCTTTTTATGAGCGAGTCAGTGCCTTCCACATTCCATGTTACAACCTTCACAAAGTAGATATAATTAAGATATGTAAAATGTACAGCTGTAACAAGCGCAAGAGGGGTTGTACAACTCTCCTATCATCCACTCCATCTGGGCCCCCAAAATATCTTTGCAAAAACAAACTTGTACCATTTATGATATCCTTCCTTAAACTCCACGCATACTGTCCAACACACCAAACTTTTTCCCCTCCCCTGCCCTCTATCCAACCCATCCAATCCTCCCTCTCAGCCCCTTCCCAGTTACCTCCAAAACATCCAACTTGCCCTATACTAAGGGCAGTCATATAAGATGCCTACTCCACTCAAAACCATATGTGAAGGTATTATCTTAATCCCCAGCCCCTATATGGAAACCCTCCCCGCTACTAGCCAGTCAATAGCAGCCTCCAGTAAGGACTAGGGGGCACACAGTGAAGCTACAATTTAAAACAGATTAGAGAAAGTATTCCTTCACTCATCGTGTAATTAAACTATGATAGCTATCTATAAAATAAGTGGAGGGAATGGGTAGACATGAATCACTTGTTTACTCTTTTCAAAAATAGTAGGACTAAGGGGCACGCAATGAAGCTACAAAGTAGTAAATTTAAAATGAATCTGAGAAAATATTTCTTCACTCAACATGTAATTAAATTCTGGAATTCGTTGCCAGAGAATATAGTAAAAACAGTTGGCTTAGCAGGGTTTAAAAAAAGGTTTGGATAGCTTCCTAAAAGAAAAGTCCATAAGCCATTACTAAAATGGACTTGGGGAAAATCCACTGCTTATTTCTAGGATAAGCAGCATAAAATGTATTGAGATCTTGCCAGGTATTTGTAACCTGGATTGACCACTGTTGGAAACAGGATCCTGGGCTTGATGGACCTTCAGTCTGTCCCAGTATGAAGCTCCACATCAGATAAGCAAAAAAAGAAAAAGGGGGGGACATTCAGTCAATAAATGGTCAGTTCCAACAAATCAAACCATTTGAACCGAAAGACATCTCCAGCAGACCAAACTGCAAGAAAAGGCCTCTGTTCCTCATGGCTGCTGGTCCAATTCCATGTCGTGTTCCTCTAAAGACGTTTGAGGCTATCTAGGAAAAGCAGCACACTTTCCACAAAGTTAGAGAGCTGTGTGCGACTTAGGTGTTGCACCCGCATGTGTTCCAGGTAAAGCAGAGCAAAGCGAATGTGGTGGTCAAATGTTTAGAGCAAATAGACAAAAAGCAACACCTTTTCATAGCCACGTTCACTGTATAATCCTGAAAACATGATATTTTCTTCCCATTATATGTGAGTGCCTTCCCCTTTCGCATTGCTTGCAGTATGACAGTTTTATGAGCAAAGTTTAGCAGTTTTGCAGTGAGCCCGCCATTAACCAGCTTCTGGGACCCCATTCTGTGAGCTCTCTCCACCCTTGGGGGACCGTGATGAACAGGGAGCTCTAATTCTCTGTGTAGCCATGCTGACTACTACACAGCCATGTCAGAAAGTTTTGGGTTTTTTTTTTTTTTTTTCCTCGCATGCAATTAGCATAGGAAACTTTACTTTTTGACAGGTCTGGAGCAGCATAGAAGCTGTGGTTGAGAGGATGGGTGTCTTGTGGCACCTCTTCTCTGCCTCCAGCCATGTCCTACCCAAACACCCCTCCTCCCTGTACCCAGCTTAAACATTCTACCTTCCATTTTATGGTTGACACAGACCCTACCCAGTGCATCCCAGGATGCACCGTGTGGTGCTGCTATATTGCAGATGATAGCGTGCAGAGGCAAGAGCAAGTGGGCATCACTCCTGCTTTGTTTGAGGTCCTGCCTTGGGCTTGGTGTCATGGGATGGGAGGGGGTATTAGACTACCGGGGAGTTTTTTGTGACCGGGGGGTGGGGTGTAATGGAGAGGACCACTAGATTACCAGGAAATTTGTGAGGAAGGGGGGCAGGGGAGACCATTAGACCACCAAAGAATGTTTAATATCGGGGAGGATGGGGGTAATGGGGTGGCCACCAGGGCATTTTAATTTGGGGGAGGGTGAGCCCATCATGTGGTGGCAGGGTGAATGCTGCTAGACACCAGGGATATGTTTGGGAGTGATGGAAAGAGGGGTTGGGGGTAAGGGGCTGATGTATGCCACAAAATGTCAACTTTCCCGTCTGACTGACATCTAGCACTGAGTTGCAGATTACCAACACACTTCTAAATCAGCAGTAGTTTGTATGCTCATTAGTTTGAGCATGCAGTGGCAATTTCTTTGTGCTAATTTTGTGGTTGAGCAAAGACTGTACCGCAAACCTTTGAGAACTGGTGCCACATTAAGGGTACATTTTTAGTAAATACATCCCACTGCATAAAACTGGTCTTGTGATAAATGTGTTAATTCATGTTAGCACGTGCTAACAGAATATGACACTTCTGTAAATGAAGCCCTAAGTTTGTACAGCAAAGTGGAGCTCCAGAGTTAAGACATCTCTTGATCTGCTTGGTTTTCTAGTTGACAAATTTTCTGTTGCTTGTGTTCTGTTTTCTTTCTTTTGATAGTACATAAGAGGAAAGAGCTTTAACTGTTAAACTGAATTGGCTGCATGTAATAAAATAAGGGCCTATAGACAACCCAGGAAGATGCTGCATGTTTAAATATAGAAAGTGATACGGATAGTATCGGAATTGGGATAAAAGGGAGGGGAGGATTTAGGGGGTTCATTTGATCTATGAAAAAAAAAATTGGAACTGTTTTCCAAGATTGTTCAGTACTTGCTGTTTCCTTTTTATGGCAGTTATAAATGTTTGTTCATATATTAATAGAGGTTTCACATAAATACTAGTAAGTCACATTTATGCTATCACTTTCTATGTCTGCACTGAATTTGTCCCTCTCTTTGTGTCCCCATCAGATTGAAAAAGAGGAGCAGGCTGCTGCTGAGAAGGCGGTCACCAAGGAGGAATTCCAGGGTGAATGGACAGCTCCAGTCCCTGACTTCCCACAGCCAGAGGTTGCTGATTGGTCAGAGGGTGTGCAGGTCCCCTCTGTGCCCATCCAGCAGTTCCCAGCTGGTGAGGACCTTAACCTTTAGAGCTCTGTGAGAGTATCTTATCCTTCCAAGAGTAGTTGGCGTGCAAGTTCAAGAACCAGAGGGGCATTAGTCATGATCAGCAAGTCTACTCAAATCAGCTTGTGGAAAATTTTAATTTTTTATTAAGATCTTTAAAAGTTGGAGGTAAAATCTGATCTCCCATGGAGCTTATATGCTCACTCTAAATGCCTCCCATGAAAGCATACCTGTACATTTTTTTTTAATAAATTGCATGCCAGCATGTCCTTTACATAAGTTTGTGGGCACAGCCAGATATGTGAACAAGGATTGTACTGTGCCTGAATACACAGCGCGCACTGCTAAAGGAAGCAAAGCACCCACTGCGTTTTGTAGATTCACTCTATAGAATCCGAGTCACATTACTTTTAGCACACCATGGTAAACTTTTAAAAACTTAACATAGATTATGGAACAGCTCAACAGTTCTGAATAAAACTTAGGACTCTTTGGGTTTCTGCCAGGTACTTTTTTTTTTAACAGTATAGTTTGAGCTGTTGCATTGATTGCAGGGGATATCAATTTTAGCAGTATAGCTGGGTTAAAAAAATGTAGATGAATAGTGTGAGCAAAATAGAATGAATCTTCCCCCGCTCCCAATCTGCCAGGTACTTCCTAAGATGTCTGGACTGCCAATATCCAGCAAAATGTTGAGTTCAATAGATCATTTATTTATCTGACCCATCATAGCACTTAGGTTGACATTTTTACATCTGGCTGGACATCAGCTGTGCTCCTAGGAGGTTTACAGCCTCGGATAATACCATAAAAACTTGCAAGGCACATCTCATCTAACATTCGCATGCAGTCTGATCACCAATTGTTGCTGCATTATGATAAAACCTCAAAAATAACTGATCTTTTTACAATTTGTTTTTTCTTCTAGAAAGAGCAGATCATTTAATAGCACAGAAGCCACCTCAAGGTAAATGCACATGTGTATGAAAATTCTGCATGGAAACCTAAGTTTGATACCATATTTTCAGGTTCTTCCTCTGGTATTTATAGGGCCCATGTCCCTTTAGAGAGCCAAACTAGTTAACTAAGGATCATAGCTGGGGCATGTTGTGAAGCCCTTTAGGGAAGATGAGATGGGAAGAGAAATCAGCATGTGTGGGACACTACTTTCTGTGGTGACAACTTGTCATGAACTAGTGTTCTTAGGAAGGCTCCATAGATTTCACTTGGGCCTGTCATGAAATGCCTAGCACCCACCTGGAGTTAACCCTGCAGTCACCTGGAGGATTTGTCCCCAGCACTGCTGCTCAGGTCCGCCTGCACCTGCTGGTTGTGCTCTACACCAGCACCCTCCACCCCACTGACTGGGTCTCACTTGCTTCTGAGCAAGTCTCCCACTCTCAGGTTATTCCCTAGTGATTTCTAGGTTACTGGGTCCACTCTCTCAGGGATCCTACAGTTCCTAGAAAGCACCCACAGACCCAACACACAAACCACCAGGATTCTTAAGTCAGTCCAGGACAACAGAGTCAATAAACTAACAAGGTTTATTGTCACAAAATTAGAATGGTGAACCATATAAAACAGATGGAAAAGTAACAGGCAGTAACGGAACGGGTAACTAAAGATCAGTATTAACTGTCTAAACACTTTTGTCATTACTTGGTAGCGCCTGGGAAGCCTCAAGAAATTAACTGCTCACATGCCTGAACAGGGTCTCAGGACAGAGATGGTTACCTCTGTGCTCCCATACTGAGACTAAAGATTACTTCAGTGCTTGGGGGGGGAGGGATTACTTCAGTGCTTGGGGGGGGAGGGGGACTGTCACTTGTGTAATAGCTTGTCAAAAAAGTCACCATCTGCTGGCCAAACAAGGGAAATGCCCTAGGAAACAAAAGTCATACATTCACTTAAGAAGTTACACACACAAATCCCATTTCATCACAGGGCCTAATTCAATAAAGGCTTTTCATATGTGCCATATGGGATTGTTTTTATTGGACCCTTTGAATTCAGCAGTAGCTCTGAAACAACTATTGCTATTGCCGTTTATTGTCTATAGTTAATGGAGATAAGAAAAATCCGCCAAAAGACGGAGAACTCAACACCCCACGGAAAACATCAATATAGAGTAAAAGTGGGAGGACGACCAAGGATACCAAAGACTAAGAAGATGTATATTAGTAGAGAAGTTTATTGAAGTATAGAGACTTGACACAACGTTGTGTTTCGGCCTTTAGGCTTGCATCAGGAGTCTTATTTTTCAAAATACCTTCTGAGCAATGATGATGGAAAATCTTCTGGAAAGAATAGTGTTTAGAAAGACCGTTGTAGGATAAAGCGTGTTCGTTTGTCTCGTTGGACTGAACGCTCGCAGCTAAATGCTTTTGCCATTTCAAGCATTTTGCTGTGAGCGTTCAGTCCAACGAGACAAACGAGCGTGCTTTATCCTACAACGGTCTTTCTGAAGACTATTCTTTCCAGAAGATTTTCCATCATCATTGTTCAGAAGGTATTTTGAAAAATAAGACTCCTGATGCAAGCCTAAAGGCCGAAACACAACGTTGTGTCAAGTCTCTATAGTTCAATAAACTTCTCTACTAATATACATCTTCTCAGTCTTTGGTATCCTTGGTCGTCCGCCCACTTTTACTCTGTTAATGGAGATAAAACATCAGTTTTAATGTAATTAGTAAAAGCATGAGTTGTAGCACTGCTTGTGCCAACAAGAGGATGATCACTCGCAGCAAGGTTGTGAAATTGGCAACGGGGTCTGAAGATTATATAAAACGCTTGCTACAAGTGTGGTTTAATAATAGACTCTGATGTTTTAATGGGTGTAGTGAGTTTTTTTTTTTTCTTCAGGAAAAGGGGATGTTGTGGGGGTTCAGTTGGTTGAAGATCCAACCTTTGCGCCCTGTGCTGTCTGGGAGTGTTTACAGCCTGTTTTGGAAAATAATTTTATTCTTTCAGGATGATAGGGTTCTTTTAACCTTATTTGGATTCAAGGATGCGTAGGACCCTTATCCATGCACTGTTCTTAAACTGTCTTGATTATTGCAACTCTTACCATGGTGTCCTGAGGCATGTTCAGTTGTTGCAAAACACAACAGTGAAATATCATTCTATCGTACTCAACAGTCTGATCATGTTATACCCTTTTGGTTGAACACTAGCTTTCTGTGGCTTTGCCAGGTGAAATTTAAAATCTTAATGTTTGCTCATTGGGTCTTCTACTTTGGACAGCCTCTTTATATAAGCACTGTGCTTACTCCTTGCTGTCCCCAATGCTCCCTAAGAACATCATAAACCAGTATTTTGGTTATTCCCTCTCAGCAGGCTGAGACTGGATTGGATATGTAGTGTACTGCCTTTAGTTGTCTTGCTTCCTGTCTTTGGAATTTGTTGTCCATTGAATTTCTTAGTATGCTAAGTTCAAGAAGGTCATGAAGACCTGGTTTTCATTGTGCCCATCCTCGGGCTCCTTGGATGTCATTCACTCCCCTTCTGCATGTGTAATTTTAGGGCAGACCTTTATTACAAATTTACAGGACCATTATAAAGTTGGCACTACAAACTTCTGATGTCAATTCCTATTCAAATGTTGATATATCAAATACTGGAATCAGTGAATAAAGTGAAAATAATCTATCCAGTCTGCCCATCAATACCAGATAGTAAACTACAATCCTTTTTTTTTTTTCCTCAGGTCCCCTCTATGCTTGTCTTATGTTTTCTTGAAATCAGATAGTAACATGTCCAGATGTAGAGTGCATGCTGGGCTCCAGAGGGAGGTGCAGTCTGTGGCTTATGTTAGTGCAGTGCTTGGGCTAGTGATGCCGCAAAATAGGGCGGGTAGGGGGAGCCTAAGTGGTTGCAAATGGAGGTTCCTGATGTCATCTGTAACCAGAGACTTGTTCTGGAGTACAAGTTACTGGGTAGGAAAGGATTTTGACTTTTTCTTTTTTTTTTTTTTTTCTTCCTGTGCCACAGAAGATTGGAGTACCCAGGCAGCCAGCACTGATGACTGGTCTTCAGCTCCCACTGCCCAGGCAACAGAGTGGGTAGCAACAAACACTGAATGGCCATGAGCTATGCAAACAAGATAACACCTGTAATAAAAGTTCATTTTTGTTACAGGTTCTGATCTGGTTTCTTTATTCTTGGGAATGCCTGGTATAACTGTAAAGGTTTAGGAACATAAACATGTTGTATGTCAACTGCATTATTCTTTTAAACAGTTGGAAGCTGATAATTCCCTTATCCTTAACGTATGTAATCACAGCTTGCTGGTTCTTACAGTGTAGACTCCAGCTAAGGTAATTTAACAGAACTCTTAGGTGTAACTTCAATTTTGATGTACATTTTTTTTACATTGGTAGTAAGCTAGACTTTTTTGTTCCTGTATGGAACTTTTATTTATTTATTTTATTTTTGTTACATTTGTACCCTGCACTTTTTCCCACTCATGGCAGGCTCAATGCGGCAGGCAATGGAGGGTTAAGTGACTTGCCCAGAGTCACAAGGAGCTGCCTGTGCCGGGAGTCGAACTCAGTTCCCCAGGACCAAAGTCCACCACCCTAACCACTAGGCCACTCCTCCACTCCAACTTGATAGTGGGTGTTAATAGAATTGTTTAACTTAATCTCTAAGTGAAAAATTTGAAGGCATCTATAGAAAGGATATTTTTAGATGTTCAGCTATAGTTAAGTAGTTTGTGTACAGAGGAGTGTCTTTCATATACTGCTGTACTTCATTCTCCAGATTCATAAAACTAGTGGTGTGTACCATTTTATTTAAGAGCTTTGGGTATTCTGTAGTTTTAGAATGAAGCTTATCCTATATAATAATTTACACCACCAACGTTCTGTGTCTGGCTGCCTGGGTTCGTAATGTCTCCTGACGTCAGCCAACCTCCAGCGTTCCATTCCCCCTCACTGTCCCCTCGCGTCAAGACATAATGATGTCAGAGAACGGAACAGTGAGAGGGAAGGGAACGCTGGAGGTGAGCTGACGTCGGGAGGGATATTATGAACGGAACGGAAGCCAGCGCCAGCCAGCCAGAGAACGTTCAGGTACAAATTGAGGGGAGGAGAGAATCGCAGGACATCGAGGGGCAGAGGCGAATTGACGGACATGGATGGGATGGGAGGACAGTAGAGGGGGAGAATTGCGGGCCACTGATGGGACAGCAGGGAAGAGAATCGCTGGACATGGAGGGGAGGGGAGAGAGGAAAAAAAAAAGCTTACATGACAGCCTTCCTAGGGCCCATTTCATTGTTGAGGAAACGGGCATGGTTCCACTAGTGTTGATAACATGCTTACAAAGCATAAAATAAGAGAACACAGAAACAAAATGCTGGCAGTTAACCATTTTCCACTTTCCCTTCTCCTCTCCCCCGCCCCCCCCCCCCCCCCCCCCCCCCCCCCCCCCCCAGAAAAAATGCTTACCCACTACACGTGTACAGAGAAAATCTTGCTTGCAAGATAGACATTTGTGCTCTTATGACTTCGTTTTGATTTGACAATCATAGGGCTTGATTCCTTCTATCACATGGTTGTATTTGTATTTAATAGACTTATTCCTTCTAGCTTTACAAAGGACCCTGCTGCCTGACTCGTTTGGTCCCTATGCCCTGGTCCAGAGATAAGATTGCAAGCTATGGAGGGTAGAGTATATCTTCTCCCCCCCCCCCCCCCCCCCAAAAAAAAAAAAATCTGTAGAAAAATTTTTTTTTTAATTAGTTATGGGTATTAATTGAATTCTGCTGTTCGTGTGTCAATCATGTAACCTTTTTCTCCACTGGGCAGATCCTGTGTGAGCTACTGTTGTAGTATACCCTTCCCCATTATGTAAGGCCTTACACATGAATGTGATTACCTTTCTACTGTAATTGTAATCTTCTCCCTGTGTCTAATAATGGCCCCAGTGGAGCCACCCACTGTTGTATTCTGTTTTTCTCCGAGGACAAGCAGGCTGCTTGTTCTCACGACTGAGTTGACGTCCACGGCAGCCCCCACCAAACGGAAGAAAAACTTCGCGGGCGGTCCCGCACACAGGGCACGCCCACCGCGCATGCGCAGCCGTCTTCCCGCCCATGCGTGACCGTTCCGGCTCAGTTTTTTTCTATTCCGTGCTGGAGAGAGACGTGTTCCTGTCTCTCTCTTAGCCCCGGAAACCGGATTGCGGCCTAGCCGCGGTTTTTCTCTTTTTGAGTATACCTTCGCGTCTTATTTTCTTAAAAAAAAAAAAAAAACAGCGAAAAAGTTTTCCTCGTCGTCTTTAGCTGCGAGGGTGCGGCCCGCGGTCGTTTCTTCTTTTTCGGGTGTGCTTTTCACCGCCACCATCGACGATTTTGACTTCGCCGACGCGATTTTTCCGTCGATGTCTTTGAAGGTCCCGAGCTGATTCAAAAAGTGTGGTCGGTGTGGCCGGCAGATCTCGCAGACCGATACTCAACGCTTGGTGTCTCCAGTGCCTCAGCCCAGAGCATAATTCCAAGACCTGCACCTTGTGTCTCGGCTTAAGAAAGCGGAGACAGGTGGCGAGGCAAGGTCTGCGGGACCATCTTTTTGGAACTTGCGCCGGCCCTTCGACGTCGACCTCTACGGCATCAGTGTTGACGGCCGGGTCTTAGGTACCGGTACCGATGTCGACGAAGTCGGCGCCGACTCTGGCATCGACCCCAGGAGTACAGGTACCTTTGGCCTGCCGGTGACGGCGGGAGTGAGCGGCCGCGCGGGCAGTGTGCCCTGGCCACTCCCTCTGCTCAGGGCCATCGGGACCGAACCCTGTCAGATCCGATACCTCGAGGCCGGGAGGGTTCTACCTCCTCCTCGTCTCTTCCGAGCACTGATGACGGGCATCGCAATAAGGCTAAGAAGCACCGTCATCGGTCACCCACAGCGTACGGGACTGCCAGCTCCGGTACATCGAGGGATGACTCGACGCCCAGGAAGCGGCAGTGCCGGGAGGAGCATTCCCCCTCGGTCGAAGAGGTGTCGCTGTGTGAGTCCGCGGGTACCTCGGTACTGTCTCCTAGACCCGAGCAGCTACCGGCACCCACACCAGCCCCTCTGCCTTTCCCGACAGCGGGCCTTGACGAGTTCCTCCGAGCCATCCTTCCGGGGATCCTGGAAGGGCTGATGCGCCAGGCTCTGCCGGCACCGGGGGTGCTTGCGCCCCCGGCACCGTTGATGGAGGCGCCGGTGGGCTCTGACCCGATGCTGAGGCCTCCGACGCCGCTTGCGGCACCGGTGTCGACCGCCACGCAGGTGGAGTCGACGTCAATGGAGGGAGCTTTGTTCCCGCCGGCACGGGAGTCCACCGCTCGTCGCCATCATCGAGGACGTGGTTCCTCGCAGTTGAGACGGGCCCGGTTGAGGTGTGAGCTGAGAGAGCTCATGTCCGACACCGAGGAGGAGGCCTCATGGGGGGAGGAGGAGGGCCCCAGATATTTCTCCTCAGAGGAGTCTGTGGGCCTTCCCTCCGACCCCACTCCTTCACCGGAGAGGAAGCTCTCGCCTCCTGAGAGCCTCTCCTTTGCCTCCTTTGTCAGGGATATGTCCATCAGCATTCCCTTTCCCGTGGTTACTGTGGATGAGCCAAGGGCGGAGATGCTCGAAGTCCTCGACTATCCATCACCACCTAGAGAGTCCTCCACGGTGCCGTTGCACAATGTCCTTAAGGAGACACTGCTTCGGAACTGGTTGAAGCCACTATCTAATCCCACCATCCCCAAGAAAGCGGAGTCCCAATACAGGATCCACTCAGACCCAGAGTTGATGCGGCCTCAATTGCCTCATGACTCGGCGGTCGTGGACTTTGCTCTCAAAAGGGCACGGAGTTCGAGGGATACCGCCTCGGCGCCCCCTGGGCGGGAGTCTCGCACTCTGGACTTGTTTGGGAGGAAGGCCTACCAATCTTCCATGCTCGTGACCCGCATCCAATCATACCAGCTCTACACGAGCATCCACATGCGGAACAATGTGCGGCAACTGGCGGACCTGGTCGACAAGCTCCCTCCGGAGCAGTCCAGGCCTTTTCAGGAGGTGGTCAGGCAGCTGAAGTCGTGCAGAAAGTTCCTGTCCAGGGGTATCTATGACACCTGTGATGTGGCATCTCGAGCTGCGGCCCAAGGTATAGTGATGCACAGACTCTCATGGCTGCGTGCCTCTGACCTGGACAACCGCACCCAGCAGCGGCTGGCAGATGTCCCTTGCCGGGGGGATAACATTTTTGGCAAGAAGGTTGAGCAGTTGGCGGACCAACTACACCAGCGGGAAACCGCTCTCGACAAGTTCTTCCACCGGGCGCCTTCAGCATCCACCTCTGCAGGTGGACGTTTTTCCCGGGCCCAGCAGGCTGCACCCTACGCCTACAACAAGCGTAGGTACACCCAGCCGGCCCGAAGGCCGCCTCAGGCACAGGGACAGTCCCAGCGCGCTCGTTCCCGTCAACAGAGTGCGCCTGAGCAGCCCCTTGCGCCTCCACAGCAAAAGCAGGGGACGGGCTTTTGACTGGATCCATGGGAACATAGCCGCCATCAAAGTATCCGTGCCGGACGACCTGCCGGTTGGGGGGAGGTTGAAACTTTTTCACCAAAGGTGGCCTCTCATAACCTCCAACCAGTGGGTTCTCCAAATAGTGCGGTTCGGATACACCCTGAATTTGGTCTCCACTCCACAAATTGCCCACCGGGAGCCCAGTCCTTCAGCTCCCATCACAAGCAGGTACTTGCAGAGGAACTCTCCACCCTTCTCAATGCCAATGCGGTCGAGCCCGTGCCACCCGGGCAGGAAGGGCAGGGATTCTATTCCAGGTACTTCCTTGTGGAAAAGAAAACATGGGGGATGCGCCCCATCCTAGACCTGAGAGGCCTGAACAGGTATCTGGAGCGAGAAAAGTTCAGGATGCTTTCCTTAGGCACGCTTCTCCCCATGATTCAGAAAGACGATTGGCTATGTTCCCTGGATTTAAAGGACGCTTACACTCACATCCCGATACTGCCAGCTTACTGACAGTATCTCTGATTCCGTCTGGGGACACGGCACTTTCAGTATTGTGTGCTGCCCTTTGGGCTCGCCTCTGCACCACGGGTGTTCACGAAGTGTCTTGTGGTGGTTGCGGCGTATCTAAACAAGCTGGGGGTGCACGTGTTCCCGTATCTCGACGATTGGCTGGTCAAGAGCACCTCAGAGGCAGGAGCTCTTCGGTCCATGCAGTGCACTATTCACCTTCTGGAGCTGCTGGGGTTTGTGATAAATTACCCGAAGTCCCATCTCCAGCCAGTCCAATCTCTGGCATTCATAGGAGCTCTGCTGAATTCTCAGACGGCTCAGGCCTTTCTTCCCGAGGCGAGGGCGCAGAATCTTCTGTCCCTCGCTTCCCAGACCAGAGCGTCTCAGCAGGTCACAGCTCGGCAGATGTTAAGACTCCTGGGCCATATGGCCTCTACGGTCCATGTGACTCCCATGGCTCGTCTTCACATGAGATCTCAATGGACCCTAGCTTCCCAGTGGTGCTAAGCCACCGGGAATCTAGAAGATGTCATCCGCCTGTCCGTCAGTTGCCGCAATTCGCTGCACTGGTGGACAATTCGGACCAGTTTGACCCTGGGACGTCCATTCCAAATTCCTCAGCCTACGAAGGTGCTGACAACGGATGCATCTCGCCTGGGGTGGGTAGCTCATGTCGATGGGCTCCACACCCAGGGGGGTGTGGTCCCCCCAGGAACAAGATCTTCAGATCAACCTTCTGGAGCTCCGAGCGGTCTGGAACGCACTGAAGGCCTTCAGGGATCGGCTGTCCTACCAAATCATCCAAATTCGGACAGACAATCAGGTTGCAATGTATTACATCAACAAGCAGGGGGGGCACCGGATCTCGCCCCCTGTGTCAGGAAGTCGTCAGGATGTGGCGTTGGGCCTGCCAGTTTGGCATGCGTCTCCAAGCCACATACCTGGCAGGCATAAACAACAGTCTGGCCGGCCGCCAGACTGAGCAGAGTCATGCAACCGCACGCGTGGTCGCTCCATTCCAGAGTGGTACGCAAGATCTTCCGAGAGTGGGGCACCCCCTCGGTGGACCTTTTCGCCTCTCAGACCAACCACAAGCTGCCTCTGTTCCAGACTACAGGCACACGGCAGACTGGCGTCTGATGCCTTTCTCCTCTATTGGGGGAACGGCCTCCTGTATGCTTATCCTCCCATACCTTTGGTGGGGAAGACCTTGCTGAAGCTCAAGCAAGACCACGGCACCATGATTCTGATTGTGCCTTTTTGGCCCCGTCAGATCTGGTTCCCTCTACTTCTGGAGTTGTCCTCTGAAAAAACGTGGAGATTGGAGTGTTTTCCGACTCTCATTTCGCAGAACGACGGAGCGCTTCTGCACCCCAACCTTCAGTCTCTGGCTCTCACGGCCTGGATGTTGAGGGCGTAGATTTTGCTTCGTTGGGTCTGTCTGAGGGAGTCTCCCGTGTCTTGCTTGCCTCTAGAAAGGATTCCACTAAAAAGAGTTACTTTTTCAAGTGGAGGAGGTTTGTCGTTTGGTGTGAGAGCAAGGCCCTAGAACCTCGTTCTTGTCCTGCACAGAACCTGCTTGAATACCTTCTGCACTTATCAGAGTCTGGGCTCAAGATCAAATCAGTAAGGAATCACCTTAGTGCGATTAGTGCTTACCATTATCGTGTAGAGGGTAAAGCCATCTCTGGAGAGCCTTTAGTCGTTCGATTCATGAGAGGCTTGCTTTTGTCAAGGCCCCCTGTCAAGCCTCCTGCAGTGTCATGGGATCTCAACGTCGTCCTCACCCAGCTGATGAAGCCTCCTTTTGAGTCACTGAATTCTTGCCATCTGAAGTACTTGACCTGGAAGGTCATTTTCTTGGTGGCAGTTACTTCAGCTTGTACAGTCAGTGAGCTTCAAGCCCTGGTAGCTCATGCTCCTTATACCAAATTTCATCATAACAGAGTAGTACTCCGCACTCACCCTAAGTTCCTGCCAAAGGTGGTGTCGGAGTTCCATCTTAACCAGTCAATTGTCTTGCCAACATTCTTTCCCAGACCGTATACCCGCCCTGCTGAACGTCAGTTGCACACATTGGACTGCAAGTGAGCGTTGGCCTTCTATCTGGAGCGGACACAGCCCCACAGACAGTCCGCCCAATTGTTTATTTCTTTCGACCCCAATAGGAAGGGGGTCGCTGTCGGGAAACGCACCATTTCCAATTGGCTAGCAGATTGCATTTCCTTCACTTACGCCCAAGCTGGGCTGGCTCTTGAGGGTCACGTCACGGCTCATAGTGTTAGAGCCATGGCGGCATCAGTGGCCCACTTGAAGTCAGCCACTATTGAAGAAATTTGCAAGGCTGCGACGTGGTCATCTGTCCACACATTCACATCACACTACTGCCTCCAGCAGGATACCCGACGCGACAGTCGGTTTGGGCAGTCTGTGCTGCAGAATCTGTTTGGGGTTTGAATCCAACTCTACCCTCC
Source organism: Microcaecilia unicolor (assembly GCF_901765095.1). Classification (NCBI taxonomy): domain Eukaryota; kingdom Metazoa; phylum Chordata; class Amphibia; order Gymnophiona; family Siphonopidae; genus Microcaecilia; species Microcaecilia unicolor. Next base: position 277,973,870 of record NC_044031.1, read on the forward strand.
AGGACCCGATTTATTCTGTTCAGGCTGCACTCCTCAGTTAGTTGTTCTTCATAGGTCAATTTCTGTTATGCCCTCGCCGTTGTGAGGTTCAATTGACCTGGGTTCTTGTTTTGAGTGAGCCTGAGAGCTAGGGATACCCCAGTCGTGAGAACAAGCAGCCTGCTTGTCCTCTGAGAAAGCGAATGATACATACCTGTAGCAGGTGTTCTCCGAGGACAGCAGGCTGATTGTTCTCACCTACCCTCCCGCCTCCCCTTTGGAGTTGCGTTTTACTCATTCCTTTGCTTGTCATTCAACTGAGTGGGAACGGTCGTGCACGGGTGGGAAGACGGCCATGCATGCGTGCGGTGGGCGTGCCCTGCGTGCGGGACTGCCTGCGAAGTTTTTCTTCCGGTTGGTGGGGGCTGCTGTGGACGTCAATCCAGTTGTGAGAACAATCAACCTGCTGTCCTCGGAGAACACCTGCTACAGGTATGTATCATTCGCTATCTGTGTACCCAACTACAATTTGTTGGTAATTTGTGTCCAGTGGTGCTCAATCACAGACCAGCTCAGTTGCACAGGATTCCCACACTGCTTAATGACACTGTTCTGTTTATCTGTGCTTTATATGATTGAGCTTATGTGAAATGGACCCTATACACTATTCTATCTAGCAAAAGAAATTATGCATTCTAAAAGGTTATGTACATTTAAGTAATCAGGCAGTTACAAAGTTGTTGACTATAATTGATAGCCAGTGCTTCCCTATATGGACCTAATATAATGTGCCAGTTAGTGACAAGCCCTTCTGCACTATACATTTCCTACCATGTGGGATTTTATTCCAGTACAATCAGCCTCTTTCTTGCTCAGTTCAGGAAGCCATCACCTCCCACAGCCAGATGGAAAGTACTACCCATAATGGAGATGTGAGTGGAGCAGCAGGCATTCTGTTTCAAAAGCCTTCCCATTTATTCCATGCTTCCTGTGGGGAAAACAAAATTGCACTGCCTTTAGGCTTTGCCAGTAGTTTATTGGTGCATGTAGAAGACTATTCCTGTGTAAAGGAGGAAGGGTATAAAATTGGAATAAGCAGGCCTTGTTTAGGTTTTTTTTTTTAAAGATGTGGGAGCCCAACCCTTTTCCATATAAAGGAGTTGAGTTTCAATTTTGGTTTTGTACACTTCTCCCCCCCCCCCAATTAGATCTTCTGCAAGCTGTTTACATAGTTCTTGTGTATAATGGCAGAACTTGCATAACAGAACCATCTGGGGAATGGTAATTATCCTATATAAATTTGCACCTGCAGCATTGGTTACCTGGGTTTGTAACATCTGATGATGTCAGCCAGCGCTCCATTCCTCCCTGCCCTCGTGTCAAAACGTAATGACGTCAGGGTGGAACGCTGAAGGCTAGCTGAGCTGATGTCAAGGGATGTTACCAACACAGATGACAAGCCAGCCAGCGAACCCCGAGGTACAACTTTAGGCAGCCAGTGAACCCTGAGGTACTCAGCAGGGTTGCGGGAAGCCAGTGAGCGCCATGAGCCATGGCGCGAGACTAAGATGCGTAGGACAGCAGCCTTCAGCGTTCCCTTCCCTCACTGCCACACCCTTGCGTCAAGATGTAATGATGTCCGAAGGCGGAGCAATGAGAGGGAAGGGAACGCTAGAGGCCAGCTGAGCTGACGTTAGGCAGCCATCAAACCCCAAGGTACTCAGCAGGGGTGGCGGGCAAGCGGACTGAGCAATGGCGTGAGACTGAGAGGCGAAGGACAGCAGCCTCCAGTGTTACATTCCCCCTCACTGCCTCGTGTCAAGATGTAATGTAGATAGACTCCTCAAAGACATCATGAACAATCAGAAACCATTTGGTGGTAAAGTTATTCTCCTTGGTGGAGATTTTTTACAGAAACAGTGGTACCACACAGTGATCGAGCTCACATTATTGAAGCAAGCATTAAATTATGGAAAAAATTTGAAATAAAACAACAATGTGAGCGCTGTAGACCCAGATTTCAACAACAGCTGATGGAAATCTTCCATGTCCAGATGGTTTCAAAGATATCAAAATCCCACAGAAGCACATTTGTCACGGCAATATAGTTAATGCCGTTTTTGGAGAAAAAATTACCGCAGATAGTGTTTTCAACTTTGCTAAAAAGGCTATTCTTTGCCCAAAAAGTGCACATGTAGATAAGATAACATAGTAGATGATGGCAGAAAAAGACCACGGTCCATCCAGTCTGCCCAACAAGATAAACTCATATATGCTACTTTTTGTGTATACCCTACTTTGATTTGATAAATGAGGCCGTTCTAAATATTTTAGAAGGTGAGACAGTTACTTTTTTAAGTTCGGACTCCATTCATGACTCCAATGATGAGGAACATCAGTTATATCCTGTAGAGTTCCTTCATGAACAAACTCCAGCTGGGATGCCTTGCCATAAACTGCATTTAAAAATTGGAGCCATAATTATCCTACTCGGGATTTTAAATACCAAGCGAGGTTTATGTAACGGAACTCGCTTAATAGTCAAAGACTTGAAACCTAACATTATTAGTCAAGTAATCACTAGGTCAACTGCAGGGAGTACTGTTTTTATCCCACGTATTGAAGTGGTACTATCTAACACTGACCTCCCATTTACATTATGTCAAAAACAATTTCCTGTGAAATTGGCTTTTACAATGACAAGTCACAAGGACAAACATTTGAAAAAGTTGGCATTTTCCTCCCAGAACCACCATGGGCAACTGTATGTAGCATTTTCACAAGTTCGAAACTCTTCTGATGCAATTGTAAAAGTCATAGATGGGCCTGAACAAGGAAAGCTTTTCCCTCATTGTAACAATGTTTCCATATCATCAAGCTGATCAATCCATAGACTGGTGGGTTGTGTCCATCTACCAGCAGGTGGAGATAGAGAGCAAACTTTGCCTCCCTATATGTGGTCATGTGCTGCCGGAAACTCCTCAGTATGTTCTCTATCTCAGCAGGTGGTGGTCACACACAGCAGCAGCAGCTCTGGCTAGGCCTCCAAGCCTAATTTTTAGGTTTTGTTGAGTGCCTGGGGTTGAGGGCTCTTTTGAGCAAGTGCAAACCTGGTGGTGCCAGGTCCCTCCTTTTCTCCCCCCTCCCGCTGGCTCCGTTAAAAAAAAAAAAAAAAAAAATTTTAAACGTCTTTAAAGGCGTTTATTTCGACGTTTATTTAAGCGTCTATTGCAGCTACTCACTGGGACACCAGGTCGTTACAACTCGGAGCGGACAGCAGGTAATTTTACCTTTTATAGCGGGCGGGGGTTCCCCGATTCTTCTCCTCGTGGCACATGGCGTCGGAGGGCGAGGGCGCAAAGGGTCGCTCCCCGGGTCGCTTGAGCGCTTCTAGAGGGGATGCGGGGGTCTTAAAGCCTGATTCGCCCTTGTTGGGTGGCAGTTTCGTGACCGATGAATGTCCCGGTCCTTCCTCCGGCGTGGCGGTTTTTCCCGCCATAAACGCCCATCCCCCGCTCCTCGCCTCCGCCATTTTGGCCGGCCACGCGGCTCGGACGGCTTCTTCTTGGGCCGCCCTTGAGGTTGGAGACATTAATGCCATGAACGCCCTTAATTTGGGCGACGGCACAGAAGCGGCTAAAGTTAAGAGCCGTTCTTCCCGCGCGGCTCCTTCGCGGAGTTTCGCGCCGGACGCCATTTTGGATGCGCAGCAGGCCTCTCCCCCGCTGTTGCGAGCGCCGGTTGAGAGTGCGCCTAGGGCTGTTGCCCAGGCTGCGGAAGTGCACAGTCTGGGGGGTTTCTCCCCCGAGTTTGTTTTGCTGCTGCATCAGGCCTTCCTCATGCACAACGCTGCCCCCGCTCCCTCGTCTGGTAAAGAGGTTGAGGTTCCCAGAGGTAAACGCCCTCGGGTTGATTCCCAGGCCTTGGAGGAATTTGTCTCCTCCGATGTAGATGAGGGCAGCGTGTCTGAGGTCTCCCAACGGTCCTTTGCGGATTCCTTGGAGGAGACGGATCCCCGCTCGGATGGAGCGGATGACCCCTCTGCAGCGCGGCTTTTTCGCCCAGAGGATTTGCCCAACCTGTTGTTACAGGCCATGGACACTTTGAAGATTTCCTCTCCGGAGGACGTCTCTCCCTCAGCCCCTGTTGGCTCTGCCATTATGCTGGGGACGAAGCGCCCGCCTAGAACCTTCCACGTGCATGATGCCATGCACACCTTAATTTCGGCTCAATGGGATGTCCCAGAAGCGAGCCTTAAAGTGGCTAGGGCTATGTCCCGCCTCTATCCTTTGGCTGTGAGTGAACGTGAGGCCTATCTGTGGCCTACCGTGGATTCTTTAATCACTGCGGTGACTAAGAAAACGGCATTGCCGGTGGAAGGTGGCACGGCCCTAAAGGACGCCCAAGACAGGAGATTGGAGGCGGCCTTAAGGTCGTCCTTTGAGGCGGCTGCTTTAAGTTTGCAGGCCTCAGTTTGCGGCTCCTATGTGGCCAGGGCGTGCCTGACTATGGTGCAGCGGGCTTCCCCCTCGGATCATTCCTTGAGGGATGATTGGCCAGCCCTGGAATCGGGCTTAGCCTATGTGGCAGACTTGCTGTATGATGTCTTGAGAGCCTCAGCTAAAGGCATGGCTCAGACAATCTCTGCGCGGCGGTGGCTTTGGCTGAAACATTGGTCTGCTGACCACGCCTCTAAATCCCGCCTGGCTAGGTTGCCTTTTAAAGGCAAGCTGCTCTTTGGGGTCGAGCTGGACAAAATCGTGACCGATCTCGGCACATCTAAGGGCAAGAAGTTACCAGAGGTCAGGGCTCGGGCTAGTGCTCGTCCCGGTACCTCCAGAGGACGGTTTCAGGAAGCCCGTCGGTACCGCCCGGGCAGGTCGGGTTCTGCTGCCCCCTCTTCCTTTAAGAGGCATTTCTCCCCCAAGCAGCGTTCCTTTCGCAGAGACCGCCGTCCCGGAGGTGCTCCCTCCGGTCCTCCCCCAGGGTCTCGTACCCAATGACGGGGTCTTGGTCCACGCCCCAGTGCAGATTGGAGGACGGCTGTCCTCGTTTCTGGGCGAGTGGACCACAATAACTTCAGACGCTTGGGTGCTGGAAGTCATCAGAGACGGCTACAAGCTAGAGTTCTGCCGACCCTTAAGAGACGGGTTTGTACTCTCTCCCTGCAAGTCTCCGGTCAAAGCTGTGGCAGTGCAGCAGACTTTGGACAATCTGATCCGCCTGGGTGCGGTCGTTCCGGTGCCAGAAAGTCAGCTTGGCAAGGGGCGTTACTCCATTTACTTTGTGGTACCAAAGAAAGGAGGTTCTGTCCGGCCTATCCTCGACCTCAAAGGGGTCAATCGGGCCTTGAAAGTGCGGCACTTTCGCATGGAGACTCTCCGCTCTGTTATAGCGGCAGTGAAGGCAGGGGAGTACCTGGCTTCCTTGGACATCAAGGAAGCGTACCTGCATATTCCCATCTGGCCTCCTCATCAACGCTTTCTGCGTTTTGCAGTCCTGGGCCGACACTTCCAGTTCAGAGCCCTCCCGTTCGGGTTGGCTACTGCTCCGCGGACCTTTTCCAAAGTAATGGTGGTCATAGCGGCCTTCCTGCGAAAGGAAGGAGTACAAGTCCATCCTTATCTGGACGACTGGTTGATCCGAGCCCCCTCTTATGCAGAGTGCGGCAAAGCTGTGGACCGGGTAGTTGCTCTTTTGAGCTCCCTGGGATGGATCATCAACTGGGAGAAGAGCCAGCTGCGCCCGACTCAGTCCCTGGAGTATCTGGGAGTTCGATTCGACACCCAAGTGGGCAGAGTGTTCCTGCCAGACAATCGGATTGTCAAACTTCAGGCTCAGGTGGACCAGTTCCTGGTAGACTCTCCTCTTCGGGCTTGGGACTATGTGCAGCTGTTGGGCTCTATGACGGCCACGATGGAAGTAGTGCCCTGGGCCAGGGCTCATATGAGACCACTACAACACTCTCTGCTGCAGCGCTGGACTCCGATGTCGGAGGATTATGCGGTGCGTCTTCCCTTGGATCCAGCAGTGCGCAAGGCGCTGAGCTGGTGGATGCAGGCAGACAAGTTGTCTGCAGGAATGCCTCTGGTGACCCCAGAGTGGATTGTCGTCACGACGGACGCCTCATTGTCGGGCTGGGGAGCCCACTGCTTGGGAAGGACAGCGCAGGGGCTCTGGTCTCCTGCAGAGGCGAAGTGGTCTATCAACCTCCTGGAACTCAGAGCCATTCGGTTGGCGCTTTTGGAGTTCATCCCGGTACTGGTGCTGAAGCCTGTACGGGTACTGTCGGACAATGCCACGGCTGTGGCCTATGTCAACCGCCAGGGAGGTACCAAGAGCGCCCCTCTAGCCAAGGAGGCTATGAATCTTTGCCAGTGGGCGGAAGCGAACCTGGAGCAGCTTTCAGCGGCCCACATTGCCGGAGTCATGAATGTCAAGGCGGACTTTCTCAGTCGCCATACCTTGGAGCCCGGAGAGTGGCAGCTATCTGCTCAGGCGTTCTTGGACATCACGAAGCGCTGGGGCCAGCCGAGCCTAGATCTGATGGCGTCATCGGCCAATTGCCAAGTGCCGCGCTTCTTCAGCAGAGGACGGGACCCTCGATCCCTGGGAGTAGATGCTCTTCTCCAACAATGGCCGACACAAGAGCTTCTCTATGTGTTCCCACCCTGGCCCATGTTGGGCAGGGTCCTAGACCGGGTGGCAAGACATCCCGGCAGGATAATCCTGGTGGGTCCGGATTGGCCCAGACGTCCCTGGTATGCGGACTTGATCAGGCTCTCAATCGACGATCCTCTGCGGCTGCCAGTGGAGCAGGGCCTGTTACATCAGGGTCCCGTGGTGATGGAGGATCCCTCCTCCTTTGGTCTTACGGCCTGGCTATTGAGCGGCAGCATCTGAGGAAGAAGGGCTTCTCAGACAAGGTCATCGCCACTATGCTGAGAGCGAGGAAACGCTCTACTTCTACTGCTTACGCCAGGGTTTGGCGTATCTTTGCAGCGTGGTGTGAAGCAGGCTCACTTTCTCCCTTCACTGCTCCAATTTCTTCAGTGTTGGCGTTCCTGCAAGAAGGTCTGGACAAAGGCCTGTCGCTCAGTTCCCTTAAGGTCCAGGTAGCGGCTCTGGCTTGCTTCAGGGGCCGCCTGAAGGGTGCTTCCCTGGCTTCCCAGCCAGATGTGGTGCGCTTTCTCAAGGGAGTTAATCACCTGCGCCCTCCTCTGCACTCAGTGGTGCCTGCGTGGAATCTCAACCTGGTGCTAAGAGCATTGCAGAAGCCGCCGTTTGAACCCTTGTCGAGGGCATCTCTGAAAGACCTGACGTTGAAAGCAGTCTTTTTGGTGGCTATCACTTCAGCCAGAAGAGTTTCCGAGCTCCAGGCGCTCTCATGTCGAGAGCCTTTTCTGCAGTTCACTGAGGCAGGAGTGACTATTCGCACAGTGCCTTCCTTTCTGCCCAAGATTGTTTCTCGCTTCCATGTGAATCAGCAGCTCTGTCTCCCTTCCTTTCGTAGGGAGGACTACCCAGAGGAGTACTCTGCTCTTAAATATCTGGATGTGAGACGAGTCATCATCAGATACTTGGAAGTGACCAATGATTTCCGGAAATCGGATCATCTGTTTGTCCTGTTTGCAGGTCCTCGTAGGGGTCTGCAGGCTGCTAAGCCTACAGTGGCAAGATGGGTCAAGGAAGCCATTGCAGCGGCTTATGTGGCCGCAGGGAAGGTGCCGCCTATCCAGCTGAAGGCTCACTCCACAAGAGCTCAGGCGGCCTCGATGGCAGAGGCCGGTTCCGTCTCCTTGGAAGAGATATGCAAGGCGGCAACTTGGGCTTCGGCCCATACATTCTCCAAGCATTACCGCTTGACTGTGGCTGCTCGGGCGGAGGCCCGGTTTGGAGCTTCAGTGTTGCGGTCAGGGATTTCTATGTCCCGCCCTGGGTGAGTACTGCTTCGGTACATCCCACCAGTCTATGGATTGATCAGCTTGATGATATGGAAGGTAAAATTATGTATAATCATACCTGATAATTTTCTTTCCATTAATCATAGCTGATCAATCCATAGCCCCTCCCAGATATCTGTATTGTTTTATTCTGGTTGCATTTCAGGTTCAAGTTTACTCTTCAGTTACTTCAGAAAGACTTCGTGTTCAAGTTTTTTCACTTGGATTCTTCAAGAGTTAAGACGAGTTTGTGTTACAGTGAGCTGCTGCATTCCTCTCCCCTCCGTTTTACGGGGCTGGATTGAGACTTATAATTCTGCCGGCACTCCCTCCCGCTTCGTGCGGCTGTAGGGCAGTTTTGTACCCCTCCCGCTTCGGCGGTGTTCGGGTCAGTCAGCTCCTCCCGCGGTTGCGGTTGCAGGATAAGCCAGATCCCCCCGCATCGGCGGGTGTGGTGTCCCTCCCCCGCTCCGCGGGGATGAGCTGGACGGATTCCCCTCCCCCACTTGTGTGGGGATGAGCTGGGTTAATTCCCCTCCCCCGTTTCGGCGGTGGTGAGCTGGGCAGAGTGTCCCTTCGTGGGTGTAATTCTCTAAGTGCTGAGTCCTGCGGATGGAGCTTTGATATCGACATACTGAGGAGTTTCCGGCAGCACATGACCACATATAGGGAGGCAAAGTTTGCTCTCTATCTCCACCTGCTGGTAGATGGACACAACCCACCAGTCTATGGATTGATCAGCTATGATTAATGGAAAGAAAATTATCAGGTATGATTATACATAATTTTACCTTTCACTAAAAATATTGTTTATAAAAAAATCTTGCAAATCTAAACAACCATTATATTTGCAATAAAACTTTTTCAATTTCTATGTACTCTTTATCTTTTAAAAAATACTATAAATAAAAATCACAATAAAAGACATTTAAAAAAATACATAGAGAAAACAATCTGCATCTCATACCCCTGGAGCATATTACTCATTATACACCCTTCCCAATTATTCCTTATCACAGCACATTTCTCCTAACAGTTCCCTTAAAAACATAATCGCAATTACATGATAACCTTGCTAGCGCCCATTTCATTTGTTTGAGAAACGGGCCTTTTTTTACTAGTTTTAAATAATGCAGTGTACCCAGCTAATGTACCGTGAGAGGGATTTCCATTTCAGTAGTTGCTGCTTAGTGTAATCCAAGAGCGATTGAATATTGTACTTGTTCAAGTACTTACTATCTGCTGGCAAGCTAACGCCTAGATAACTAAATATGTTTGAGAAGCCCACTGCAAAGGTAATGATACTCCCCAACTCTCCTCTAGTAGTGGATTGCAGGTATGGGCATCTTCAAGCCAGAGCATTTGTTGTATACTGCTGCAAATTGTTCCATTAACACAGTAAAATATGTTTGAGGAGATCACTAAATGTACTAGATTCATCCACAAAAAGTGTGCTAGATTTCCTTTTGTCTGATCTAGACCCCATTGGATGGGCCTGGATAAAACAAAAGAATGGGATATAATGTAAGAAATTGAGGTAAAATGGGGTATCTGTGCCTGGTCCCTCTGGGAACATTTCAGGTGGAGTCCCATTGGCCCATCTTCCACTGCTGGGTGCTGAATACACTGTTTGAACAGCCTAGAAAAACCAGCCCCTGATTCAGCAAACCTATTATGTGCCAGTTTACCTTCTCGACAGGCTTTCTTGGCATCCAAACTAATAAAGCGGTTAGCTTGACAGAGTTTAAAAAGGGGTTAGACGGTTTCCTAAAGGACAAGTCCATAAACCACTACTAAATGGACTTGGGAAAAATCCACAATTCCAGAAATAACATGTATAGAATGTATGTTTGGGAAGCTTGCCAGGTGCCCTTGACCTGGATTGGCCGCTGTCGAGGACAGGATGGTGGGCTCGATGGACCCTTGGTCTTTTCCCAGTGTGGCATTACTTATGTACCTTATTAAAGGAAGCCTATATTTTCTGTATATTCTTGACTGGATATCTGTTTCTGACAAATCCCACTGGACTGAGATGATCCCAAGGTGCAACCCAGCCACTATATTACTTATTATTTTTGCTAGGAGTTTCACCTATGAATTGAGGCAGTAGTTCCCAAACATGGTTCTGGAGACACACCAGCCAGTCAGGTTTTTTAGGATATCCACAATAGCAAATGACATGGGGACAGTCCCTGTGGGTTCTGTCTCTGTAGGTTCTATCCCTGTGGGCTCTGTCCTCATCTGCAGAAGCCTTGAACACATGATTTTATATTTAAATCTTTTTATTAAAGTATGCATTTTTTTGTTTATAAATCAAAAATAGAAAATGGTAACAAGCAACTATAACCCCCCCCCCCCCCCACACACACACACACACACACACACTACTTCCCTCTACCCTTCCAACCCCAATAATGGCTTGTTTCCATTACTCCAAGAAATCCTAATCAAGCCTGTTAAAACGTCCAGGGGGTACAAAATATGCCTTATGAAACACTGTTATGATTTTTTTAAATCTGTGGTTGCGTAAGTAATCAAGCTCAGGATTCAGTCTAGCTCGCCTGTCTTCCACAGTCCTTCCTGCAATAGAAGAAGGCTTCTTAGAAGATGTGCTGGTAGCAGGAATGGACAGGATCCCCCCCCATGCAAATTTTGTTAGTTGTGACCAAGCATGTTTGCTTGTTATTCCAAAAAAATCTAAATATTGTCACCTGCTTCACTCAACCATTAAATAATTGTCCAGTTTATTAACAGGCTTCAAAGTACAAAATGACATGGGGACAAAGTTTGTCCCTACTCAGGCCCTGTTACCTTGGATACCCATTCTGTAATCCACAATGAATATTCATGAGAAATTTGCATGCAACTATCTCATTAATATTCATTGTGAATATCCTGAAAATCTTGAGTGGCTGGGGTGCCTCCAGGATCAGGTTGGGGAATCACTGAATTAAGCAATGGGAGAGGGTGGCAAGATTCTGCAAGTTGGGGGGGGGGGAAGGAGGGGGTCTTGAAGATTTTCCATGGACCAAAGCAGGATCTAATCAGCTACACATACTGTCACCTCTGGTACAGGTAAGTAACCCTGTTGCCTGATAAGCTTCCAGTTTTGTAGTGAACATGCTCTCCAGGGGTCTGGAGATCTTTTCTGTTACTATTCAATAAAATTCCTAATGGAAGTCATTAAGTATATAACAATTTCAATACAAATGGCATGCCTGTTTAAACAAAACCTTACATAATAAGGTTGAATAGCTCAGTTATGGTGGTTAATTTCCTACTGGCATTTTGAAAAAAGTAGGTTTGGGTTTTTTTTCCACACAAAAGACTGAAACTGACAAAGCACGAGCATTGGCTTAGCTTTTGACTTAGAAGATGTTGCCAGTAGGTCCTGGTTCAGAGTGTTTGGTGATCAACCTGGTCCATATGTAAGTAGTGCCAACTGAATAACTTGGTTGTGGCTCTGCTGTAGCATGGAAAGCAACTGCAAAGTACAAAGAAAACAAACATGAAAGCAGATAAAGACCATATACCATATGGCTTATCTAGTCTACCCATCCATGCCATCTATTTTCCCTTCTCCCTACAAGAGGTGCTGAAGCGTTGGTCTCCCAGCAGTCCTGTTCCGGCTCCCAAGCCCCAGGTGACTCTACCACCAACTACACTGGCCCCACAGCCTTTTCCGATGGCTCTTGAACGGATTTGGGCGTTGCTTCTGGAAGGACTGCTGCGCCACACTGCATTGGCATCGGGGGTGCTTGCGCTTACCTTGCCGTTTGCTGCAGCTATGTCTGGCCCTCCACCCACAGTGAGGTCTCTGAGCTCAGCGCTGCTTGCAGCTCCGGTGTCGGCTCCCCATCGACATCGATGGAGGAAGCGTCACTGCAGTCCATGCGGGAGTTGGCTCCTCGCCATCGTCAAGGCGGGTTCGGTCTTGGAAGTCACTGAGGGAAGTGCTCTCCGATACTGAGGAAGAATGCTCATAGGAGTCGGAGGAAGATCCCAGGTAATTCTCAGATGAGTCCTTTGGGATTCCATCTGAGCCTTCTCCACCTGAAAGGAAACTGTCTCCTGAGAGCCTCTCCTCATCTTTTGTGCGGAAAAAAATGGCTCAGGCCATTCCATTCCCTGTAGATGTGGAGGATGAGCCCAGGGCTGAGATGCTTGAGGACCTCTACACCTCTTCACCTAGAGAGGCAGTGACAGCTCCTTTGCATAAGGTATTCAGGGAAGGCCTTATGTGAAACTGGGTGTCCCCTCGGTCAGTCCCCATAGTCCCGAAGAAGACATTCTCAGCATCGGATCCACAGGGAGCCTGGGTTAATGAGGTCTCAGTTACCCCACAACTCCATGGTGGTGGATTCCGCCCTCAAAAGAGCCAAGAGTTTCAGAGACTATGCTTCAGCGTCTCCAAGCAGAGAAGCTAGGACCTTGGATTCTTTTGGGAGGAAAATGTATTAGGCCGCTATTATTGCTGCTCATATACAGTCATACCAGCTCTTTACGAGCATCCACTTCTGGAACGCGGTGCAGCAGCTGTCTAGTTTGGTCGATGCCCTCCGGAGCAGACCAAACCTTTTCACCAGCTGGTCAGGCAGCAGAAGGCATGTCATAAATTCTTGGCCAGGAGCACATACGACACCTTTTGATGTAACATCCAGGATCTCTGCTCAAGGTATAGCAATGTGCAAACTCTCATGGGTGCGTGTTTCAGACCATTCAGTCCAGCGGAGGATTGTGGATGTTCCTTGCTAGGGGGATAATCTTTTTGGAGAGAAGGTGGACGATCTAGTTGACCAGATCAAGAAGCATACAGATGCTATGGCTGCTCTCTCCTGCCGGGCGCCTTCTGCTTCCACCTCCTCAACCAGGATGTATTTTGGTGGGTCACGGAGTGCTCCCTATTCCTATTCTAGGTGTAGGTACACTCCGACATCTTGCCAACCTGCTCAGGCTCAGCCCCAGCGCACTCATTCCCACCAACAGCGTGCGCTGAAGGCCCCTACTGCTCCCCAGCAAAAGCAAGGAACAGGCTTTTGACTGGCTCCAGTAGAGCATAGCTGCAATAAAAGTGTTTGTACCGGACGACTTGCCGGTTGGGGGGAGGTTAATGTTTTTTCACCAAAGGTGGCCTCTCATAACCTCTGACCGGTGGGTTCTTCAAATAGTCTGATTAGAATACACAATCTGGAATCCAAACCTCCAAATTGCCCACTGAGAGCTCATTCCTTCAGCTCTCAGCACAAGCAGATACTTGCAGAGGAACTCTCCGCCCTTCTAAAGGCCCATGCAGTCGAACCCATTCCACTAGGGGAAGAAGGACTGGGATTCTATTCCAGGTACTTCCTTGTGCATAAAAAAAACAGTGGGGCTGTGTCCCATCCTAGACCTAAGAGCCCTGAACAAATTCCTGGTCTGAGAAAAGTTCAGGATGGTTTACTTGGGCACCCTTCATCCCATGATTCAGAAAGACGATTGGCTATGCTCTCTGGACTTAAAGGATGCATACACCCACGTTCCGATACTTCCAGCTCACAGGAAGTATCTTCGATTTTGGCTGGGAATGCATCACTTCCAGTACCGCATGTTGCCCTTTTGCCTAGTTTCAGCTCCCATAGTGTTAATGCCTAGCGGTAGTTGAATTGTCGCTATGCAGACAGAGAGCATGTGTTTCCTTATCTCAATGATTGGCAGGTGAGACTGGTGCTCGGGAGTCCATGCGGAAGACTTCAGGTTCTGGAACTACTAGGGTTCGTAATAAATTACCCCAAGTCCCATCTCCATCCAGTTCAGAAATTGGAGTTCATTGGAGCATTGCTTGACACGAGAACAATTCGAGCCTATCTACCCGCGACGCGGGCAGACAACCTTCTGTCCCTGGTGTCCAAGGTTCAAGTGTCTCAGCAAGTCACAACTCGGCAGATGTTGAGACTCTTGGGGCACATGGCCTCCACAGTTCATGTTAGCCACATGGCATTTCAGTATTTGAGATCTGTTCAATGGACTGTAGCTTCTCAGTGGTATCAGGCCAAGGGGAATCTAGAGGATGTCATCCATTTGTCCACCGACTTTGCACATTCTCCAGTGGTGGATGATTCAATCCAATCTGACCATAGGACGTCCATTCCAAATTCCTCAGCTGCAAAAAAAGTGGTGATGATGGATGCATCTCTCCTGGGGTGGGGGTGGGGGCTCATGTAGATGGACTTCACACTCAGGGAGCCAGGTCCCCCTGGGAAACAGCTTCAGATCAATTTCCTGGAGCTCTGTGTGATCTGGAATGCTCTAAAGGCTTTCAGAGACTGGCTGTCCAACCAAATTATTTTAATTTGCCTGTGAGAAAGATGGCCGACTAGTAGGACGCACTGTGGAGAGCTCCACTGGGAACCCGTCCGTGGTTCGATCCTCCAGCGCTCCCACTGCAGTGCGATCCCCCAAAGAGAACCGGAGATACGGCTCGGCTTGACGCCGCTCAAAGGCCGTGTTCGCTGACCCCGGGAGCCGCGCTGCGAACCCGGATCCGAGGATCGGCTCTCCATCGCTCCCGCTGCGGTGTAGGGGCTCAGGGTGTGAGGCGGCCTCGCAGCGCCGGTCGCCGAGTCTGCCGGATCTGTGCGTGCTCGCCCACATCCACCGCGCTCCCCGGCAGGAATTGCCCGGGACCGTCTCAGGCCGGTGCAGCCGACCCAGGTGGATATAACAAGGGAGCGCTCGTCCACCTACCTCGCGGCGCGACCGGCCCTGTGGCCCGATCCCCACACTACCCGACCAGCCACGTGGTCGCGGCCTGCCCCCATCCGCTTGGCAGTGAGTGACAATCCTTCGGTCCCTGCGGCGCTGACTTCCACGAGCACTCAATCTGCTCTGTTGCTCTGAGGGCGGCGAGTGTAGCAGTCCAGCTGCTCCAGCTTGCTCCGATCCGCACGACCCAGCTTCTCCCTGCTTGCCTGCCCCGGTCCATCTACCCCAGCTTGCTCCAGCCTGCCTGATCCTGCTTCTCCCTGGCTGCTCCAGTCCAGCCTGCTCCAGCCTGCCAGATCCTGCCTCTCCCTGCCTGCTCCAGTCCACCTGCTACAGCTTGATCCAGTTTACATGATCCAACATCCTCCTGCTTGCCCCGGTCCATCTACCCCAGCTTGCTCCAGCTTGCCTGATCCTGCTTCTCCCTGGCTGCTCCAGTCCAGCTTGCTCCAGCCTGCCAGATCCTGCTTCTCCTTGGCTGCTCCAGTCCATCGGCTCCAGCTTGTCCCATCGGCTCCAGCTTGTTCCAGTTCAACTGATCCAGCCTCTTCCTACTTATTCATCTTCTCCAGCCTGCCTGATCCTGCTTCTCCCTGGCTGCTCCAGTCCATCGGCTCCAGCTCGTTCCATCGGCTCCAGCTTGTTCCAGTTTATCTGATCCAGCTACTTCCTGCCTGTTCATCTACTCCAGCCTGCCCGATCCTGCTTCTCCCTGGCTGCCAGTCCATCGGCTCCAGCTTGTCCCATCGGCTCCAGCTTGTTCCAGTTCAACTGATCCAGCTACTTCCTGCCTGTTCATCTACTCCAGCCTGCCCGATCCTGCTTCTCCCTGACTGCTCCAGTCCATCGGCTCCAGCTTGGCCCATCGGCTACAGCTTGTTCCAGTTCAACTGATCCAGCCTCTTCCTACTTATTCATCTTCTCCAGCCTGCCTGATCCTGCTTCTCCCTGGCTGCTCCAGTCCTTCGGCTCCAGCTTGCTCCATCGGCTCCAGCTTGTTCCAGTTCATCTGATCCAGCTACTTCTTGCCTGTTCATCTACTCCAGCCTGCCCGATCCTGCTTCTCCCTGGCTGCTCCAGTCCATCGGCTCCAGCTTGTTCCAGTCCGTCTATTCCAGCTTCCCCCAGCCTCTCCCAGTCCGTCTGCTCCAACTTGTTCCAGTCCCCCTGACCCAGCTTCTCCCTGCTCCCTCCAATCCATCTGCTCCAGCCTACTTGTTCCAGTCCATCAGCTCCAGCGTGTTCCAGCCTGCCTGTCCCAGCTGCTCTAGCATGTTCCAGTCCAGCTGCTCCAACGTGTTCCAGTCTGCCAGACCCTGCATCCCCCTGCTCGCTACAGTCCATATGCTCCAGCCTGCTTGTTCCAGTCCATCTGCTCCACCATGTTTCAACTCGCCTGATCCAGCCCCTAGCCAATCAACCTGTCTGCTAGCCAATCACCTGTTCCTGCCTGCCTGCTAGCCAATCAACCTGCCTGCTCAGCCATTGACTTACCTACCTGCCTGCCAGCTTTTCAGCCATAGACTTACCTAATCGCCAACCCAAAACCTTGCTTCAAGCCCTATCTATCTGCTTAATACTTCAGTCATTACATACTCACCCATTAACTGTTAACTGCTCAACACCTCAGTCACTATATAGTCACCTGCTACACCTCAGTCACTACCTATGGCCCCTGTCCATGTTCTCTTCCTTGCCCTGTCCCTTCCTAATCTTCTTTCCCCCCCACTCCCACTGTCTACCATTAGAACTACCCGCTGCCCTCCCACCCTGCCCGCAACCACAATACCCTATTCACCTCTATCCCTCACCTCACCATCCCTCTTGTCCCCCTCCTCCTTCCTGGCTCTCAACCTTCGGCACTTCCTTCCTGCCATTAACCCATCCCCTTTCCTCCTAAGTACACCCCGTCTTCGTCGCCTTCGTCGCCCAACCTCCCCCACCCTCCTCCGCACTCTCTTGCTCCTCCTCCTGCTATCCGCAGGAGACATTAACCCTAATCCGGGTCCCCCCCACCTGTCCCCATCCTATCCTTGTGAACGGTCCCGGGATGTTTCCAATCTCGTCTCTATTCCCCTCCTTCCCCCCTCCTCCCTCCCCTTCTCATGCGCCTTGTGGAATGCCCACTCAGTCTGCAACAAACTGCCTCTCACCCACGATCTCTTTATCTCTCGCTCCCTTCAACTGCTCGCCCTCACCGAAACCTGGATCTCCCCGGAAGACACTGCCTCAGTTGCAGCCCTCTGCCATGGAGGCTATCTCTTCTCCCACACGCCCCGCCCAATCGGCCGTGGCGGAGGCGTTGGGCTACTACTATCACCCTCCTGTAGTTTCCAACCCCTCCACCTACCGCAATCTCACTGCTTCCCATCCTTCGAAGTCCATTCCATCCGGCTATTCTACCCGCTACCACTCAGAGTGGCAGTCATTTACCGCCCCCCAGATAAATCCTTCCCTTCCTTCCTTACCGACTTTGATGCTTGGCTCTCTGTCTTTCTTGACCCCTCATCTCCGTCCCTCATTCTCGGAGACTTTAACGTACATGCTGATGACCTATCCGACCCCCATACTTCTAAGTTCCTCACCCTAACATCCTCCTTCAACCTCCAGCTATGCTCCACCACCCCTACTCACCGTGACGGACATTGTCTTGACCTCGTCCTCTCCTCCTCCGGCTCACCCTCCAATTTCCACGTCTCAGCTCTTCCTCTCTCCGACCATCACCTGATCACATTCACACTTCTTCACTCCCCCCCCCCCTCCACCCCGTCCAACTTTAACCACCACCTCCAGGAACCTCCAGGCTATTGACCCCTCCACCCTATCATCTAATATCTCTAATCTCCTCCCCTCCATCACGTCCCTCGTAACTGTCGACACAGCGGTCTCCGCTTACAATACCGCTCTCTCCTCTGCTTTGGACACCCTCGCGCCATCCATCTCCCGTCCCACAAAGCGCACCAATCCCCAGCCCTGGCTGACTCCTTGCATCCGTTACCTTCGCTCCTGCACCCGATCCGCTGAGCGCCTCTGGAGGAAATCTCGTACCCTTTCAGACTTCCTCCACTACAAATTCATGCTATCCTCCCTCCACTCCTCCCTATTCCGTGCAAAACAGGACTACTACACCCAATTGACCAATTCTCTCAGCTCCAACCCTCGTCGTCTCTTCACCACCCTTAACTCCCTCCTAAAAGTGCCCCCCGCTCCTACTCCCCCTTCTCTCTCTCCTCAATCACTGGCCAACTACTTCCGCGACAAAGTGCAAAAGATCAACCTTGAGTTCACGACCAAACCTCCACCTCCCCTTCACCCTTTAACCCTCTCCCTCAACCAACCTACCCAGGTCTCTTTCTCCTCCTTTCCTGAGATCACTGAGGATGAAACTTCCCGCCTTCTTTCCTCCTCGAAATGCACCACCTGTTCCTCTGATCCCATCCCCACCAACCTACTCAACACTATCTCCCATACTGTCACCCCCGCCATCTGTCGCATCCTCAACCTCTCTCTCTCCACGGCAACTGTCCCTGACACCTTCAAACACGCTGTTGTCACACCTCTCCTAAAAAAACCTTCACTTGACCCTACCTGCCCCTCTAACTACCGCCCCATCTCTCTTTTACCCTTCCTTTCCAAATTACTTGAGCGCGCCGTTCACAGCCGCTGCCTTGACTTTCTCTCCTCTCATGACATCCTCGATCCACTTCAATCCGGTTTTCGCCCTCTGCACTCAACAGAAACAGCACTCTCTAAAGTTTGCAATGACCTGCTCCTGGCCAAATCCAGAGGTCATTACTCCATCCTCATCCTCCTCGATCTTTCCGCCGCGTTTGACACTGTCAACCATGATTTACTTCTTGCCACGCTATCCTCTTTTGGATTCCAAGGCCCTGTCCTCTCCTGGTTCTCCTCTTATCTCTCCCACTGCACCTTCAGGGTACACTCCCATGGATCTTCCTCCACTCCCATCCCACTATCTGTTGGAGTTCCCCAGGGATCTGTCCTTGGACCCCTTCTCTTCTCAATCTACACCTCTTCCCTGGGCTCGCTGATCTCGTCTCATGGTTTCCAGTATCATCTTTATGCCGATGACACTCAGCTATACCTCTCCACACCTGACATCACCGCGGTGACCCAGGCCAAGGTATCGGCCTGTTTATCCGACATCGCGGCATGGATGTCCAACCGCCACCTGAAGCTGAACATGTCCAAGACCGAGCTCCTCGTCTTTCCTCCCAAACCCACTTCTCCTCTTCCTCCACTCTCTATCTCTGTTGATAACACCCTCATCCTCCCCGTCCCATCTGCCCGCAACCTCGGAGTCATCTTCGACTCCTCCCTCTCCTTCTCTGCGCATATCCAACAGACTGCCAAGACCTGTCGCTTCTTCCTCTTCAACATCAGCAAAATTCGCCCTTTCCTCTCTGAGCACACCACCAGAACTCTCGTCCACGCTCTCATTACCTCTCGCCTTGATTACTGCAACTTACTCCTCACCGGCCTCCCACTCAGCCATCTATTCCCCCTTCAATCAGTTCAGTACGCTGCTGCACGTCTTATATTCCGCCAAAACCGATATACTCATATCACCCCTCTCCTCAAATCACTTCATTGGCTTCCAATCAGATATCGCATACAATTCAAGCTCCTCCTCCTCACCTACAAGTGCACTCAGTCTGCGGCTCCTCACTACCTCTCCACCCTCATCTCCCCCTATGTTCCCGCCCGTAACCTCCGCTCACAGGACAAAGCCCTTCTCTCAGTACCCTTCTCCACCACTGCCAACTCCAGGCTCCGCTCATTCTGCCTTGCTTCACCCTATGCCTGGAACAATCTTCCTTTACCCATACGCCATGCCCCCTCCCTACCCATCTTCAAATCTCTGCTTAAAACTCACCTCTTCTATGCTGCCTTCGGCGCCTAACCGCTCTAGATAGACAGAATGCCCCAATCTATCCCCTCTATTAGATTAACTGCTCACTCGTCCTCTAGATTGTTCACTTGTCTTTAGATTGTTCTCTTGTCTTTTAGATTGTAAGCTCTTTGAGCAGGGACCGTCCTTCTATGTTTAAATTGTACAGCGCTGCGTAACCCTAGTAGCGCTTTAGAAATGCTAGTTAGTAGTAGTAGTAATTCAAACAGACAATCAGGTTGCGATGTAGTACACCAACAAGCAGGGGGGCACGGGATCTCACCCTCTCAGGAAGCCATCCAGATGTGGCTCTGGGCACGCTGTCATGGCATGTTTCTCCAAGCCACCTATATGACAGTTGTGAGCAACAGTCTGGCTGAGCAGGGTGATGCAACCTCATGAGTGGTCACTGAATATGGGCGTAGACCGCAAGATCTTCCGAGCGTGGGGCACCCCCCTTGGTGGATCTCTTTGCCACTCAATTAAACCACAAAGTTCCTCAGTTCTGTTCTAGACTTCAGGCCCACAGCAGGTTAGCGTCAGATGCCTTTCTCCTACATTTGGGAACAGGTCTTCTGTAAGCGTATCCTCCCATACCTCTGGTGGGCAAGATTTTGCTGAAACTCAAGCAAGACTGTGGAACCATGATCCTCATTGCACCCTACTGGCCGCAGCAGATTTAGTTCCATCTTGTTCTAGAGTTGTCCTCCGAGGAACCATGGAGATTGGAGTGTTTTCTGACCCTCATCATTCAGATAGAGGGGTCACTTCTACATTTCAGTCTCTGGCTATGACGACCTGGATGTTGAGAGCCTAGAATTTGCTTCCTTAGGTCTTTCGGAAGGTGTTTCCCAGGTCTTGCTGGCTTCCAGGAAAGATTCCACTAAGAGGTGTTATTTCAAATGGAGGAGGTTTGCCATTATGCTCTTTCTTGCCCTACACAGACCCTGCTTGAATACCTTCTACATCTGTCTGAGTCAGGTCTTAAGACCAACTCTGTAAGGTTTAATCTCAGTGCAATTAGTGCTTACCATCAAAGTGTAGAGGTTAAGTCCATCTCTGGACAGCTTCTGGTTGTTCATGAGAGATTTGCTTTTGTCAAAGCCCCCTGTCAAACCTCCACCTGTGTCATGGGACCTCAACGTCATTCTCCCCCAGCTGATGAAAGCTCCTTTGAATCCACTGAATTCCTGCCATCTGAAGTACTTGACCTGGAAGGTCATTTTCTTGGTGGCTGTTACCTCAGCTCGTAGGGTCAGTGATCTTCAGGCTCTAGTAGAGGATGCACTTTATACTAAGTTTCATCACAACCGATTAGTCCTCTTCATGCACCCTAAGTTCCTGCCAAAAGTTGTGAGTTCTATCTGAAGGTTGCCCAACATTCTTTCCCCGCCCTCATGCCCATCCTGGTGAGAATACCTTGTACACCCTGGACTGCAAGCGAGCATTGGCCTACTACATGGAGTGGACTAGGCCACACAGATAGTCCGCCCAACGTTTTATTTCTTTTGATCCCAACAGGATGGGGGTCGCCATCAGGAACTGCACCATCTCTAATTGACTGGCAGACTGTATTTCCTTCATGTATGCCCAGGCTGGGCTGACCCTGGAGGGTCATGTCATAGCTCACATTGTGAGAGCCGTGGCTGCGTTGGTAACCCACTTGTGGTCAGCCTCCATTGAAGACATTTGCAAGGCTGTGACATGGTCTTCAGTCCACGCATTCAGATCTCATTACTGCCTGGAGCAGGGTACCCCACATGACAATTGATTTGGGCAGTGTTGCAGAATCGGGGGTCTAGAATCCAACTCCACCCCCCCCCCCTCCCCACACAACCAGGCCTGTTTTATTCTGTTCTAGGCTGCACTCTCCGTTTATATATAGTTTCAGATTAATTAATTAATTTTCGTCAATTTATATACCGTATCTTATTGCAACTACAAGACAGAACAGTTTACAAAATAGAAAAAGAACAATACAACATTATATGTACAGCTTAGACAAACATTGGAACTCCAATCATTACAGGAAAGCACAGCAAAACCACAATTAGCTACATAAGATAAAAACAGTGTAGATCATGATTTAGTATACAAGAAAGCACCGCAAATACAGAATTGAGTACATAGTATAAACTACACAAACATAAACAGTACAAATTAAGATTTAATATACATTGAAGTTTCCTTTTATAACCTAGATTCCCTTAGTCTAAATTCTGTTCTACATAGTTGATAAAGTAAAAGGTTTTCAAAAGTTTCTGAAAATGAAAGTAGGATTTCTCAA